>NC_073702.1:58211124-58514154 GCF_023634085.1 Falco cherrug
CCCTGCATGCTTTTCGGGTTTGGGGTTGGGGTTGGGGTTTTAGGTTTGGTTGTGGGTTTTTTTGCATGTACTTGCATGTATGTATTGGTATTTTGTATTAGCCTGCAAAGAAATGTCTGATTTAAAACAGAAAGAATGGAATTTTAGCAGCTCTACTAACTCTAACAAAAGCCATATTCCACAAAGGACTTTCATCTAAATCCCTGCTTAAGCAGCATTGAGAAGTACTAAGGGTTTACTGAAGAAAAGATGGAATTAACAGATTTATTTATTTTTTGGGGGGTGGGGGGGGTGCGGGTAGTGTAATTAAAAATGAATCAAATCCAGCAGCCTTGATAGCTTTTGAAAAATCATTTTTCAGGACAATCTCCACCAATATTGATGAAAGCCTTGACAGAGTGTAGACTGAATTAATATTAAGAAATACCTACAGTTAAGCCAGAAGGGTTTTTTTACTGCAAGCCTATAACATACTCTGTTTTAGGGCCATTTCCAAGTTTTTAAAACCTGCATTTAAACAGATTTTTCTTTTTTAATACCTAGTTTCATGTCAAAGGGAGCTTAAGAAAGTTTCATGCTGAATTGCGGGCACATCGTCATTAATGCTAAAAGTGAACCCCCCTTTTTTCTTTCACTTTGGTTCATGTGAACTCATACCTCTGTACCTTTTAGGCACTATATTCAACCAAACCCCCTGTCAACGTGCAGCTTAACTGAACTGTACAGGACAGTGAATCTTGCATGATTCCAGTTCACAGTTTCCCCCAGCTTTTCTAGCTGCTGACCTCAGGGTACTACCCATCAGTATGCAGCAGTTGTGTTGCAGAGCTCACCTCAGATGTGGGATGATTTCCAGCAGCCTGCTCAGGCTCTGGTGCGAGGTTCACATGGGAGGCTTGGCAGGAGCACGGCGCTTCCCTTTGGGAGTGTTTGGTGGGAGGAGGTGGCAAAGCCATTGCTGACCTTCCCTGAAATGAGTGCTCATCCCCCAGGGCAGAGGGATCTACAGGGAACAGCTGCTAATGCCAGGCACACCGAGGCTGTCCTGTGCTGTGCTGTAACTGCATGAAATGACAGCTTGGTTTTCGAATAGTACAAATTTGGGGGTCGATCTAGGTTTTATTTACACACGAACCCCCAACTCATTACAAGACCAGCTGGGGCATAAACTGGGGCTTTGCTGCTCAGGAAAATGGTACATGACTACCAGCAGGGAACCTGTCAGCTACTACTGACTCTGCATTAAGTAAAGATGCTGAATAATGTTAAGTACTGTGGCTGTTGACAGGTTAATGAAAGCAAGAGGTCTACAACCTAGCTAGCCCAAAGAGACCTGCAGCTTTAGCTGAAAATGCCTGCAAGCAGAAAGAGCTCCAACAGCAGTGAAGAGGGTGTTTTTGTGGTCAGCTGTTTTTGCAGCGTAGTGGTTACTGTGCATATGTACGAAATGTGTACAGTTAACTATGTAGCTAATTAGCAAATGTATGCTACTGTATTTTATAAGTATGTTGTTTATATAGAGATGGGCTAGTGACTTCTGGATCCTAGCTGCAGGGTGCTGTACCCATTGCTTGATGTTTAGCCAGTATTCTGCTGCCTGTCACACTGCCTGAATGAAGGAAACTTGAGTAATGAGTCTGATACCAAGTAAAATTTGTAGCAAGGAGGGGGTCTCATGTCTCCAGTTAATGGGAGTGGTAGCCCTGGGAGAAAAAGTCATTTCCATCTCCTAGGAATCCTAACTCCATGCCAATGCCTGCTCCACAAGACCAGCATTGTCTCAAGCACTGATTCTAATCAGAGACCAACGCAGAGTCTGCCTTGTTCATGCCCAGCTCCATTTATCCAGCAGCTCTCTTAAAAGAACCAACAGTGCTGATAGCGTATGCTGTTAGCATGAAGTCTTGGCCTACACAAAGGCATGTGTAGGGTGTGCTTTCGGGACAGACCTTCTGCCTAAAGGATCCTAGACCTCTCATGTGGGCATCTAGTGCCTTCTACCATGACAATAACAGTCTCTAATTGTCAGTCACAGCTACTTAGCTCTTTTTGACCCTGGTTCTTTGCTGCAGGACTCACCCTGCAATGAGAAGACAGGATGCCACGTGCTTCCCAACAGCACCTGCAAAAATTTAAATGAAGATTTCTGGTCTAGTTAGTGTATATCATATCATTACAAGTTTTAGTACACTCCATACTACTTCTAAGACTTCATGGTCCTAGGACCAACTTTTCCTTAGACCCTTTCAGCAAGACAAGCAATTATGTGCTGAATTCAATAGAAAGGATTGCAGATTAAAGCCTGCTGAAGGTACAGGGACATTCCCCTTGTCTGACTGGGAGGAAGAAGCTATTAAGCAGCACCAGGAAAAGAGTTAAAGAGCCGTGTGATGATGTGATTGCCCTGTATGATTAATTGTCATTTCAACTTCTGGAAAGCCAGAGTAAATGTGATGTCAAGAGGGCAGTATTCTATATCCCCCTTGTATAATGAGAACAGCTACCTAAAATATAAAGCAGCAGCATCACACTCAGTATCTCCTGCTGAAACTGAGAGAAAATTAGTTGTCCAACTTTAGTTACTTGTTCTGGAATTTGGCCAAGATAACAAGGCTAATCTCATTCTTGCCAAATCTATGTCACAGGGTATTCATGTGGTCAGCACCTTGGCAGCTGCATTGTACACAGCCCCTGTTTAGATAATTCTTTTCATACAAATACTGTAGAAGGACCTGGCTTTTACACACAATGTAATTGTGAACTGGAATGTACTTATTGCATGAGTGCAGCAAAATATTTCTGGAAAATTGTTTTCCTCCTCCCCGCTAATCGGCTACAATCTCATGGAATAGCCAGGGTGTAGAGCAGATGGAAACAATCAGGAAAATATTCAGTTTCCATTAGGAGACTTTTTTTCCCCAAAGCTTAGTGTTTGATTACTCTTATTTTGACGTTCTTCAGTCTCTTCTCCTAAAACATCTTAATTACAAGTTTTGGAGTTTGGGTTTTAATTCAATAGAACTGTTGACTTCTGTAGAGAGGAACCCCATGTCTTGCTCTAGGTGATTCTCTGTAGACTTCCACCATAATCAATGGAATGACAGATGCTCTTCCAACTGATGATTCGCAGCTTCCACTTCAGGCTCCTACTCTGAATCTGGCAATGACACCAAAATTAGGTGTGTAAAGTGAGACCAAGTGAATTCTTTCCCTGGGTTCTTTCTGATGACTAATGGGCCAACTTGCAGGAGATTTGCTAAGGTATATGTTTATTTTCAGAGAAAATAGCTAATATCCAGATAAATGGTTTAGATATGTACAAACAAAGCAGGAAAGAAATGTTCCTAGCTGCCACTTTGCAGTTGGTTGACATTTGCTTTGTGGCAAGAAAAAATACCGAGGGGTCCACAATGTCCCTTACTATTCCTTGTACCAAAAGGTTGTCCTCATCCTAACCTCTGTGCAGAGAGTTCCAGCAGAAGGCATTTTGAGGACAAGCTGAGGAAGTGAGATGAAATGCCTAAAGGAATTTCGTACATTGTAGAGGATCATTCCAAAAGGGATGCATGTTGGGGTTACTGGTACTGTACCAAGTTGATGCATATCAGGCCTCAAAAAATTCCATATCATTACCATTGACACAAGGATATATTTCCCTGTTATGCTTGTATAGAGGAAAAAGTACTGAAGGGAAGGCATGAGGGATGTGAATCACCTCTATTAACTTGAAAAAGTCATGTACATGTGTCAAAACAGCATATTAAAATGGATTAGCCATTCATACAAATAAGAACAACATGTGCATTTGTTTCAGCTAGGATAAAAATCACAAAGGCAATCAATTCTCATACAGCATATGTGAAAGAAAACTTGGCACAAAGGACAGCTTACCCCAAGTGTTCAGATAGACATTTCAAGTACGCATATTTTTTTCAGGTTACTAGTCTGCTCCAGCAGGTCATGGGAAACCACACCTTGAAGGGAAAAATAACAACTTTACACTCCCAATATATTCTCTGAAGTCACTATTTTTTTCTTGTTTGTACTTTTTTCCATGTAGCTTTAAATCCTATTCACATAGCCATGCTAAAATGACATTAAACTGTACAGTAAATACATTGTAATAAATATAGTTTTCTGGATAATAAATATATGTTTGGGCATTTTTTCCATGACACTTTTTAATGACAATTTTACCATATACAGAGCTGCCACTTAGCATGCATAGAGCACATCTTCCAGCAGTTGGACTCCTACTGTTCATCATGCGTGGCAACCATGTTGACAGATGGACTGTATTTACTCAAAAGGTTTTGCACCAAAGAAGGAGGTTACAACTTAGAGAAGCACAAGTATTTTGTTATTACCACACAATATTCCCAATAATTTGGTCCTTTCATTGGGATTTCGTAAACAGCTCCCAGTCATGTTTCGGAGATGATAAGAAGTGCCACTTTGCTCATTGGTTTTCACATGCAGCAGAAATTTGTTGTTGACTAAGAGCATGAAGCCATGTCATATAAAAAAAAAAGGGTTGGGGGGGGGGGGGGAGAAGAGCAGTATATCGCTTGGTAAAGTTGTGATTTCTTAGCTTCAAAATCACTTCCACAAGCTCTCTGCCAGAACAGGGATCAGAGTCACAGTTAGACATACACCCAACCTCACTGCCTTACAGGTATGCCTTCTGAAAAGTAGAGAGATACAAACATCTGAGGTAGATAAAATCGTAGTAGTCAATTCTCCCTCATTTCCTCTGACAGCTCAGCTTATCCACATATTGCACACTCTTAAATTAGACCCCAGTGTTCTGTTTATGTCAATGGCAATGACAAACTTAGAGAACTACAGTATCGCTCTGGAAAACGATTAAAAAGCCTGAGATATTCTTTTGGTCACACTTTGGGTAAGTGCCCTGGCAATTCCAGATGCTGCCACAGTTGCCCTATGTTTCCAAGCATAGAAGTGTCAGTTTCTCTTTTGAAGCAGAAGCACTTATGCCTTGTGCAAATTGCATCAACACACAGCCCTGACAGGACAAGCTTACTGCTAGCGGCGTCAGGCTGCGAGGCAAGGCAAGCTAGGAGCCTCAGGGTTTGCTGGTGGGTTTTGTTAAGTGTTGGCTATATTCAGTCTTGGGTAAATTAGGGGAATGTGATATAATCACAGCAGCAGGTATCAGGTAGTGGCCATACATGAAGATTGCTGCCTGCTGCTGTTGAGCCAAATTGGCTTTGTTGCTGATATCAATAGCAAGGGATTTGATTCTCAGGCATCTGGCTGCTAATTCACTTGAAATCTTTTAATTGATTTCAAATAATGTTTTTTTCTCAAATATACTTATATATATTTATAAAAATATATTTACTTGTACAAAAATCAAGTGAATTAAAACCCTCAGCCATTCCTGAGCTTTTTTGCATTTCTGTCATTCAGACATGGAAAGAAATTTCTGTTTTAATTAATTAGGGAATAAAAATCAGTATCCAGCTGAGATATGGGGTCTTTTTTCCCCCGTAGAATCACTTCTCCCACAGAAAATAGGCGCTTGTGCTGGAAATGTAGGCTCAGACGAAATCAGAAGACTGTGATCAGGGATGTCAAGAGCACCAGAGATTAAGGTTGCATTAAATCCTTGTGGTCGAATAGAAGCCACAACAGTCAAGCCCCTTCTCCCTGGACACCTGCTATGTTTCTTTGCCCTCCAGGTTCTCCCTTCTTTCTCATATTTCATGACGTGGGTGTATATGTGTGTGTGCATACACATATGTGGGAGGGTGCTAAGCTGTATTCTCATTATGGTCTGTTTCCTCTGGTAGTGCCTGCTTCCTCCCTGCTGCTTGCGTTGCCGTGTGTCCCAGTAAGATCTGTGCACACTCAGTGAATTATGCGGGGTTGCTTCAGAAGCCAAAGGAGGAGGTGACAATTGGTGGACATCTTTCTCTGCCTGACAGCATATGTAGAAGCAATCCAGCTGGACAGATTTCTTTCTGTGCTGAGGGGACCATCAGATTATTTTTGCTATTTACTGGCTTGAAAGCTCAGCATTTTAATGCCTCACTGACTAGAAAACTACTGGGTACAAAATCCTGAGAACATGAGAACTGGCCTTGGAAAATGGTGTTTGTTCCTCCCCCTATTTTTCCATCCTCATTTCAGCAGGCAAAAAGTATAGTCAGTGTTGAAAGGAGAGGTATAATAATGCTGGTAATTTATAAGCTGGCAATGGGATGTAGTTTATAGAGGCAAGCAACACCCATTCAAGTTTCTGAAAATCCCTGTAACAAGCACAATTGTAGCTGAAGTTGTTTTGCCTTCCTCCTGTCTCTTCAGAGAAAGCTCAGCTGGTAATAAAAAGCAATGGAAACAGAAGCGGGCTTTCATTCACAGAGATGGTCCCTTCAGCTCAGGTGGAAGTACAAGGGCAAGGAAAGATAAAAAACAAATACTGCTGCTGCATCAGCCATAGTTGCAAGTCTCTGGTCTCAGCATCAGGTAATGCCACATCTTTCAAGATCTGGAATTTTTTTTAACTCTTACAAGAGTTTAAAGGTTACTGTTATTTTAATGAAACCTAAAGCAGGATGTGCAGGGGGCAGGTGAAAGGGACTGTCATTCTGCTAGCAACACGCCCATCACCAGTGTGGGAGCAGACTGCTTGTTCATGTACTTGCCAATGAGTTTCCTGTCAAAGGCCCTTGTCTTGCCCAAAAGACCATTCAGTTCTCAAGGGAATTATCTTCTTGGGCTGGATCTACCCTGAGTGATACTCTGTGCTGTGCCTCTGAAGTCTTATCTTGTCCAGGAAAAAAAAAAGGCTGGTCCTCTGGGCAAGTTTGCTCAGAGCTCCCAGCATTAGCTGAAGCATCTCTAGGGAGCTAACTTCCAAGCTGGCCTCCACGGTCTTGTGCCTAGCTCTGTCACTAATGGTGCTTTTGCTGTGCATTGCCAAAAGGTCTTCAGCACTAGGCCTGACACCATCCCCCCAAAGTAGCAGAGATGCTGCAGAACCTCTCCTTGGCAGCACTCACGGACTTTTGAGCACCCCTACTTGGTTTAAAGAGACCATCAAAGAGATTCTGCACTCCAGCTGCCTTTGCAGGCGAATTGTCTTAGAAAGCAATTGTTCTCCCCAAACCTTGGGGAATAGTCTTTTGCCATTACAATCTTTGTAAAGGCAGTGACCTAAATGCAATGGTGCTTGTGCAGTGGGTGCATAAGCAGTTTCCCTGTATGATCTTGTTTGTGAAAAACAAGCCACATTTTGAATCAGCATGTCTTGGTACAGGCCTTTTGGGCAATCAAAGGATATGCGATAGACAAATGATGTTTCCTTTGACAGAAAAGTCCTGGTGCCCTTAGGAGAGCCAGGAGAAGTTCTTTTTAATTTATGCATTTGGACAAACACCAAATATTATGAGCCAGATAGCGTAAAGAGGCTCTGTATGAACATTTGACTTGTAATGTGATTATTCAAGTGCTTAAACTGGGACAGGCTTCGACATTTTCCCGAGTTCGGCATCATACAGTCAGTTACTACCTCCCCTGCTGCCATGGAAAACATAAACTCAGTGTTGCTCAGATCATGCTGCAGTCTTTCAAGAATGGGATGGCACAGATCTGGATTCCTCTTTGCCTGATCCATGAGCAAGTTGTAAGCACAGAGTTTCTCCATGTGTCTTCTATGTGCATTGTTTAGGGCAAAGAGCACTTGTCTATTTATCTCTTATAGTGTAAAAGATCACATTTCCCTGGTATTGCAATGCTAATTTGTCCCAGAGCTATTTATACTTTTCTTGTAAAGGAAAAACATAATCTTCAGGTTTTTTGTGTAGGCAGGGTTTCACATCTGCAATATTCAGGGTTTTTTTTAGAAAATGGGAAATCCTAAAGCAATCTCATGACAGGAAGTGAAAAACAGACAAAGAATACAAAAAAGCTTGGCGCTGGAAAGTAAACTGTTTTTTGAGGTAATTGAGCTTCGTACAGTAAAATAAAAGCTATAGTTCTTTACCTTTGACAAGCTGAAGGACTGTTTTTGTATGAAAGATTTAATTTTCTCCTTTATCATGCATGTTTCAAAAGGAGTCATACTAAAAAATAAAAGATGCACAGAAACAAAAGGCTTGGATATAAATAAAGATGACGTACAACAGGTCTGGGACACATTATCTTCCAAATGTAAAAACGGAACAACCACAAAAAACTCAACTCATAATATTTTATGTTATCATATCAATGAATGGAAGTTCTAGTCTATGGTCATTTTCAAGATGCTTCCTAAAACCTATCTGGAACTTGAATGAAGTCATGTTGTGTACTTACTTCAAATCTGTAAAGCCAAGTAACTTGGCCTAACTATGTCTCTTTAGTGTTAATTTAGAAATGGAAGGCATTACTTCTCTAAGACAAGTAAACTTTTCTAAAACAAGCAGTTTTACTGCTCAAAGAATTACTTATTGACCATCCTATATGTATCAAAAATGGTAAGTAAGCATAGTAAGAAAACCTGCTGGTTTTGACTATTCGTGTAAGGTTATTTGTGTATATAGATGCACACCCATCTATATACATCTGTGTTTGTAAAAAAGCCCTTCTGGATACGATGTACATGTCAGGCAATTCTTAGAACAGCAGGTATGTGCAGCTATGCTGGTGGATCTCTGCAACCATCACACAGGGTATTTCTGTTTCTTGCTGCTATTGCCACTGCTTTCATGAAACATCCCCTGCAGCCTTCACACACATGCTTCCCACCTTCCAGACACACAGGCGTAGCCACACATATACGTGTATACGTGCAGATGTAGTCTCAGAGAATTTACAGCTATTCCTTACCAATACCTAACCCGCTCTGCCTGGAAAACTCATTATTACATACGGAAGACTCAACTAGACTGAGCAGGAGGTGATTCATTAGCCCCCTATTTAAATTTAATCTTCATAATCTTGGAAAGAAATATTGTCAGTCTTTGCAATGGAGTTCCACTGGATTTCCCTAACAATTTCAGGTTTGCAAGATACCTGCCTGCAGGGGAACTCCTATTGTAGCTCCCTAAAGCACACAGGCTGGCACTTTCAACTCCGGCATCATTTGTGTTGTCACAGGTTACCCAGCAATTGCAATTATTTATTGCTGGGTATAGTATTCCTGCATTCTCTACAGATCCTGCAAGCAACTTAGTTTTCTTTCAGGCACCAGTGGTTCTGCTGACATCAACTGAAGTCAGATGAATCTAAATTTATTGTTTAAAAGTGTTCAGGATACTGCTTGGGCTTTTTCTGAAATTTAGTGCAACAGCTAGGAAGACAGGCCAGCTGCTTGGTACTTCAGAAAACCTCAGAAATAAATTCTGAAGAGCTTTCTGCAAGTCTTGTTAGTTTCGAAGACAACGGAAACTTGGATGCTCCATATTTTTGAGCAAATGGAGAGAGGTCAGCTCAATGAAACTTTTCCAAGTAACTTAACTGTAGCCTTAAAAGCACCCAGGCAAAGTCAGGGTTGGAGCACTGAAGTCATAATCAGCACCATGTTCCTGTATTTTCCAGCAGCCTAGCTCAAAGTGACCTGCCTGTATGAAAACGTTTCCCTGCCCTGGTGAAAAGGCTGGAAAAGCACTACTGGCCAGCAACTCCGACAGTGATTTTATGCCCAGGTTTCCCTCCTCTTGAGTCAGGGACAGGACTCAGCCTGCAGAATACTGTCATCCAACCTATCCACAAGCCTCTTTCTGCTTTAGCCCATGCCCCTAACTTCACCCTCACGGCTCTGGAGGGTCCCCAGGATGGCTTTCCATGGTGCCTACACAGCTCAGCCAGGTTCAGCATTGCCTGTCTTCAACTCATTCCAATCTGAGTGTCCTCCTGCCACTGCTACTGGACTGTGACCACAGCTTCACAGGTCCTCCCATGATGATTGCTTATGATGGATGGAGGCAGGTGAAGGAAGTTCAGAGACCGAAGGAAAAAAAGGGAAGGAAAAGCCTTCTCTTTTATCTATTTCAGTAAAATCTGTAACCATCAAATGCATGTTCTCTTTCCTGAAGGGATAATCCCTCCCCCTTCCTGCATGACCCAGCTGTAACTCTGGGAGGAGGAAGTAATTTATTTCAAGTCTTGTTTTTTTAAATGCGTCTCAGCCTTTAGGCTGGCATCTGAGGTCACCTGAGACATGTTTTTCACCTGCCTGCCTTCTCGTCTGTCTCCAGTCACCCGGCAAGCAGAGCTGGGGACTGGGCAGCTGCAGCAGGAGCCCCGCACAAAGGGCTAACATGAGAGCACAAGTGAGGCTTATTTGTTTCACACCATTTCCCCAGCACCCGTGCTGACAGACAGACAGCCTCCCACCAGTCCCCATGGGGCACTGAGCAGCCCTGACACCGCGGGAGTGCAGCTGGGAGGATGCCAGTGCTCTGCATCTCCTACCTGTTGCCTTAGAAACAAACAAAGGGACATAGGCTTTTTTCTTTCCTCTTTTCATTTTCTTTTTTCTTTTCCTCCTTTTTGCTCCTTGGGTAATGTGCTGTGTGCCAAGTCTCAAGGTGGGAGGGAAGAGAGAGGAGAGAAAAAAGAAAGGAGAGGAGTGAGGATATCAAGACCAGGAAACATATTCTGAGACTCAATATGAAAGCAAGACGCATCGAGACAGCTACTGGGCTGGTCCCTGACTGCCGCCCTTCTGTGGTGTGCAGCAGGAGGTCACGGCTGCCACACCGAGAGCAGTCTTATGAACCAGCTGTGACATCTGGCTTACATTGAGGGATCTGAATGCTGGAACCGGACAATGTTTGTTTTCCCTTGCTTGAGCCCGAATCAAAGTTTTAATTAAAGAAGGCTCAAAGATGCTTTCAGTGACACTGCCCAGGGTCAGTATGCAGAGGGTGCTTTTTCAGGGGTATGAGCTGTTCATGGTCCGACCCCACTCCCTAAAGTGACGGGTGCATTTTGAGGCAAGGGAAGACTTGCAGAGCCTAAAGCAAGAGAGAGAGATTACACTCAGAAGGATTCTCTAGCTGCCTTTGCATACATACATGGATGCCCAGACCCCAGGGAATAACAACTGTCCCCAAGGATCCCGTTGCCTCCTGTATGCTTCATCTTTTTGCCAGCAGCTATTCCTGTGGCTGATCAGCCTTGCTGCCCTTCTCCTTGTAAAATCACCTGGTTCTTCCTATGGTTCCACCCTCATTTAAAGCTAGTCCTAGGGTTCTCCTCTCACCATTCCCAATGAGAACCACCGCAGTGAGGCTGTCTGCCACCACTGGCTGTAGCTCTGTTGCTGCTTAGCTACTACTGTAAGCTATTCTTCTCAAACTTTAGTATTAGGCAATACTTTTTTCCAGATAATTGTTTTTCAGACTGTTAGTAACTCTGTAGGATAATTTCTGAAATAGAACAGCCTTATCCCAACTTCTGAGCAGCCAGTACCACCATAATAAAATACTTCAAACATATCAGATCTCTACAAACCCCTTGAGTCAGTTCCCAAAATTGCATCAGCAGTTCATCTCTCCAGGGCTACACTTGTTTATTTTGAAAAACACCTGGCACACATCCTACACCTCCAACGCAAAGTACACCCTGTACAGCTGCAGCTTAGGCAATTCAGCCCAGAGCCAATGTCACAGTCAATCTGTACCAACCACCACAAAAGAGAAACCCAAAGCAGAGAGGTAGGTTTGTGGGATCCTCTTCTACAAAGAATGGTATTAAAGGGCTTTAGTCTGTTGGATATAGCTGAGACTTCCAGATTGGCTGCTGGTGATGTCACAGCCACCCATGTGCCCTATAAATCTATTTTTTTGTTTTTATGTATAAATGATGTAATGCCCACAAGCTTCCTCAGTCAGGGTTCATTATTTAATTTCTCAGGTGGCTGAAGTCATAGGCTTTGTGGCGTCTATGGCCACCCACAATGTGCTCTCACTGCCCAGAAATGAACTTCCTCTTAGGCCTTGTTTTCTAATTGGCATCTGCAGAATTAAAAGTCCACTGACCACTGAATGTCATGGGAACACTTTGGAAAGTATCTCTGGAATGATAAAATGATTTTGATCTCAAAATAATGCGTGTGCTTAAACTAAGGCCTTCTCTGATAGAAAGAAGACAATTATAGCCAAGTTTTGATTAAGAAAAACCTTTGGTTTTATGAGCAAACATCTACTTGGAAAATAACAATTGCCAAGCAACATAAAATCCTTGCTTTAGCTAATCTAATATTCCACCTTTGACAGAATTTTATCCTGAATTTTCTTTACAAAGTGGGAGCGCGTCTTTACAAACATCATTGGGCTCCTAACTTGTTCCTGGAGGTGGTTCTCACCAGTGGAGTCATGAGGGTTTATCTGTCTCCTTTGTATTACCTATTGATGATAAACACATCTCAGGCTTTCTTTTAATCCTGCTAAACTCACATCTTTGGTGTTGTTTTACCTAAATGTTTATAAATCCAAGGAGTTAATCATCCATGAAAAACAGTTTCCTGAACACAGAGGCTTTCCTACACTGGCCCAATTGTCCCTGAGAAATTAGCCTTCTCCGTAACACTGCCTAGTGTCATGGTACCAAAGCCAGTGGGTTTCTGATACCTGTGATCCTTCACTTTTTGGCAAACTGAAATATTGTGCCTTATTAGCAATTTAAATAAATTGAATGGAGCAGTGCAGAGGTCAAATTATAACCGTTTATAAACACTGATTAGCATTCCTTAAACTGTGTAAATCCTTAAAGCCTGAAGGGATAATCTTTACAAATTACAGTTACTTCCATGACCCTGGAATCAAGCATCTCAAAAAAAAAAAAAAAGAAGCTTTTAGAAGGGCCTGATCCAAAGCACAATGAAATCTATGAAAATCAGGTGCATCCCAAAGATGCAGTAAAGTAAACTTCCTCCCTGCCAGACTTAGGATTCTTACTGAGGAAACAGAGTACAAACAACAAGAGTAGATGAAAGCATGTGTTTATATAGGAACACAAATATATTTGCAAATATATACTTGCAGGCAAGTTCATTAGCTAATTCTTCTACATGAGTAAAGTCATATACGAGACACTTTATTTAATTTGAGTCTATACATCATAAGTATTAAAAGAAGAAGCACAGGGAGAAACATAATTTTCTCACAGAACAAAATCTGATTAATAGGATTTTTAGTTTACATGGTTGTGAATGACTAAAGCATATTATTTATCCTCTGAAAGAGCTTAAGCAAAAAAATAGCACCATGAGAAAAATGGAAGTTCATACTGTAGACAATACAAGTGGTCCCGGCCTTTTCTCACACTGAAAATCCTCAAAGAACGTTTTTTGACAGGATTTTCCAGCAGAGTCTCAAAACGGCATTTTACTTTCTCTCCATTGAACATAAACCAGAAATTAAAAGGTGGCAACGAGAAAAAAAAAAACAACTCATAAGGAAACCTTCTGTCCTCAGCAACACCTTTTTACTCGTGGAGAATTTTAGCTGTGGAAGAAGAGGCAAGAGCAAAGGTCCATTGGGCAAGTGCAGCTAGTCAAAGGCTTTGCTCCCAAATATTTGTTCCTGTATTTTTATTCAGTCTTTTCTACACCAGATGTCTATTGACCAGGGTTGCATTGCTGTAAACCTATTCTGTCAACCTTCCATCTGATTTTGATGTCTTTGGCTTATTTTAGGATTTATGTTCCTCCCCCTGCTTTCCTTTAAATCGACCTTCTCAGTGGCCTATGGCCATTTACCTTCTGCTTTGCTTGTTTTCCCCACCCAGCGCTTCTGTCTAGCTGGAGCACTGCACCACAGGCATGGAGGTTACAGGGCAGGTCCTGAGGGACTGAGTGATGTACCAAACCAAAACAAATTTGGCAGTGCTAACTTCCAAATATTGCAAAGTGATACTGTTTCCACAGAGGGTATGAGCAGGGACCTTGACCTGAGGACCTCCTGCACTTTGCAGGATGGCAGCCATTCAGGGACGCCCTCTCTGTGCCCAGCCTGTGGGGTTCGATGGCAACACTTGGCCATCTGGAAAAGTCACCTCACCCCACAGACCCGCAGCTGACATCCAGAAAGCCACACCGTGAGGACAGCCAGGCTTTAACCCACCTCTGCATACACACAAGGTCTGCTGCTTCCCAGGTCTTGAGATGTCTGCCCAGGCCCCAAGGGTTGCATTGTGGAGGGCAAAAAATAAACAGCCAAGCACCGCAGGCTGCCGCCGGGCACCCTGCATTCCCATGAGAAACTTGCAAAGTCTGATAAACTGCGTCACAGCAGCCTGCAAACCGGGGGCCTGGGTGGTTTAAAAATACTGCCTGCTGCAGATTTCCCAGGCCATATATAGTTCACACATCTCACGGTAGCAGGAAGGAGCTGCAAAGACATACAGAGATACAGAGAAGGAAGAAAGTAACAGAGGACACGACTGCCAGCGTGCAACAAAACAGGTTAAAAATAGCCTGGGCTGCAACAGCTCCCTCCTGGCAGGGGGTGCGGGGGCTGCTGGTTCTCCCTGCCCTCACTAGCCCCTCTCTCAGCTGCCTATTTTCTGCCAGGAAGAACGGGGAGGAAGGAAGCGTTTGGTTCCTGTAGGTAGAAGGAGAGAAAATGACAGTCGTGCTTGTTTTGACACCAGGCAGGCTCACCAAGGCTTGCACAGACACCTGGCTGGTGCTGCAGGACCCCCTCCCTGGGGGGTGGGCTGGGGACGCAGGGAGAGCACAGCCTTGGATGGCCTCACACACAGCCCCCAGCAGCAGCAGGTGTGACCCTGGGGGATGTGGTGCCACGCTGCCCTAAAATGCGGTGCCACGCTGCCCGGATGGGAATGCAGCCTGTGCTTTGAAACTAGTCTCCTCTTCCTCCCCCAACCCTGTGCGTGTGCAGTCCTGACCTGGAGGCGAAGACAAGCTGTCCACCTCTACTCTGGTAAAATAAAGAGAAAGCAAAAAACACTTGTTCTGCCCATCACCCCTCCCACAGCCCAGCTGCCCTGAGGGCCATTGCAAAAGGAGAGAAGTCATGTGACGAATGGGGTTGTCTCTCTGCCAGAATCTTCTCCATCGCTTTCTCCTAGCCCAGTCCCTCGCAGGAAAAGCCGGAGTATGAAAGCAGGTGCCATCAGGCCAGCGTGTGTGACCTTAGTTTCCTGAAATCTCTTTGCTTGTTGGGGTTTCCAGCAGCCGGGTGAGCACTGCCTAACCTGTGGCATGGGTGGAAAGACAGAGGTGTTGGTAAGTCCCCAAAGGCCACACAATTCATCATGGGGCCAGTTTTAAATCGTTTGTTAGAGTGCAGGGGGGGGTTTCTTTTGTTCTTCGTCATTTGCATCCTGCAGGCCTGGCTGCCCCAGCTGCAAACAACTTCTGTCAACTCCTAGATGCCAACACGAGGCACTGAGAGGGGTCCAAGCCAAAAGCCCAGATTCCAAACATCCCTGAACTTTGGAGAAGTTCAAATCAGAGCACACATCTTCAGCTAGAAGAGGAAAGCTGTAACATGATCCTGGCCCTGGGCAATAGAGGTAACACTCCAGTGTGGTCTGAAGGTGACTTCCAGAATATGTGGTGTGGAGCAGAGCAGAGGAAGAGAGGGAAAAGCATGAAGGCAATTTTCATATGTTAAAAAAATAAAAAGCTCTAGGAGGGAGCTGGGTGCCTGCTCTCTGTGGGAGGGTGAGGAAGGTTGCTGACAGAGTAAAGGGTGTTAAGAGAGGTGGATGAACTCTGAATGAAACAAGGAGTGATACCAAAGAGCTGTCAGAGAGGTGTCAAAAGTTGGGAAGGAACAGAAAGACCAAGAATGCTAGCATTCAGGGGGAAGTCCATCAGATCACATCTGCATATCTATGAGATCTTGAGACTGACAGCTGCATTCAGGCTCACACACGTCCCTGCCATGCTCTCTGCCTGCCTTTCACATGGATCAAAATCCTTCTAATGCCTCAGCTCCAGTTCTGTTTGCGGGGGAAGGATGCCTTCAGCTAGAAGGTCAGTGCTGAGCACTGGTTGTGCTGTGTGTGGGACCATGAGCAGCATCAGCACCTCCACATGCTGCCGGCAGCACCTACCCCAGCATTTCCAGCTAGAGGGGCAACGCCAGACTTTTACTTCTGGAGCCAAGAAGCTGCATGCTGCTTCTCCAGCTCTCCATCAGACTGCATCTCGGTTTGTCACTTAGGCTTGCAAGAACTGAGGCTGGGCACTAACAATGTCAGGCTGCACAAGCAGAGATGCCTTTTTCACTCCACATCAGGATACAGACTCTTTGATTCCTCTTCCCAGAAAGACTCCTTGGATGGCCCACAGGGAGGCAGCAAACAGCCCGATCGGGTTTGCCTAATGCTATATCGATGCACTGGGTGTGCTTAGACACACCAGTCTCTGTATGCCCCAGGAACAAGCTTTAGCCTGAACTTTGAGGGCTGCAGACTTGGGGATCCGCATTTAAGGCCAGAGCAGTGCACAGCTTAAGGTGAGGGTGGCTCAGACCGTGCTTTGCAGGCAGGTGGGATAACAATCCCAAGCGTGACCATGCATGTGGTGTGTGTGCGTGCTGTGCCCCTCTCATGGGCTAGAGGACAAACTCCTGGAGATACCTACCCTCTCTTCAGCCAGCTGCCAGTCACTTTCATGCCATGCCATGCCACTGGCCACAAAGAGTAAAGGATAGCTTCCTGGCTCTCGCTTCCTCAGTTAACCAATACCACCACTAATTAACTGACAGTAACATGGAGCTGTTCTTGGCATAGGTGGATCTTACTGAGGTCATACTGGTTGTGGGTAATGTAATTTATTACCCTGTGAGGCACTTTGGGATACAGTGTGAGAAGACCACTCGGAAAGTGCCAAAGCAATAATTCAAGTCAGGATTTTCCCAGAAAGGTAATATGTTCCATACATGCTGTGCCTCTGAGAAATAAAGCATCGAAGCTGCACTAGCTCTGGTGGAATGCTGTAAAGATTTCCAAACGCATTGGTGGAAACAGAGGACTACTGTGCTCAAGAGGTGGGTCCCTCTTTGGAGTAAAAGAAGTGCAAGGCATTTATCTTTTTCTTAAAGCAACTCTGAAGACAAAATTCCCACCCTGTGGAAGGCACTCAGCTGCCAAAGAGAAGTGCCGTGCTTCGGGCAGGCAGGCGGCTCTCCCCGCACAGCAGCAGGGTCACGCCAGCCGGCCCACACATTAGGGCTGGAGCTGTACTCTAGGTGAACTCTACCAAATTAGCTGTACATGATGCTGCATTCCCTCCTTTCTTGGAGGATCAAAGTGGCTGGACCCAGTCCCAGCTTTCTGCAGATAAGCAGGTCACAGGACTAGTTTGCACCTCTATGCTGCTTGTAATACACTGTGTTACAGATTCCTCTGGATTTCCTAGTTTGTGCCCATATACACTGGATACTGCTGGTCACATTTTTCTGCTTTAGTCCTCTGAGCTAATCTAGTGACCTGGGATACTTCTACAGAGTCTTAACATCAGTACAGACTCTGGCAGCGTTACATCTGATTATGAACTACTACTGCTGCTGTTCTTGCCCAAATGCTCTTTATGACTCCCTTGTTTTATAGAAAAAGCTGATTCTGTCCTTCAAAAGGCTTTTCCCACCAGCACTGCAGCATGAGGGCAGGTGCAGCAGCTCAGCAGCCTGACTTGGATTAAACCCCTTCTGAATGGTGGAGAGAGAAAGACAAGGCTATCTCGTTTGGTAAGCCATGAGGCATCCCTAATGCCTAAGCAAAATGCATGTGAAGAATAGGGGGCAGGGGGGAGATAGGAATAATTGGAACTCCATTTCACTTGTATAGAAGTGTTAATTAGTTGTTTATCTGCAGGCACACTGCAGGCTTCACAAAAGCACACACAAGTTACAGCAATTAATTACTAGCAGGGTCTGGGAGACTATCTCTGTAATTAAAATTTGTGATCAAGCAGCAGCGATGGGTGATTCAAGAGCAAGCAGCAGAACATATACATATATATTCTTTAAAAAGATAACATGGTTCTGTGTCATAGAACTAGGTGATAAATCGACTGTAATTTTAACTTGTTGCTGTTTAAGCAACAGATACATTTCTAATATGCAAACGATCATTTTAGAAAGAGTATTTTTTTACCTATGCAGTTTATCTGTCAGTAGAAGCAGACACACGTTGAAACTATGCAAGAATTTATGTCAAATTTGGCAAATAGTTTTGGATGAAAAAATAGAGATAAAATGGAGAAAAAGGTATTTTCAGAAAGATTTTTTTAAATTTTGGAATAATAGCTCATGATCTAATATTCCCATTTTAATTAAAAAATGAAAACAAATCCCTGATTTGTCCAGAGTACTCTGTTGATTTGAAGAGAAATATTTTTCCAGTTCTCACACCCAGTTTTAGCAGCAATTCAGCACATGCTCCTAGTGTCCATCCTCCCCAGAACATAAAAAGATTTTAAGCACTGAATGAGGGATAAATTTGAATAGAGGCATCCTATCACAAAGAAAAAATACATGGCAATGTTTTGGATAAAGCATTTAAATATTTTATTTAATTTGTGAAAAAAATACATCAGGTATAATACTAGAATGGCATTGAACTAAACTTGCACAACTCCAGTGGGAGTGGAAGCATCCTGAAGATTTTGGCTTGGGATCCTTCTTTACAACATCTTTTTGAAAAGATCTGAAACTGGAGCAGTGAATACCATTCCCAAAATAAAAGTGCTCTTCATAATTATTTTGATAGGCTACTTTTCACAAGGTTGATTGATAGAAAATGACACATTTGTCTTTCCTCATTATGAGGTATTGAGTTAAAAAAAAATATTTATTATTAGAAATCAATTATAACCTCTTTTCCAGAATATTTTTTGGCCAGGAGATTGTTTAAGACAAGCTGTGAGTATTGCCCAGCCTAAATCTGAGCTGTGTCCATCACAGGCAGTGACTGTGGCATTTTCTGTGCTTTGCTGGATGGCTGAAAACCCCTGCAAACAAGGTTTTGGAGGTGCTGCTTCCAACCGTTCATTGAAATTCCTATTTCCACATTTTGCAAGTCACGAAAGATCTGCTTTTTTTCAGGAATATTGCATGCAAAAAGCCAACAGAAAGGTTTGCTGAAATGTTTCCATCTAGAAAACAGAAAAAAATGAGCAGAATAAAGTTCAAACCGATGCCAACAAACTGCGTTTGGTACTGTACTGTCTGTTTCTCACAGCTGCATTCAGAGGTGCCGAAAATGTTTCCCTGGGTCTAAGGACTCCCTGAACAGGAGTGGGCTTCCAGCAGGGCGGACGCACAGCGCCGTGCAAGCACTTCATGGCAATGAAATACGGGATCGTATGGCAGCCGCTTACTGTAGAAGGCTTTCCCTTTTTATATGTGGCAAGTCATAAATTCAAAGCAAAAAGTTGCATGAAATGGAGCTGTTACTTTATATCTAAATGTGGAATTCAACTGTCTTGGCCATCAGCCACGATAAAAGAAATGTCTGATTAATCTGTAGAAGAAACAGTTTCATATTTCAAACATGAAAAGTTAAAATCCAAGACCAGCCCTTAATTACTTAATTACTAGTCAATGACCACAAAAAAAATAAAAAACCCAAATACAATTACCTGAAATATTATTGCTTTATAGTACTTTAGCCTTCTAGTTAGGACATTAAAACATTTCTGATATAAGAAAAGACAAGGGTGACACCACTACTTTTTCCTCTGACAACAAACTAGATTTTGCAGTTTTTCTTGAGCAGAACAGTTTTTCCTCTCAGAATAGCATCTACTTAAAACACTCACCTTACAACACAGCTAAGCTATGAGAAAACAGGAAACTGAAAAAAAATTGGGGAAAAAAATTTGGGGGGAGGGGAAGAGAAAAAGAAATTGAAAAAAAATACATCTTAGATCACGGAAAATAAGCTTCATGAGAAAATAAAGATTTATCTTTCACTTTTCTGCACATGCTTATTATTTTTTTTCATTTTATGCCAAAATATTCACAAGAGAAAGGCAAATAAAAGCAATGAATAACTGACACCCCAGTGTACAAAAAATAATAATATCCAATATACTTGTGAAATCAGGGATTTGGAGGGAGGGGATTTGCAGTTGCCTCTTAGAATATTTTTTTTAAAAAATAAAATGCTTACCATTAGTAGAGTCACAATCCACACCAGGGAAGATACAAAACTTGAAGCCTTGAACCAAGGCCGAGGAAAAAGTAATTATGAAATCCACAGAGCTGAACTTCAGTCTGCCAAGTAGAAGACTCCCCTTTTTACCAGTTAATTTAGACAGCCAGTCCTCTCCAGCTCAACAGCCATCTGCACCTCTTTAAGTTGTCATATTTGGTTTGACTGAAATGTTCATATATATATATATAAAAAAAAAAAATCCAGAACTTTGAGACAGCAAGAATCTTACTGACAAGCTTTGTAAAAATCAAACCTATTAACCAAAGAAAAGCAGTTAGACAAAGAAGCCAATATACAAACATTTTATTGGGGTAGGTTTTATTGTGAACTGTGAATTGCGCAGTAACTAGTTTACAAAGGTCAGCCAACTATGTTATCCAAGACAGTTACAAATCTCACCCCAACGACTTTATAATGTGCCTCTCTTGTAGCATTATTTGGAATGACTCTCCAAATGGCCAAAAAGCAGTGAATATTTTTCATGTTGAATCATTGCTCAAGCGTTGCTGTCATCTTCCTAATGTCACCGCACCGACCTGTCAGAGCCCTACAAAGGAACACTTTTGCACAGCAGTTTATCAGGGTGCCTTGCACTGGGATATTGCAACTACCAGAAGTCTTGAAATGCTTTCTTGAGTCTCTTCATGCATGCTATGGCACTTTCACACTCAGAGAGCTCTCTGACAGGGATCTTGATCCTCTGCTTAAGAAAACGTTCACTGATTTTCCTCTTACCAAAGCAATAAAAACCAAAATACATATTCTCACAGAGCAGAAACACAACTGCACCTAGCAAGGCATATACAACACCTGCCAATGTACTTGGTCGAAAAGCCTAACTGAAATACACAGTTCACAAAAAAGCATGTCTTCTATTTAGAAATGTCCATACAATCTGTAAATTCATTATAAATTTGCATTAAAATATAAAATATTTTCAAGACCAAGTGTCCAAATTAAGGTGGAGTGGTTGTTTTTTTTTGGGGGGGGAGGGGGGTGCAGAGCAGGGAGTAACTGCATATTTGCTTCAACTAAAGAACCTTACTTTAAAAGGCAGGTAAGTTAAAATCAGTATTTTTCTGCACAGTAGAAATCCAGGTTGATACTACCGTATTAGATTTCCCATATGAAAAATACAGGATATGAAAAACAGTGGTGCCTCAGAAGACAATTCATAATACTGAAAAAGCCCTAGGAATTTCAATGGTACATGGCTGCAGGTCTTAGCTTTAAAAAATTTTGAGGATTTACGATCCACTTGCAAAGAAACAGTAAAATTGTGGGTATAAAGAAGCAGTTCATAAAATCCTTGCATAAATTTTTACATATAACTAAAAGAATGTGGAGTCAGCAAAGCAAAAAGTGGAAATGTTAACATCTTTTTAATTCTCATTCTAGTGTGTCTTTTTGGCTTTTCTCTTAAACAGCTGCATATAGGAGGTTCCTCTCTTTATAAGTTCGCACAAAGGGATGATATTTTGTCACCGAAGATGACAAATAGAGGTTGCAGAGTCTTCATCCTTGGAGACAGTCAAAAGCTCTATGGACATGGTCCTGGGCAACCTGCCCTAGCTGACCCTGATTTGAGCAGGGAGGTTGGACCAGATGAGATCCACAGGTTGCTTCCGACCTCAGCCATTCTGTGTTTCCATGATCTTCATTAACAAGAATGATGTGTGATGTTGCAAGAACATGTCTACTAATCACATACTACTGAATAGTGTGTATGTGCTGTATGTACAACAGAAATGAAGTGTTTTCAACATGAAAAACACAGGTAACTGTCATAGTTTAACTAATATTCAATTATTAAATTCTGATTTCCTAGGAAGTACCTTTCAGCTGAATGTTTTAATGCATAAATGCTGTAAGACTGAAGAATATTTTCCCTTGCCTGACTTCTCTTAAGTCTTTGTTTGATGATCGCAGTCAAAACAAAGGGGGATAGCTTACAGTTCTAAACGTTACATTTCGTTGATGGTTCATCATGACATATATGATGATTTCATAAGATTTTACATGCAACATGTAACAAAACTGCCATTGTCCATTCCTGCTGTGCACTGTTTCTTAGAAGACAGAACTCCACAACACAAAGTGTAAACTCATATTTAGAAAGCATCTTTGGGAACCATCAGTGGGGCCTGTACTTCTCCCCAGCCTGAGTCCTCTTGGCCAGTGTATCTGTCTAAGATCACAAATCATAGCATTTGTTTTTCAGTGCATGCCATTTTTTCTGCTTTCTCAGGAAAGCCCGCAGTTGGCTCCTCTAGTCCCATTTCATTCTTCATACTGGTGGATGGCCTAACATAGGGAGGAGTGGTTGGACTTTGCAAGCATGGTCATTTTTCATAAATTCACTGTGCACAGTATATACTCCATCCCTCTCTTTCTTCCTTACCTAGCCAGGATGAACTCGCCACCAGCCCCAAAGTGGCTCCCACCAACTTGCATGCAACTGCAACCACTTGTCTTCACATCAGTGGCTGAGGAGGACTGCAGTCATTCCCAGTGGTTAAATGGTGCCTAAAATGAGAACGATTTGCTGATACAAATTCGAGGTGTAATTAAAGTTACTTCTGGGTTAAGACATGTTGGTTAGTTGTAAAGCAAAGATTATCTTGCCCTACCTCCTGGAGGCTCTAATATTTTTCCCAGCTCCCCCTTCATAGTGCCCCATAGTTTGTAACTGCATTTGGCAAAAGCTTATCTTCCACAGTCCGAATGTAGAAGAGTTTTGCTTATCTATCATGCCCATTATTATGTGATTAGACAGTAGCCACCACCCACTGTAAGTATAATGCGAAACAAGGAATGTGTGGAGATTTACTGCTTACTGTCTAAATGCAGCTTGGAAACATATCCCTACAGGAATAAACTTGCTTTTCAACTTAAAAAGAATAGCATGTGCCTTGTTTCAGAATACTGAGGAAAATCAACATAGTAGGAAACCCCCATGTTGACACGCTCCAGTTGGTGCCACCGTTCTGACCTAATCAGGAAAGGAAATGACTTACAAGTCATACTTACAAGCCAGGGTCAGCAGCCTCTGCGAGGCAGCAGCCGGGGGTGTTCGAGGCTGGGGCTCGACTCTCATGGTGGCATTCAGTCATGCCTACAGCACCTTCCCAGCCTCCCAGCTTGTTAGAAACAATAGGGCCAGACACCAATTAAGAAGAAAAAGGTTACAGTGGAAGTCAAGAAAGGCTGGTTTCCTCCCTTCTGCTAGAGCACGGATGACAAGACTGTTTTAGACCCTCACGGGTTTCCATGGCTCCTCCAACACTGTTCTTCCTGGACAAAAGATTGCTCGCTGTCACTCGTCTTTGTAGATCTCTCATGCTTTGCCTTCTGCAACTGCTCCACAATGGAAAAATTCCCCTGTCACCTTCTGATTACTGCCATCCACTGCCACAAAACCAATAGTTCATCACCCGCAGGAGGGCTTGTGGGCAAAAGATAAAAGCTGCAGGTGGGTAGCATTTCACACATAGCCAATTTTGGGAAAGTGGGAATGGTAAGAAGGAGCCACCATGGACATGCCTCCAGGTGCTGGCGTGCAGGTATTCCCTCCAGCCATCTTTGGGCTGTGGAAAGCCACATGCACACCTCAGCCTCACCACAGGGTGGTCAGACCCACTGCCCTGTCCCTGTGGCTGGGGGACCAGGCCCTCAGGGAGTACTGCTGTGCCCTGTGGCAAGCCAAGGCTGTGCCCCGTGGGCATGCTAGTGCCCGCTCAGGGCAGGGCAGGATGCCAGAGCCTCAGTGACACTGGATGGAGACAGCCACACACTGAACTGAGGTGGCTGAGAGAAGAGGCTGGTCTTGCATGGCTTCCCCTGTGGGGTCCATGTCCTCCACAGGCTGGTTCAGAGGTGGAGACTAATTTGAGGAGTGGTATCAGGGAATGTGGAAACACATTTTCAGCTGTCAAAGCTCATTAGTATTTTACCTACATGTCTCCTCCCAGCAACGGCATCTCAGCAGTGCAGTGCCCCAAGACACAGTGTTAGCCCCAAATGCTGCTGAGGGCAGGGTACCCCCCCGGGCCACCCAAACCCCTCACAGCTACATCAAAGGACTCTCCCCAGAACTTATTCATGAGTTTTCTTTAGAGTCTGCCCAGCTGAAAAGTACAGTGGCATCAAATTGTATACGCAATTTTTTTTTTTTTTTAAAACAAACAAAGCCTCCAAGCCTGACAGGCAAGGGCAGGGATGGGATTAGGCAAACATCCTATACAGACAGTTCCTCTGTCTGTCTGTCAGCTTGTAAGTGCTTTCTCTTCTGGAACTATACAGTACTAACTGAGCCGGAAACAGCTATTTAAAAAGTGATTATAGTGTGACATTTTTGTTTGACCTAACATCAAGCCATGTGCAGCTTAAATGTCAGGGAAGCTATTTACTATAGGGACAGACAGGCCCTAGCATGCTTAAATCTACCCAGCGTCTTAAAACTGCTTGCTGTCTCCGCTGGCTGCACATGAATGACACTGAAGCCAAGATGTAAAGTATAGCGCTCCCTAAGCTGTGATGATTGACTAATATGCTGGGTGGCACAATGCATTCAGCAAGAGGCTCACAGGGAGGAAGACAAAATAATGGATAATTAAAGTGATTCTCAGGTTAGAAGGCAGCAGCCTGTGCAAAAGGTTCCCTTGGATTAGCAAGAGCGTGCCAATAGCTGGTGTGTTTTGTCCAGCGATGTCTGAGGAGCTCAAATATTTGGACAAAAATAGCAAGCACAATTTTTTTTTGTTAGCGCAGGAGCTGCATCGGTCACATGAGGGAGGAGGGAGCACAGCCCCCAGCTGTGGCTATGGGTCCTGCTGTTGGCAGCCTCCTTGCAGCCCCCGCTGCCCCCCAGGGCTGGCAGAGCACAAATCCAGCCGCCCAGCTGCAGCTGCCATGCAGGGTGACAGAGGGGAAGGGAGGCTTCGGGGCTGTGTCACCAGCCAGCAAAATAATAGCCGAGCAGTGGGGGAGCATGGGGCTAATGCAGCTAATTACGTGCATCTCTCCCTGTGTGAGAACCGACAGGAATGAAGCAGCTTCAGATCCTGCAAAGATGCACGAGCACGTACGGCTGTGAAGTGATACACAGAGTTGTTTAGTATCATGAGCTCTCTCTGGAAGGCAATGAACTGGTTTGCAATGGATGGAGATAAGTACACTTATAGGTCCTTAACGGGACCAGAGGCATGTATTTGGACAGCGTTTCAGTCTGACCTTCTTCTCAGAGCCTAAAATAACAAACAGATCAGTGTGCCTTTATTTTGAGAAAACGTTGCTTAGAGTAATAAGGGTGGGTGGGGACACTCGAAAGGAAGCAGAGCTGTGATAAAACTTCCATTTTGTTCTTTCTTGCATGTCAGAAAAAAAATCTACATTATAATTCAGAGTGCCTTTCAGGGTTTATTTTTCTTTACATTGTTACATGCCCAATCACATCTGATTTTGGAAGCTGAGCAGGGTCTGACTTGGCTGGCATTTGGGAGGCTGCTGAAAGTGCAGTAGACTGAGCAGGATCTGTGTGCTGACTATATGAATGTGCAGTGCCTAAAACAATGATGGAAGGGAGAATGACAAGAATATTCACAGCTTTTCCAAATTTTAAAATATTGTTTTTCTCCATATATAGCAACTGAAATTACCCCATAACTGAAAATAAAATCATGAATCTTAAATAAACATTTAAAAAATAATAATAATTAAAAAAGGACATTGCTTGTGAATACTGGCTAGTACTTTCCAAAGAGCACAGAAAAACCCTTTGAGCAAACTGATCATCAGGTCATTAGAGATAGGAAATAAATTCTTTAATTTCTGTCTGCTTGCTATTTACTTTACTAAGTGTTGACAGTGGCAGGGGACTGTTAAAATCCCTTCAAAACTCATTGAAGTACAGTAAGTGAAAACAGTATAAACTCGTGAACAGAAAAGATATGAGAGGTAGCCAGAGGATTTTTTTTATATGCAGTTTACTGTTGCTCTTGTTGTTTGCAATGACAAAGGGCTTAATTGTATCGTAGAAAGGTTCCTTCCTTCTTGCTTTACCTTAGAAAATTCCAGAAGGTCAAGGCTGATTTGTTATGATTTTGCTTGGAGGGTCCCAAGCAAGAGTTAAAACTTTAACAAAAGTTTCCTTCATTAAAAATGTTCATTAGTCATTCAAGTTAAAACAAATATCATCTAAAAAAATAACAACTGTAACTAGAACTCCCTTCCTCTCCTGCTTTCTTATCAAATGTCATCAGTGAGTACCTCTCAGATCCTGTGTGGGCCTTGCAGTCCAGGGTGAGCTTCATTTTTTTTTGTCGCCTCCTCCCCCCACGAAAGTTAAAATAGCAAAACTGACAGTGAAAGTGTTATAAAGAAAACATCAAACAGTTCTTTGAGTATCTTTCTTCCAGCTTTAAACAAGAAATAAATACAATATGGCAAAGCAAGGCAAGCTTCACACACTGCACGCCTCTCCCAGGTAGTGCCTGAGGTGCCCTCATTCAGTTTCGCAGCCCTTCTTTGTTGTATCAAAATGTGATGGATTTCTAAATCCTGATTTGGATGCACCTCCCAGCAGCAGAGAGAAACCAACAATTACTGAAGCAAGGCAAGTTGTTTTCAGTTTAGCAGTTTTTTTCTAAGCCTGGCTTGTGGTTTCATTTAAAGTTTGAATGCTTTCATTCTCTGAGAAGCCCAGTGGCTCTTCAATAGCAGAAGATCAAATGATGTTAATCGGGCAGTGTGACCTAATCCTCTAATTCAGCTGCCTTTTTACATTAGAAATGTTCTGCTCATGTAAGATCGATTTGCTCTTAAATTGACTTTTTTTTTTTCCTTTTTTTTGTTTTGTTAAATGTGCTATGCTAAAGCTCTACTCCTGGCTCCGCAGATGTGTTACACAAATAAGGGAAAATCACCTTTTCTTCATTTTGTAGGTTTAGATAGTCTAATCCTAAGGGTTCTGATAGAAAATCTCTTGTTAATCACAGAAAGCCAAAGATGTTATGCAACAGCAGACGGAAGAACTTTCTTTTTTTTTTTTTTTGGTAGTGATCCCACAGGTTACCTACACTGAATGGGGCTACTAAGGTGAGCTATTGCCAACTATAGGAAGGCTACCTAAGCGTACTTTCTCCTCAGCCTTCTGATATACCTTCCACTGATGCTCATACGCATTTCACCAAAGACTGAAACAATGTCCTCATTTCCTTTTTGTTCCCTCACTCTTCCTGATGTGGTGGCTCTGGTGCACTAGCCCTTGTGATGGGGCTGGTGCACCATCGCCGGTAAAGGGCAGCTGGAGCAGAGCTCCTTTGCCACCTCTCCCCTCCCTCTGTGCGTGGGTGGATGGGTGGATGGCAGGTTGCAGCCACACCTGACCTGCAGGATCACAGGAGAGAAAACAGCCCGCTGGGATGCTCCACAAATGACTGATAGCTTACGCACAGAGATTGCCCCCCGCTGTGCACGGGGACAGCTGGGTCGCCCCCCAAACACAGCCTGTTGGTCTTGGCAGTTTTTCTGATGCTATCACAGCAGAAGAGCTGGTATTCTACAAGTACCAACAGATAGACCATCAGCACTGGTTGTGCCTACCAGCCTTCACAGCAGCATTCCCTAACGAAGGCCATAGGAAGGAAGCCTAGCCAGTTCATAGACCATGTGCACTTAACTGCATTAATCATTTCCCATGCACACATTTGGAACCAAAACCCTACAAAGCCTGGAGACGGCTGTCACTCCTACAGGCAACAGGCAACACACAGGTGCCTGTGTTCCTGCACAGACCCAAAGGCCAGACCCTCCTGAAACACTAGGCTCTGTGGTCAAATGAGTGTTAACGGCCAGCATGAATTCATGTTCAGTATCATTCACTTATCTCTGGGCTGGATTTGGCCAATATACAAATACACATAATAACCAGCCCATAGTTAACACTATCAATGTTAACCTACTTCCTATGACCTTTCCTGCTTGAGCTGCAGAGGAAGTCTCAGCAGATGTCCAGCCCTTGGCACAGACATCACTGCGTGGTGCCTCTCGCCTGCTTTGACAGCCTGCGTAGGGCAGCGCAGGACTCCTTGGGCACAAGGACACACAGCCCGGCATCTGCGAGGTGTGGGGCAGAGAGGAGAGAGCCCCATGGCACACACATAACACCTCACTCCAGTGGTTGTCTCTTTTTCTGTACCATTTCTGAGGATTCTTGCAACAGATTTTCAATAGCTACTTCTAAATCCTTAGTAGGGTTGCCTCAGGTAAAGAAATACACTCTGGAGAACTAAAAAAATGATCATTTACAGTGTCTGGCAGGTGTTTTTCAGTAATTTGCTCTTAAGGAGAACATCAGGGCAGTCATTCCTGCCTGTTGGCTCTGTGATATGCAGTCATTTTGCTACATCCAGTGAACTACATGACTTTCTTTTTTTCCTTTTTTTTCCCTTGCCAAATGGTAACAAATTAATCCAATCAATTAATTACTTTTTCTGAAGATATTTTGCCAACACAAGTTTTGCAGTGTCCATGCTGGCAGAACACACGAGTTTTTGAAATCCCACACGTTACTGCTGGCGTTACGTTACGTAAATCACACGCTGATTAAGATCCACCTCATGAGTAGTTAATGGGTTTGTCCCCAGTCATCTGGCATTTGTGGAGATGATTTTCATATTACCGTGCCAAGCGTGTAAAGCATCCCCTTTTCCCCAGTGCTATTTCTTACAAGAAAGTAAAGCATGATTTCAGCCTGGCATCGGGCAGCAGCAAATGTGGTCGAAGCAGAAATCTGTGAGCAGAGAGCGCCATCTTCAGCTACCGACTGGTAATTACTCTGCGGTAACCAACAAATTTGGTATTTCTCCTTTGGAATTGCCATCTGTTCGGGCAAAAGACAGAGAAAAAAAGCGACCTGAGAGTGATGAAAGATTGAGATTTAAGCCTTAACACTATCTTAATATCCTGTAGGGAGATTCTGAAAATCCTTGATAAAGTTTCTGAATTGAATAAAAAAGCTGCTTAAAATTGCAAGGAGCTGAGCATCCCAAATTTGTTTCTGTATTCAGGGTACTTAACATAGAATAAATGCACATCAGATTTTAATAAGAGTTAGAATTCGTACTATATTATGGTCTTCCAGCCTACAGAGAGTCTATGCATCTAATAACACGTTTGATAAGTACTTGGAAAAGCTCACAAATGGTACCTCTAACTAGATACCCAGTCCCAGAATGACTGGGTAGAAAACTAGTGTAAATAAGCAATATGCCAAAAAAGCATACAAAGTGCATCAGAGGAATTATATACATTCAAATATTACGAAATTTACAAATATTACAAAAATCACACTACACAAATATTACATAAATACATTTAAGTACATAAACACAAATATTATGAGATTTACATAAATTACATAAACACAAATACAAAAGAATTACAACGGTTGTGTTAAGTAGAAGTGTATTTTATTGCACACATATGCTCCATATTAGTGTATATTTTTTAAAAAATAACCCAAGACATGATTGTGAGCTGATGCCTGAGATATTTTTTCTCCACCGTGATGTTAAATGATGATGTTGCTATCCTGTTATCCAGCATTTTTCTGTTCTTCCCAACACCACAGGAAACCTCAGGTCTCCAGAGCATTCACAGCTCCAAAGGGTTCGCATGGAGCGGAGGTATTAAGTGCATTAGAAAGCCAGTCTGTGAATGCGGGTATGCTGCTTTTGATAGCGTTCTCTAAACTAAACGGGCAGCCGAGGTCAGGGCCCGCAAGCCCAGCCTCCTTGATGTCATAGGAGAGTTCGTTCTAGAAACATATCTTAAGGACACTAGTGACAAAGAAGTTGTCACACAAATAAATTGAAACTCATGCCTCCTCATGTGTGCTGTACAAGACTCATCCATATTAAAGAATTATTTAAGAATCTGCAAAAGCAAATGGATTACTGAACTTAAAGGGCCATGAATACTAAACATGTACATTGAACAGAGTCAGGAAAGGTTAAAAGACAAAGCGCCTGTTATCAGATAGTCCTGGACTAGCTACAGCTCCTTATTTAAAATGCCAATTGTTAAATTCCTCTGTGTTATTTTTATGATTGTTTGAGCTCAGAAGGTATTTGACAACTGTTCAGAAAACGAGAAAGACTCAGTTTGCAGCCACAGAGACAGCAAGATACAGAAAGTAAGTTGATGAAGTTCTTCTTAGAAAGAGACCTGTAAAGGACAATGAGGCAATCAAGAACAACTGGCATGGATTTATGAAGGACAAATCATCCTTGGCCAACCTGATTGCATCCTGTGATGAAATGACTGGCTACACAGGCAAGGAGAGAGCAGTGGACGCAATAGATCTTGACTTCAGTACAGCTTTTGAAATAATTTCCCACAGCGCTTTCACTCACAAACTGAGGAAATACAGCATGAATAAGCTGGCTGTTGGATGCATTGAAAACTGCCTAGGCTGACGGGCTCAGTGGGAGGCAGCTGGTGGCTTGGCAATCTGCCTGGAGGCCCACAGCAAGCTGAGTACTCTAGGGGTTGATAGTAGGGCCCTTGTAGTTCATTATCTTCATCAAAAACCACGGGACAGGTTGCACCCTGTGCAACCCACATTTTAAGACGTAATGTGCTAATGGGGCTGGCTGGCACACTCAACTGTGGAACTTCAGTTCTGAGGGCCATGTCCAATATGAGCAGACAGTGTGCTCTCATCCCAAAGAGGGTAAATCCACAGCAGCCTACATTAGAAATCTGAGCATGGCCCATAGCCTGAGGACATTCTGTCCCACTCCGCTGGGCGTTGGCGAGGCCCTGGATGGATGCAGGGCTCAGTTTGGTGCTTCTCCAGAGCAAGAGGGGGCCCTACCTTCAGTGAAGGCCACCACAATGATCGGGATCTAAATCACATCGCCTTGAAGGAGAGGCTGAGGGATCCTGGGCTTGGCTTGCCTGTTGAAGAGCGCAAGGGGTCATATAACAGCAGCCCACAGCTACCTGAAGGGGGTTTACAAATATGACAGAGCTGAACTCTCCTTGGTAGCAGCAGGCAATGCAATGAAACCATGGGCAGCAGCGGCCTGGGAAGTCCGAAGAGGGCATTATGAAACAAATTATTTACTTGGAAGACGGCTAACCTAGACAAACTAAGAAATTTTTATTTTGGATGGTTTCAGGAGCTGTCAAGACAAAACTGCAGCAGATGCGATTTACTTCTTGGTGGGGAGGCTGGGCTAGGTGACACCCAGAGGACCTTTCCAACCAGCCCGTTTATGATTGTGCACAAACATAGAGCTGGTGGCTTTCCTGGTCGACGATTCTTGTTTGTTGTGGGAAGATGGCTTTAAAATGGTCACCAAAATATTGTCTGGGCTTTACTATTAATTCAGGAGTGTGTTTCAGTATACAATGAGCACAAATAAAAATACTGTGCCATCTGTTGACAGCTGGCAAACTGTAGATGTTCCTTCCTGAAAGCAGAGTCTTTCACTGTCTCATTTAACCCGTTCCCTGCTATTGCTGTCGGCAATACAACAACAGCAAAGAAGCACAACGTATTTTGAAAATTCACCGACTGTAAAGTAATTCAGCGTGTTACTTATTCAGCCGGTGAAAGCAACGGAAGTGCCTGCAGCCATACTCCAGGAGCGCCCGAAATGATTTAAAACTCTGAGTGCAGCAACTCTCCTCTCTGAATAATTAACGTGAGTTTGCAGCGTTCACCGTTTTTACTCTAAGTATCCTGAAGGCAACGACACGGTGGGCTTTGCCTGCGGCCCGCGCCCTGCCCGCCCCCGAGCCGCCGGGCCTCGCTCCCGCCCGCACCTGGAGCCCCGCTGGCGCCGCGCCGCGCCCGGCCGCTCCCTTCCCCGCCCCCGGCACCGCCCAGAGCCGCCGCACGGGCCGGCAGGAGGCGGAGCGGTGGCGGCGGCGGCTGCCGGACGGACGGTGAATGGCGGCGGGGGCGAGCGGCGGCGGGCTGCTGCCCTTCTTGCGCCTGCTGGGGCAGCTCAAGGTGAGCGCGGGGAGGCGGGAGCGGGGAAAGGCCTCGGCGCGGCGGCGGGTCCGCTGTGGGGGCGGGCGGCTGTCGGGCTGTCTGCCCGCGGCCCTTCCGCGGGGCGGGCCGAGGCCGGGGCCCGGGCCCTCAGACGGGTTTCCCCGGCAGTCACCGGGGTGGGAGCGGGGCCTGGCCCGGCGGCGCGGCCGGCGGCGAGCCGGGGCCTCCGGGCTGTGACTGGCGGCGCCAGCGGGGCGGAGAGCGGCGGCCCCGTGCTGGGGCTGCCGCGGGGGGATGAGGGCGCCGGCCGGGGCAGCGCAGGGGTGGCCGGGCGCTTCGACGTGAGCACCGTGAGGCTGAGGAGGGCGCCTGCCGCTCTGGTAGTGCTGGCGAGAGGCCTCCTTGCCTGTGAACAGCAGCGTAAAGGCGGCCCGTCTCAGCCCGGGGGAGCCCGGGCGCTGGGGCAGGTGTTTCCCGGGCGCATCGAAGCGCAGCGGAGCGTGGAGGTCACGGTGGGCCAGCATTTCTGCTGGGTCGCCGAAGCGAGGTCCTGCAAAACCTGCGGATTTGTTTACGTTGCTGTGACACTCCTCACGCAGAGAGTACCACGGACAGGATGGGTGTACAGGAACGTGGCGAAGCCAGAAAGCGTATCCGATCATATGTACAGGATGGCGATGATGGCTTTGGTGACCGAAGATAAAAGCCTTAATAAGGACAGGTGAGACTCTCTCTGGTTATCGTGTATGTTAATGATGTGGGAGAGCTGCAATCAAAATGCTGAAAATAGCTGCAATAGTCATCCTGAGGAAGAGCTTTTAAAACGCACTGAAAGAGTTTGAAGTCCTTTCTCCGCTTTTCCCTCTGTCCTTTGGACAGGGTGGTGTTTACCTGGAGAGCTGAAAGGGGCTAAAAACTTACTGCTGAACTGTGAGTGCTGAGGCAACTCTTCAATGCAGAGGCTCTGAGCTGGTATTCTCTCAAGCCGTAAGCAAGCTGAAGACACTCAGTTAAAGCACAGTTTGAAGCAACAAACAGGAGAGACACAGCCCCTGTGGATTTGGCCAGATTGAGTTAGCACTGAGCAGCAATATGGAGCCTCAGAAATCAGCTAGCATAGTGTGGAAAGCATCACTGCTGAACAAGTTGTTGAGTCTAGTAATGGATTATGTTTGCTTTGTCCCTTCAAGAGCTGATTTGAAGGCTTTTTTAAGTATTCTGCAGACTGGCATAGCTACAGAACTGTGAGTGTCAGATTATATCCTGAATTTGCGATGGCTCCAATCAGATTACCTTCTACCTGTTGCAGGAATAACGTGAAGTGTGTAATGTAGTGAGTTATCACAGCATCTCTGAAAGCCCAGTGCACAAAAGCGAAGTACATTACTTTTGAATGCAACGCTCTTGTTCAAAGTGTATTTGAATTTACATTTACAAGCAGCAGTAGGAATTAAAATCATGTCTAGGTGAAAACTACTTCCTTTAGCAAAGAAGTGAAAAATATTATGTGACGTTTTTAAAAAAAAAACAACCAACCAACCTGTAAACTATATGAAGGGGATAAATTTATGCAGTCTTTTAGCTTTATGAATAACAAGATGTAACTTAAAACCTAATTATTCTGTCTTTGCTTCTTGTCAGATGTATACGATTAGCTTTGGTTCACGATATGGCTGAATGCATTGTTGGAGATATCGCTCCTGCAGATAATGTATCAAAAGAGGAGAAACACAGGAGAGAAGAGGTATGGGCATAAGGTGTGAAGCCACATTTGCAAAGCGTTCTGCATGTTTTTAATGTTTGGTGGTAGTGAAGGGGCCCTCTAAGCAACGTAATACTGTCATTGGCATTTGGCATTAGACAGGTATGCCACAAACAACCAAAGTTTTCAACTCGTGATTTTTGTAGATGTAATTTCACCAAGTACAAAGTTATGGAAGAACCTTTGAAGTAATCTTCATGTTGGCCATTTCCTCCACTGACTGGATTTTTGGCAGCCTGAATTAGTCATGTTGACCAGTCTTAGAAAGAGGTGGGGAGAAGGGAGTAGGTGCACTGAGAAGGGTGGGTGACAGTTTGTGGCAGATCAGTTTTGTGGTGCCAGATCGTGTGGTTATGACAGAGACTTTATTTAAACCATTTGCACAGGACTCCTGACATAGGTGGGTTTTTGGGGGGTTGATTTTTTTTTTTTTATTATTTTTGTCATGAGTCTTTGAGTGTGTCATGCCCAGGTTGTTTTATTTTTTTGCCTTGTACATATCCAAACTGTCGGTTTGTCATTTCTGGGTTTTATGCAGTTGAAGAAAATGTAAACATCTCCTCCAGCCACGGCTAGAGGGCAACGTGATGCCTCGGAAACTCTGTAGAGGCTAGAGTTAGTTCTTCAAGGAGTGTAAAAAACCGTTGTAGTGATTGGTTGTCGTCTTCCCCCACCCTGCCCCTGCCTTTTATGCTTATCTTTTTAAAACTTGGGGTTAGGGGGGCTATGAATAACTCCAGAAGTAAGCTCTTCGCTAAGAAAGTGGAAATTAAAGATCAAAGGGGTATTCAGCATTCTTGAACTACTATCTTTACTGATTGTAATTTTGGTATGTGTGTTTTTTTGGTGTACTTCCTAGTGTGTTCTTAGACAAAACAAAAAAACCCCTCTTTCCTGGAAGTTTTGTCACCAAGGGTCAGGCTTCAACTTTGCCTAGAGGGAACTCTCATTTGTATTTAGGCGATGGAAAAGATATTTTGATGCTTAAGTATGTTTCAGAAGTTTTCTTAAGTATTCGCAGCTCCTTCTGCTCCCATTTCACTCTGAGGATTTTGCTGTTGACTTCATGGGATGGAGGTTCAAGCATTATACATTTAGGCTGATTCTGAAATACTTTGTTGTAAAAATACATCAAGGGTGCTGGCTTCATGATGTGGCTTGAGCTGATCAATATGCTGCTTCTGCTGCAGACTTCTTGTTTTGCCCCTTTGATCTACAGCCAAAATTGAGCTGGTTCTGAAGTTTGCTGCTTGTGCAGAAAGTTTAACCAGATATTCCCACCAAGGCTAAGGCAGCAGAAATTTACCTTGATAAATAAAAGTTTGGGTTTTTTCTTTGGGGTTGTTTTGCTTGGGGTTTTTTTGCCAGGTAAGTAATTTTGGCCTGCTAACCTTGAAATCTGATGTGCTCCGGAGATGGAATGAGACCTTGATGCCTCAGTGCTGGGGAGCAGCTGATTCAGTTTAGCCATATTGTGAAACTGTACCCTGTATTTGAAGTGGAGAAACAACTGTGGCACTAAACGTTTGTCTGGCCTGTGATGTTTTTTTTGGGAACAGCCCTTAGTATTACTAGGAAAACAGTAGAAATAACACAGAAATGAGACTGATCAGCTGGGAGAGTTGATACCGTTAGTTTGGTACTGTGTTAAACCTTGTACCAAGATTTGTTGTTGAAGAAATAGTGCCTCGGTCTGGGAGCACTGTTTTATTGGTGCAGGGTATTAAATGGATTTTTTTCTCTGTTTTTCAAAATAGGAGATTTTTAAAGGTTTATGTTGTGTTGCCTGCCTGACAGTCAGTAGCTGTTCTGAGCCCTGCTAGTGGAAATGTGCTAGTTGAGTGTTTCAGAGGGGGCAGTTGCTTGTCAACATTGAACCTGTAACCTGCTAAGTTCAAATGGTGCCTCCACTAGTTAAACCTGGAAGGCAGAGCTGGTAATTGACAGCAGTTACCTGGCTTTTGACTTGCATGTTTTGTTCTGGGCTTTGTTTTGGACTCTTGAAGGTATTTGATGCACTTCCAGGTTGTTGTGTTTTAGACTAGTTTTCTAACAATTTACTTAAGCAGCTTCCAGCAAAGTTTCTTCACTGAGTGGTCCTACTGTTTCTCTGGCAGATTTACGTGCACGTGCATTTCAGAATAATTGTGGTGGGTTGACTCTGGCTGAATGCCAGGTGCCCAGCCAAGCCGCTCTCTCATTCCCCTCCCTAACTGGACAGGGAAGAAGAGAAGGTATAACAAAAGGCTCCTGGGTCGAGATAAGGACAGGGAGAGATCACTCACCAATTACTGTCGTGGGCAAAACAGACTTGACTTAGGGGAAAAAAAAGTAATTACTAATCAAATCAAAGTATGATAATGAGAAATAAAACCTAATCTTAAAAACACCTTCCCTTGCCCCCCTCCATTCTTCCTGGGCTTAACCTTACTCCTGGTTTTCTCTTCCTCTTCCGCCCCACCAGCGCAGAGGGACGGGGAATGGGGGTTGCAGTCAGTTCATCACACGTTGTTTCTGCCTCTCCTTCCTCTGCAGGGGGAGGACTCCTCAGTCTTCCTCTGCTCCAGCATAGATTCCCTCCCACTGGAGGCAGTTCTTCATGAGCTTCTCCAGTGTCCTAACCATGGGCTACGTTTTTTTTATGAACTGCTCCAGTGGGTCCCTTCCACAGGGTGCAGCCCTTCGGGCCAGCATGGGTCCCCTGCAGGATCACAAGTCCTGCAGCAAGCCTGCTCCATTGTGGGCTCATCTCTTCATGGGTCCACAGATCCTGCCAGGAGCCTGCTCCAGCGCAGTCTTCCTATGGGATCACAGCCTCCTTAGGGCATCTGCATGTACCGGCGTGAGGTGCTCCACAGGCTGCAGGCAGGTACCTGCTCCAGCGTTACCCTCCATGGGCTGAGGGGCACAGCCTGCCTCACCATGGGCTTCACCAGGGGCTGCAGGGGCATCTCTGCTCTGGCGCCTGGAGCACCTCATCCCCTCTCCTTTGTCACTGCCCTGGGTGTCTGCAGAGCTGTTGCTCTCACGTATTCTCACTCCTCTCTCCTGCTGCTGTTGCTCTGTGTTTTTTCGGGTTCCACCACCCCAACCAACCCTTCTTAAATACATTATCCTAGAGGCACTACCACTATTGCTGATGGGCTCAGGCTTGGCCAGTGGTGGGTCTGTCTTGGAGCCGGGTGGCATTGGCTCTGTTGGACACAGGAGGAGCTTCTAGCAGCTTCTCACAGAAGCCACCCCTGTAGCCCCCCTGCTACCAAAACCTTGCCACACATACCCAATATACTATTATACTGTGTGGTGTATGTTTTTTGTGTACTTGTTACCAAGTAGTCAGTTCTTCAAAAAAAGTGATAAAAATGTGCTTGCCCAAAAACTGGATGAATAGAAATGGCTTCTTTTTTTCAGGCAGCTATGCAACAGCTGACCCAGCTTCTGTCAGAGGACCTCAGAAAAGAAATCTATGAACTCTGGGAAGTAAGCTTGAATTCTTTTAATCCTTTGCTAAAATTCAGGGTAACCCATTGTCTTCTTCCTGTTTACCTATGAAACTATGTCATCCCTTATTTTGACCTCAAGCAAGGTAGATTCATTTGCTTGGGAGGTAAAGCTAGTGGGATGGTCAAGGTCACTTTGGAATCCTTTCCATACAGAAACTTCAAACTTTGGTAAAATAACAAGCTTCTGCCTCTGAACTCTCAGAGTTCCATATGAACCTGTCCAGGGCTTGGGTTGTACAACCGAAGGAAGAGTTTGTCGTCTGCATCCAGCCCTCTTGGATATTTGTCTGTTTTTTTAATACATTTTCTCTGTTGTTCACATCTGGCCATTTGCAGCTCGTTATCTTTTAATACAGGAAAAAATAACGGGAGCTGATGATGCCATGGAGTATTTTCTGGGTTTTTTTGCAAGTATTAATATATGTGGCTTCCATTTCTTTCTTATACAGCCAGTTAGGGTAAAATATTTAGTAGTAACTTCTGGTTTAAACTTAAATGTGGTGTACTGACTCAGAACAGCGCTTTTCTACAAACAACACAGATTGCTGGCTGGTCTTGTGTGCCTTAAATGTTTGTATTGGAAAGTGTCTTCTGTATTTGATTTAATGTTTTGATGTGAACTCATGCTGTTAATTGATAAAAGATCCTATATACTTGCAAACTAGGGATGATTACATTTCTTCCAAACAATTTGACTTTATAATTACTGTGCTTTATCTTCTAGCATACAGCTGCTTGAGGACAAGTGTGTTTACAGCTCTTGTTCCCATGTTGTTGCAAAGAAAGTGTTAGATGTTTCTTGGACTGTGTGACCTGAAACTGTATTTTATGCTGATACTCTTACTTTTCCACTTGGGCTTTATTTAAAGTCCAGATATTTGCAGCCAATTTCTGCCTTTTATTACACCAGCTTGTTTGTTTGGCTTGGGTTTTTGTGTGTGTGTGTGTGGGTTTCTGTAGTTTTGTGGTGAAACTGGCAATGGCGGTGGGGTTTCAGGGCTATAATTCAAGGTAAAGGGGGTAAACCAGCATAACCAGATCTGAGGAAAAAAACCCTTGTCTCTGCCTCTTTGTCAGCCTTCCAAGGACTGTTGCTTTGGACTGTATTGGTGGGCGCTCTGCAAGTGTAGCGTAGGGGAGAAAGGTAGCAGAAAGATACCTCCAGTGTATTTTCACTTTATAACTTAATTGAGAATACATTTGAAAAAACATTGGAGTGAATGAGTCAGCACCCTTCAGCTCTGTCCTGCTTTTTTATTTGCAATAGCAAAAGCACAGGAGTAATTTAAAAGACAGACGTTTTTTGAGAGACCAGTTACTGTTTTTCCAAAGTATACAGTTATTTTGCACTCTTAAACACCTGCAGGGAGGAAACTGTTTTTATTTTAGCACTGTGCACAGTTGCACACATAATAGCTGATGTTTCTTGAGGTTAATGTGAGCTGAGGTATGAATAAGATGATGTGGGTTGTATGGCATAAAGAGGTTGCTAACAGATTGATACTCCCAATTAATTGCTGGAGGTGGGACAGACCTTTACAAGCAAACAGCCATAGTTCTCTTTCTCCTGAAGTTCTCCTTTGTAATGCTGCCAAGAGTTTGTTCTCTTTGGTGGCAAAAAAAACCCCAAAGGGAGTAGAAAGAGATTTAAGAAAATAAGAAATAGTATTTACAGTATAAAGATAAGGCAAAGCTCAGACTGAAAGGAGGAAAATAAGGTAAAAATACTGAAATGAAATTGATTTCTAAAATAATGATCAAAGTGTAATTGAAAATTCAAAGCATCGTTCAAATGCAAATAGATTAGTATATGAATCAATCATGACTATCAAAACCTGGATTTCTGACTTTGAAAGGTAAAGCAGTAAGCATGAGAACAAACAGGCTCCTAATAGTGTGTCAGACAAGGAAATGACCATCACACTTATCTGAGCATCACTGTTCTGGAATTACAAGCCAGGATCTTGCCATTGTGAACGAAACCCACACCCACAGTTGTCTGTCATAAGGTGCAGAAAGAGTTGCCGTGTTCTTCAGTCAGTAGGAAAAACTCTTCCTGCACTTGTGCTGCTCACATCTGCAGAACTGCTGTGTGTCACAGGCTGTGTGGATCTGAAAGCAGAGGTGGGCCCGGTGTGCACTGAAGCCTCTGGTCTGATTATTAGTGGTAGTGATGATGAATGCGGTCAGGCCTGCAGAGGGTATCAAGGTGATGGTAACCTGTCCCGAAAGAAGCCGCCTTCTGTCGTTGGTTTTGGAAGTAGGGAGAAGACCAGCTGATGAGATGTCAAATACAATGCAGTAGATTTAGAAAAGAGAAAATGAAGTGGCAAACCTGTTTGCAGCCATCACTGGAAGCAAATGACAGTAAAATTGTTCAATTTGACTAGAAATATGAACGACTTGCAAATATATACTGGTGATGACTGCAGAGAGGGAAAAGATAGAGAGATTAAAGGACTTAAAGTCTGAAGGGGAGGGGAGGAAACCCCTTAACAACTCCCTTCCCAATTTCTTAGGAGAGACATAAGGACATAAGCGGCTCAGACAGATTAGACCAAAGAGATTAAGAGGGAGTGACAGGAGAAAAGTAAAGAACAATTCCTTATAAAAGCAGCAAGTGGTGGAGAAGAGTGCACAATAGGCCTTAAAAATAGGTAGTGGTAATCCATGGGCACACACTGTGGTAATTCACAGCCTTAGCCAGGGCTGAGTGGTGTTAAATGGAACCAATTATTTAACTTGTATATTGGGTTTTCTCGATATCGTCCTTGATTCAGCCAAAACACTTGGTATATTTAGAGATAAAGCATGCAAAAGAATTATGTTCTGAAGTCCTATTACATTTAACAGAAATTTTGCACGTACTTATTGCAAGCATTTTGTTGAATAGCAGTCTTAAAAAGAGAGTGAAAGACAACTGTTGTGAATATTTATGGAGTGGCTTGTACTAATAAAGAAAATTCTAGATGTATGAATAGCTTCTAATATGCTGTTTCAGAACAAAAAAAAAATTTCTTATAACTGCAAATCTGTTCAGGAATATGAAAACCAGTGTACTGCAGAAGCCAAGTTTGTAAAACAGTTGGATCACTGTGAGATGATACTGCAAGCATTTGAGTATGAAGAGATGGAAAACACACCTGGCAGACTGCAGGATTTTTACGATTCAACTGCTGGTATGACAGTTGGGCTTTTTTTTATTTTCCTTCTTGTTTTTTGTCTTTTGTAAATTCAATGAAATACACAAATTGCCTGTTTTCTGATAAGACATTCAGAGCAAGTGAGAACTAGTTATTTCACTCATTGCTCAAGTACCCTAAATATTTTGAGGAAAACTCAATGCAGTGTGAAAATACCTTACATTTATCTGTAGGTATTGAACCTGAATTGCATTTATGCGTGTTCCTTTTACATGACTTTTTACCTAGACTCAGCTTTCATTACACTTGGATGTGTATAAGGAGCTCCCTGTAACATTAGGGGGGTATAAAGGAGGCTTCAGTCTTCACTGACGCTCTTGACAGCAGCTTGTTTCTACTTTGTGTTTCGTGAACCAGTGAAGTAGAATTTGTTATCCCTGTGTGAGCTGTGGTCTTGTGGGACCTGCCCCAGGTACACGTGAGAGCCAGCTCAGTGAAATGTTTCAGGTGTGATTGTATTACTTTTTATTCTATCCACTGCTTTTCATCCTTTCCGAAATAAACTGATAGTTGAAAGGAAAAATGGGTAAAATTACTACTTTAGCAGGGGAGCTGAACACCAGAAGAGGACTGTGACTTAATGTCATCCTGTCCTGGGAAAAAACTAGGGACAGATAAACTTGGGGAATGGACCAGCAGTGACCAGGCACAGTCCCTGACAGGTCCTGTTTATATTTTGGTGACTCCTCAGGGAAATAGTAAGCACTCTGAAAAATGCAATAATTTGATTAGGGAAGAAAGAAGACAAAAAAGACAAAATTCAACAAAGCTGGCATACTTCATTTTCCAGTTGACATCTTTGCCCTCCTACCAGAATTCAGTAAATTAAACTGAGCTGGTGTCTCAGTGGAGCCTACAGCATATACCCTAAGTGTACCTGTAATTGGTGTGGTTTCCTGTAGCAGGATACATACATCTTGGTCAGGGTCCATCCCTTTTTCAGCTCTTAAGTGTCTTAATAGAACTCAAAATATTTTCGTAAGTTTTTTTGGGAAGGATGGCTGTAACTACTCTTATAGTAAGTTATTTCATAGTTGGATTAAACTGGGAGTACTATTTTTCTTAAAAGAATAATTTGGCATTTATTCTGAACCTGAAGTGACATCACTGCTAATGTTTCACTGCCAACCTTTCACACATAGGAAAACGAGAGCATTTTTAATTAACTTTCCCTTTCTTCTGTTTTGCAGGAAAGTTTGTTCACCCAGGAATACTCCAGCTTGTATCTCTGATTAACACAGAAAGGAATAAAAAAATAGCTGCTACATCTCATCCGCATTCTTGAGGTGTTCCTAAATGCTGTTGCCATAATAAATACTTTGTTTTATATTCTGTACGTTCTTTATCATATAACATCACTAATTCTGCCAGCAGATTTTTTTTTCTGTGCATTCACTGGTGAGAATCCCAGGACCACTTAGGTAGGAGCAGGTAGGATAGTTACCTCCCAGATCAGAGGTTGTGTCAAGGAGCAAATATTTAGAATCAGCTTGTTTGGGATTTTTCTTTTTTTTAATCACCCTCTGGTTGATGCAGCCTCAGTTACAAATAGATTCTCCACTGGGGAAATTCAGGTAAGTTTAAAAATTAGCTGATTGCAGTCAGCTGATCTGTTCATGTGATGCTCTGACTGGGACAGGCAGTCTTGTTCTGTGACTTCCAAGTATGATTTAAATACCTTCTATATCAAATGGGTTAATGTCTGTTCACTGTGCTACACATAAGTGAGATCAATGAGCACATTTCTCTCCTGACAGAGCCAGACTTAGAGATGAAATTTCTTTGGAGTGCATGAGCCTTAAGAAGTGACGGTGGATAAAAATGGCAATCTCATCAATTACAGTTTCTCAGTTTATTGTTTCATACATTTTTTTTCCATTGTTCATGCGTTGTACCAGGGAATGATGTTGACATTTCTGTAAGGCCAGTACTCCAGACTCCCCCTCACGCAGACTGGCAATTTTACAGAGTCTTGCACAGGTAATTGATAATCACAGAATAGCTGAGGGGTGTTTGGAGCTTGCACAGTCTAACACAAAAGCCTGTATGCCCATGTACAAGTACAAGCTGTCTGTCCTTTGTTCTGGCTGTAACACTCTGGCACTGTTTCTGCCGTAGACAGTTTTTAGTGGAAGTAATAATGCTCATGTAAAATTACAGTATGGTTGTCGAGTAAACTGTAGTGGTTGCAGAAGCCATACCAGGGCCAGTGTCTGCGCTACTAACTGTTGCGTCATGTGTGCAGCTGCAGACTCGGGTGATGTCACAATTACCAGATAAAGAGAGTTTGCACTGGAAAAATTACGTGGTAGAGGGAGAGCTAGCTCCTCTGCCTTCAGCCTCATGAGGCAGCATAAAACCAGGTTCAGTTGTCGCCCACTTTAAAGGTAGGTAGTTTAGCTGAGCACACATCCTCCGGCACCGTGACTCAGGAAAAGGCTCCTTTATGGAAACTTCGTGGGCCTGACAGAAGCTTGCGCTGCGTCCTGTGGCCAGTCCCTTTGGCAGAGGCTCGGAGTGCTGTTGGAGCTGCTGGGAGCTCGTGCCTTGGTGGCTGGCACAGTGCACAAAATCTGCAGAGATTGGTCTGGGTGAGATTTCGGCTGCTTGCTCTGCTCGGGGTACCCCACAAGGCACAACAAGCAGTTGTGCCCTGTGGAAACCCTGGAAGGTAAGCTGTGTTTTACTGAGCAATGGGGGACTCTGGTAGTGGTTACTGGCAGCTGATTGTTGTGGCGCAAGGGTGATGGACTGGGACCTGCTGAGCTTCAGCGTTTTTATTCCACAGAGATGCGCGCAAATCGTAGTCTGTATTGGTTTGCATTGAATACCATGCCAAGCATGGGGGAGCTACGGATGCATTAAAAGAAAGTTCTCAGTTCTGTCTTGACAAACAAGAAAAGTGGCCTTAAAGAGCCCTTTGATAGAAATACACAAAGCACAAGTGCTGCCCCAGCAGGAACAACCGGTTTCTCCAGCGCAGCAGCCGGCTTTACTGGCTGGTGACACTCAGTTCTGCGGGGGATCCAGGGGACGGAGCACCGAACCCTGGTCAGCAGCACGCTGGTGCAAGAAATGTAAAAACTGACCTGGGAAATGGAGACGTGGTTTGCGTGTGCATTGTGCGGGGTTTGGTTTTGTTTTGACATCCAGCAAGTACTTTGTTAAAATCACGTTCCTGTCCACTCGGGGCAACTGCAGGCTAATGGCCGTTTTGGGAACTGCGTTTGAATGGAAATGGGGGGTGGTTGGAAAGAGACTGGAGCAGCGTGATCAGAAAGCGTGAGGCATGATGACAGGTTCCTAGAAAGGTTAGCGAACAGTCTGTGGGGCTTCAGGCTTCCTCATGCAGTATTGAAGTGCGCTCTTCATGTGTAGGAAAAGCGTGCTAGGCCCAGGACACGCACCCTATGGGAGGAAACCGCCTCCTCCCTTGTCTTTCTCCCAATACAGTCAAACCAGCCTTGACCCTGTGCATAGTGGCAGCTGCTGTAATGAAAATAACATGTAAGGATTTATATGGAAGAGCAGCTTATCTGGCCAGCCTACCTCTGCTAACAGTCATACACGAGCTCTTTAAATTGCACTCTTTTATGATGTTGTTAAAAGCAATTGCCTGCTTTCCCAGAAGCATTTTTCTCTGTGTACATATATACATACATAAATATATAAATAAATTGAGGTCTAAATCTGTGTCCTGCAGCAGGTGCCAGTGCTTGAACTCCATGTTTTAACCTTGGTTTGGCTCAAAAGAGATCAATGGTTTAGACCTAGAAAATGTTTTCTGCCACGCATTTCACTTCTACTGAACTTGGTTCAATTATTTCTCTCCTTTGAACCTCAAAATGTTCAAAATTCGGGTTGCAGATTTCTGTGGGGAATTTCAGGTTCAGAAGAAGCTGAACAGATTTTAAAGACACTAGGAATGGCTGACTGTTCTTGCAATTTACTTTGATACTCTGCTGTGATATAGCAAGGCTTAGAGATGCACAGTAATTCTAGTAAATGCGCAGAATTAAAAAAAATCACAAAGTGTAAAAGAGTAAGAGAGATTTATTTTTAATATCAATAACTTCATTTACACAAACTAAGTTGACCATTAATCTTTTCTTTATTTAAATAAATTCACATTTATGCACAAACCCACGTAAAATAAGCTAGCAACTGTCACAAGAAAACTGTATTAAAAACCCCAACAAACTAGTTAATTTGCTTCCATGCTAAAAATCACACTAAAGAGGCATTTGATATAAATGTCCAAAGTTAATTCATGTCCAGTAGACTATGACAAAAGGACTTCCAACTTTGTAAAAACTAACAAAAGCCACACAGGAAAAAAATCACTGAAAGCCATGTTTTCTCACAAGATTTTAAGCAATCTGTAATGTCAAACTCACTTAACACTGATTTGAAGCTTTGGCTTATGCTCAAAAAATGCATCCTTTTTGAAAGTAGCCAGATTCTTTTCCATCTTGTTTATTGATAAAGCTGTGCTCATGTCAGTCTGGTTAACCAAGTAGTGCAACATGCAGACTGACACCGGCTCACTAGACAAGAAGGCAGTGTCACACGTGTGCTGCTCTTTTCTTTTTCTCATTTAAAAATGTTGAAAGGATGCAAGAAAACATGCTGAATCAAAGCTGAGAGATGACTGGCTCGTAGTGATTAAGCAGATATAATGCAGTTGGTGGAGTTAGGTCCTGGAGCGAAGCATGACAAAATCTGACAAAGTGAAGCACCTACTCATCCTGCATGTGAGATAACAGGGTTTGTGCTAGCAGCTCTGAAATGCAGACTGAAGGCATGGGCTTGCTCACCTATGGCACATCTTAAGCCAGCTGTTGGTTTTGTGTTCTTTCACTTAAGGCTGTAACTGAACTTATGCTCATAAATATACCTTGCCTTATTTTTGAGGGAAAGATAGCGGAGGCAAAAATATTAGAGGTTCCCTCCGCTTCTTCTGTAATTAACTTACTTACACTGTCAAGTCTTACCAAACCACAGAGACCGAGCAATGGAACATATTTTAAACTGAAGCTTTTCCAGCTACAATGATCATCTTAAAACGGCAGCTGTAATCAGTTCAGTTTCTATATGAATCACTGGCTGTCTCTTCCTGTCCTTTACTCTGCTGACCCATGGGTGGAGGGCAATACCAGACTGTACCAGTGAAGAAGAAAAAACTTTCTGTGACAGTGATTTTATTTCCTTTAGAAAGCGGATCGTGTACAGAGACTCCTGAGCAAAGGACACCTGGTATGGCTGGCAGGCAGCTGGTATATGGGACTAGTGCTGGCAGTAGAAATCTTTGCCCAGCTCTAGGTCCATCTGTCTGATGTGGCACTGAAAGGGGAGTTAGAAACCAACAGATGGAAAACCGTAAACTAAAAGAAATAAGAAACAGAGACTGGGAGATTGTTGGAGGAAAGTTACGTGAAAATGAAAGCTATTTTGGTCACCTAACAATGATAAGTCAATGACTTATGTCTGGTTTCTATGGTGTACAAAGTACCTGATGATAAAATGGCCCATTGAAAATACAAATAGAGAGAGGAAACATTTCTCCAGCACAAGGCCAGGGAGGCAATTTTCCAAAGCTGACAAAACCTTGTTGCACAAGTTGGGTGGCAAGGGAGGCCTAAAACTCACGGGCTAGGCAAGTCTCTGAAGAGAGGCATGCGAGGCTCAGGAGGGCCTGCGGTTTAACACTGAAGCTCTTCTTCGCTCTCAGGGAGTCGGGTACCAGCAAGAGAGCTCTGAGCACTGGCATGGGCTGTAGAGCTGAGGACTTCTTCAAAACTGCCCCCTGTGTGGCTTGTCCCACCAACCTTGGTCTGAAACATGGCAAACAAAGAGAACAGCAAGTTCCTCTGCTCACACTGTAGCAAGTCCCATTTGCATTCCACCCCGTGGCTGTGGAGGGCTGGGAACTGCTCATAGCAGGCAGAGAACACGAGGCTGGGATTTTCTTAGAACAAAAGTATAAAATCACTCAAATAAAGCAACCCCTTTCCTCCCCCAGTTTCTAAACTTCCAGGCTGCCAGAGACATTTATCATACACTTATAGGAACCAAGTCCTAAGCAGATTCCAGGCAGGATCCTAGATCCTAACAGAAAACTTAGTGTGGTTCTTTACACGAGTAGCTCACACTGGTTCCACCATTTTTTTTCCAGTTCTACACAGGCTGGATAGGAGATGGGTATTGGAATAAACTGGCTCATTTGCTAAGCAAAGTGGCCCACCCACTAGCAATGGTAACACAGCTGCTGTCAAAATACATAAACCAGGCTGGGAGTTTGGACAGTAGGAGGAGTATAGAAACCGAAGAACAAACCCAGCAGCTTGTCTCCCTTTAGGTACTTGTAGCTACCCAGGTACTGGTACATAGAACTGCCCACAGCATTTTAATGTGGGGAGGGGGGAGGAAGAGATACCAAATTACATAAATGAAACATAAGACACACATGCTGACGGGTCATCTACTTTCAAAATGGTTCAGTTTGTGAATTTGTAAATCTAAGTATTAAAAATAAACCCCAATATGACTAAGTCTCTGAAACAGAGTTCCCCTAACAAAGACAGAGCTTTATCGAAAGATTTGGAAATGGTCAAGACTAAGTAACAAACAGACAAAGCTGTTTAGACTGGGTCATCTTGGTAAGAAAATGTTCTTTTGTAGTTTGGCTTGCTGATACACCCACTCAAAGTTGATTTAAGCCTGAAAATAGGGCTAAATTTTTTACTCCATCCTAGAACTGCAGCAGGACTTAAAGACAAGCTGGTGCTTTTCCAGCCTGTCAGCCACTGAATGCTTAGGAGGATTATTTTAATTAAATGTGCTTTGTGTTCCAAGTTTCCAAAGGGTTAATCCTATGTAAGCTTTTGTTTCATCAGCTAGCACAGGAGCTTGCCTAGCGTGAAAGTTCTTATTAGAATAAGGTAGTACTAGGCTTTATACATGCTTTGACAGTTTGGGTCACTGTTATTAAAAGTTCCCATCACAAGAGGTAAAAAGCTGTATTCAATCTGGTGGGCTTTGCTGACTTTCAGAAAGTATGGGTCCATCGCTGAGTTTTGCACACAGCAATACAAAATGGATACAAAAAGACACTTAAATGCTGGTAGGCCCAGACCTGCAGTGAAAAGGCAGGCACTGCCTAGTAAAGCTACTATTAAGTTTTCAGGGCAGAATTCTACTTTTATTTGCCAATTACAATTCTCAAAAGAACATTGATTCAGACTGATCAGAGTGATTGTGAAAGTAGAATATTTCTGCACCCTTTCAAATGACTCGCTTAAGGTACATCTGAATATGGACACCTCAACATCAGAAACATTAATGCAGTTTCATTTTCTATCTGCTTTTCTGCCTACTTTTCCATCCGAAAACAAGAATGATGTAAGTCACTTTATTGAATGCCTCTGGCCAATACCTCAGTGCTTACACAAACATTTGATTCATCAGACTTCTAATTTTCAAAAAAGTTGAAGAGAATGAGGCACCCAGGTCCTGTCAATTTCCAGGGAAAGCTAAACTAATACATACTCCTAAGAAAGCTGCAACCAAAAGTCCAAACATCAAGGGCAAATAAAATCTAACTTGAAATTTGACTTCTAGATGCATGAAGTCTGAACATCAGTTTTGGCTGACTGCAGAGCATTGCGGGACCACTGAAGATCTGTAGCTAGTAAGAGGCGCACGAGGAAGAGGTAAGGCTACTGCTGTTCTTTTTCAGAAGGCCCTCTGGGAAGTTCTCCATTTTTTCAGACCAGAACAGGATCCTAGAATTGAAGGGACAACCTATGATTTCTCCCCTCACCCCTGGTCTTCCTAATCTTGCAAACCTTGGAACAGAGGCAGGGAAAAGGGAGAACAGTGCTGAGACACTCCCAGTTGTCGACAGCCTACACTGCTGACACCCTAGGTCTACGACTCCAGCTTCCTTTCTCCATTTGCACAAAGAAATGAAATCAAGAAAGAGAATACAGAAAGAAAATATTTCAGAAAATGTCAGTGGGTTTGCCAATAAAAATCAACAATGAACGTTTCACGGGGTGTGGAAGACCACTTTAGACTTAAGACTTTGTCTTGTCCTGCTTTCTTAAAGACTCCTTAAAGGATGATCTAAGAGCATTCTGAATAAAATAGGCTAAGAGCTGGCATGACAAATAGTCTCCTCTAAAAGAACACCTCTGCTTAATCACCAAAATAAGATCAGGCTCCTCAAGCAGCTCACTGTGAGAAGAAACGGTCTTCAGAGCTCTGCAGTTTAAATTGACTTTTCCAGTTTCTGAATGACACACTGAGGCGACTGGAAACAGACACCCCTCCCTTGATGCATAAAGGACATCACTCGCAATTGTCCTTTACCCCTCAAAACAAGGCAAAAGGCTTTAAGCTGTCCCTCTCAGGTTGGCCTAAGTGCAAGAGGAATGGATTTGCAGAGTCTAGAGTTGTCTAGAAGCAAACTTGGGAGCTAGAAGTACTACTGAAAGTCCTGAGAGTAGGCTTAGTGACTAAATGGGTACAAAAAGCACTGGACTTCTCCAGCTGGTGAAGGTGGGGTGTGTGCATGTGTGTGTGTGTGCGGGGAAATCAGTTTCAGACCTCGGGTATTCCAATGAGCTGCATTCCTTAACCAGGTGGGTAGATAAGCAAGTGATAAACCTGAATGCAGCAGACAAGAATTCAGACCTTCCAAGCTGATGCACCTCATTGCATGAACAATTTCTCCTACGGTGAGGTTGAATATAAAAAGCATTTGTGGCTAAGGGGAAAAGAACGAATAGGAAAGTGTATACGGGCACGGAGCTGGGGCTCTGGAGGTCCGTGTTCTGTTCTAGCTCCTTGAGAGGCTCCTAGTCTTCCCTGGAATGCTGCCTCCCACCTGTGAAACTGAGATGATGTTTCCTTCCCTGACACAGTGTAATGGAGCTGACATTAGCCTACACTATTCATGACAAAGTTGTCAGAACAGCCTATCACTAAATAAATGTGGATACTCAAAAATTGGAAAATGAGAGTAACTCTGCATTCTTTAATGGACATGCTTATTTAGAAACATAAAAATACATCAGGCTCTGCTGCTTTTGTCAGACCGACTGGAAAATCTTACATGCTGTAAAATTTCACAGTGGAAAAGACAGACATTCCCTGTGCACCTGCTGCTTCAGTTCTAGCTGTAATTTGTATTTTCCGTAACAAGGAATGTCCTTCTGTCCCAGGGGGAAGGCCATTTTCTTGCCTTTTTAATGGTTTACAAGTTGAAATGCCCTTTGACATTAATCTAGTGTTTTCAGTTCCCCCTAAAATGAGGGGTGATCAGTTTGGCCCTCATCTACTGACAGACTGCACTTGGAATATGTTGGAATCTTTCTATTGCAGCAAAGTAAAATACCATTTTATGAGCACACTTGACTATCTGATGAATAAAAACCAGTAGGAGACAAACCCTCTTGTTGCCCCCTTGAATGTGCCTCACCACGCAGCAAAGCTCGCTGTGAATTTGCCATGCTCTGTCCTGCTAAATAAGAGCCTTAAGAAGGGCTATCAGTGGTAACTGGTAACTGCCATTGGATATTCCGGTCCCACAGCAAAATGTCAATACAGTTTTTTGACATTTTAAATCCAGGCAAAACACTGAAATTTGAGAGGAAACACCCCTGCACTAAAGAAAGTTAAGTTCAGCACTAGGCACCACACAGGTAGTGTGAATCACACCAGTTACGTGACAGCTGCCACCAGCTGAACAAGGGGCACTTGGTAAGTACATCTCTAGTGTTGAAAGGAGCATAGCTCAGGGAGGAAACGTCACTCTGCAGCCCCACGGCTCCACCTGCCTGGCAGGGCGCAGCACAAAGCTCCTGAGGCCACACTGCTTTCAAAATCTAACCTTGCATCTGCACGTGGCTCTGCCTTGCACAGCTTGATCAACCGTGGTCACACCTTAGGAGATGTCTCTGCTTTCCGTTTTAGTATGGCCATATTTTTGGCATTTCTGAGACCACTTTTACTTTGGCAGGCAACAGAAATAATTTCTTAGTAACAAAGTACGGAAAGACTATTTCATTGCACATTGCCTTCATTTTCCATTAGTGCTCTTGCAGTTCCTTGAAATTTTCAATGGAACAGAAAATTCAATTGGTCTTCTGTACAAATGATAGGGGCAACTAAACTCACATTTCAACACGCCCAGCCACGTAACTCTGCCTCTAAACTTTACCTTAAGGGTTGTGACAGTGGTCTCAACCTTCTCCTCAAACGATTTGAAAGTTGGAGAATTCCTAGGAGAAAAAGAAAGTTGAAGGAAGGAAGAAGAGTCAGTTGCAAACATAATGGGGTAACTCCACAATTCCATCACCTTACCAGACAACAGTGCTAGGACAGAACGAAGGCTGGCTGGCAGTACAGGGCTATAGGCTGCTAGACTTGTGCTCTGCCAGTGAAATGCAGTTAGGGTAACAGGATGAGTATTTTTTAGCTACAAATTTGCAAAAGCAGAACCTGTCTGCCTAGTAACTCAAACCACACAGTGACTGGCCTGCCTACCCTCCGATACATTTACCGTCCTCTCAGAATGCTGGCTGTAGTGCTGCATTTCTATGGTCCTATCAATTTTTGTTGTTGCTGTAAAGAAATTTTTTTCAACTGATGAGCAAATTAATGATCTACCTAAGTAAAAAGATAACCTTTTAATGTTCTGAGCTAGGATGAAGGAGATTAGAACTACATAGAAAGTGGGTTCCAATGTCTTTGAGGAATCCTGACACCCCCCCCCTCCATGATTTTGTGACTGCAGGTGTATCCTGCTGCTTTCAAAACCAAAGGCATTGGAGAGACCGTGTTCCTAGGGTGCCCCTCTGACAAAGCTAAGCTTTTCTCTGCCTTGCACTCCCTGTAGAGCAGAACACAACACTGTTTTTGAGAAAACTGTGAGGCAAACACATCTTGAAAGAATTAAAAAAAAAAAGGCAAGAGCTGTGATTTTTCCTTCTTAAAGCAAATCACATACTTGGTTTGCTGACTTGCCTAACAACCTTGTTCGTTCTTTCTTTCTACAAAATTTGAAACATAGCTTCTCTCTAATTTTAACTGCATTTTTTTTACATTTCATCTTGCAAACAGAACATACTGACCACAACTAATACCTGCCATGTAGTATTATGAATATAACGCATATGCTGTTTTTTAAAGAGTATGGCTCCCCACAGAGATCTGTACCCAAGTTGCCCCTCAGTTGCTTAGATGGAAGGCTCTTCTCCCATTTTCACAGCAGCTTCCCCATTACTGATAATCCCTGTTCCACGTAGGAAGACATGCTAGAAATAGGCAAGCTGGAGTGCGTACAAAAGCTTGTCTCCTCCTGCAACAGTTCAGCCGGTGTGAAGGACTTGGGCAAATCTGCAGTGGGTAAAGGAGACCGTTTTCTGTTCCTTGCTTGACAACTGAGAGATCAATTTTAGCATACTTTCCACTTCATTACTAGCAAAGACTCTGCAGCTCAGAAACTTGTGGAGCAGGGTTCCTCTTGTACTTTCTTCACCATAAGAAGCAAAGCGGTGACAGGAACCCTGTAAGCCCAGTGCAGTTAAATAAAGCAGTTACTTAATCGAGTGTTTAGTTCTTCAGCTTTTTTTTCACCTATTGTGGTATATCCAGAAAGAGACTATAAAAACTACTACCACTGAAAGTGCAGTGGTAACTCCTAACAACATGGCCAACAGGATGAACTAAACCCACTACATCCATTTGTTCCTACATGAAATAAAACGACAGTGATGACTAACCATAACGGAAGGTACCCTCACAGTGGAACAAATGAGGCAGAACCACTTTACTCTGGCAGGTGTCCATACCTCTGTGTCACCCACAGGGAAAGGCAAACACATGCAGGAGCCTGCGCTTCATTGTGCAAAGTGATAAAGTCAATGGCTGCTAAAACTTTAGTGTTCGTTCTAGTTCATCCTCTTTACATATTCTGGGAACTTACCAGGAGATGATGATGGACTCTATTTCCGCAAGCACATTTATATCATATCCCTCATCAGGCTAAGTTAAACTGATCCTAATTTAAGGAAAGGGCAAACAGAAGCCAATTGGAAAAATAATGCAGAATTACTTTTGGTTTCTATTAAATAGGTGACAAACTTTACATAGGGCAAGAAGGGTCAAAAGGAGAGAGAAATTGAGTTTTATGACTTACATTTAACCCACAGGTGACACACTGGTGAATGCTTGCCTTAAACTAGCCTCTTGCTGAAGCTGAATGAATTAGCATCCATCATACAGTTGGGAGATTTGTTTTCTCCACATGCTTGGCAGGGAGTGGTGATATTCATGTATTTAGAGAACACAGGGGTAAAAAGAAAGCTGGATCCCAATTTCATTGAAAACAGTTGGAGCTTTACTTGAACAGACATCAATATTTGGCTGCAGTCAAGTAAAGCATGATTATAGCCATTAAAATATGAAAGCACTCATATAAAATCCCTCCATAGGAGCGTGATCCAAAGCCTGCTGGAGTGGAAAGCATCTCTGACGTTAATGGGCTTTGGATGATGTTCCAGAGACAGCAAAACAACTGAATTTCAGATTCAGTAATACAAACCTGATATCAGCTACCTAAATACATCTCAGAACTGCTTTGTTCACCCAAAGGCTTGTACAAGAGATTAAACAGTTAAAAGAAGAAATAAAAAAAAAAAACAGATGGGCCATCCTGCAGCGCTTATCTACATAAGTAACCTTAATTGATTAAAGTGGGACTATTCATCAAACTAAAAACTGCAGGATCAGGATCAAAGTATACAAATCACCCCTCATTACACTGTTGAACATTACCATAGCAAATAGAATATGGTAGCATATTACCTCATTGCAGGCATGCTTATGGAATGGCGAATAGAGTAACTGTGGGATGAAAACAAAAGACAAGGGGAAAAAGGTGTAAAATCAAGTTTGCCACATGATTATAACATATAATTTTAATTCTTTTAACTGAACTTTAAAAATATACACACATATTTTCTAGAGTGCTAGTACTCTTCCTCACCTGATGGCAACAGCTTGTCAGACTCACCTGTGAGTTGCAGCTCACTTTCAGCACTGAAGACCTTACCACCACATTCTCATGTCAACTGATCAGCAATTTAATAGGGCTCAAAAAAGCGATGCAAAACAGTTCCTGGCAATATCCATTTAAATGACACAGACTCCTGCTAACTCCAGACACACACAACATGTGACAGAGGAACAGAGAGCTACCCCTCCATATGCCGCAGTGCCAGCCGATAAGCTCTGTGTTGGGCGAGTGCAGTATGCTTCGGGTTTTGAACATGAACAGCTGGTTCAAGGCAGCAGGCAATTGCCTTTGTTGCATGTACAGCATATACAATCCAAATAGCCAGTGCCCACCCCCAGTCTGAACAGGCTCCTGCACAACAGGCTATCTAAACAAGAGGTTTCTTCAACCAGAGAGCAGCTGCTGGCCCCATCTTTCTAGGACGTTCTCCTCCTTCACACCTCAACACCACCAAGGGTAGAAAGCTGTTTTCCACAGCTCTCGTCCAGCTCTCCTTGCAACACTTCCCTCCTCAGACTTCCAAGATATTGGAAGGCTGGCAAGTGGGGGATGGAGCCTCTGCATCAGTCAAAGATCCCCAAAGCGTCTTGCACACCTTCAGCCCTGCCGATGATTGCCCTCTCTCACCACCTGACTTCGACCAGCCACATTCTCCCACCTGAAAGCCAATTCTGCCATCATAGCATCACCTGCTCCCTGTGGCCGGGAAGCACCAAGCCTGTTCTGAATATGAATCTTTAACTGAAGTGTAGGAACTGTCCATAAGTACATTTAGATCTGAACATTCTAAGTAAATTGTGCACTGCAAGAGTACATAGTGTTTCAAAAATTCATGCATGGCTACTTTCAGTGTTGACTGACAGCTGCAGCCTGGTCTGATTGAGAACAGCAAGAGCTTTACTTTAAGGGACACCAACATTTGGCTGCAATCAAGCAAAGCATGATTATAGCATTAAAAAAATGAAAGCTCTCATATAAACAGCACGTGTTTGTTCTAAACTCTACAAATTCAGAGCAGCACTGTCTCTGTATAAACACAATAATTTTTTTTTCCAGATTAAAGATTCAGAAATGGGGGCAGAGACGGAGAAAGGAGCTATTTGGCAAGCAGGTGGGACATACAGATCTTACACAAACTGTTTGCTGTTGTGTATATTTTAAGGCTTCTGCTATGCTCAGATAGACAAGAACTGACACCAGACAATGCAAATATTTCACGTTCAGTTTTTCACATCATTTTGAAGACATACAAAAGATTAGCCCAAACATTTCACAAGTGCAGCAAATCTTCAACAATCCTAATAACATTAAACAAGCACGCTTGCCATTTTAGTCTTGTAAAGCATGACAAATAGGCAAAAATAAGAGTTTGAAAGTATTTCAGCATAGGCCACTCCTAATAGCAAAACATTCCAAACACAAAGGTTTAGGTAAGACTACATTGTGCCATATTAAATTTGCACAGCTGAGAGAGAGCATCTGAATACTAAGTGCATATTTTGAGTTCTTCTTTTAATTTCTCTACAGAGGTAAGGATGCAAGTTATAAGAATGGTGACAACATCGCTTACTAGAAGCCTAAAACATTAAGCTTTTTTAAAGACATAAAGGTCTGTGATGGTGATCAGTGCAGAGGCAGAGAACAGTGACCCTTCATAACAAAGGTCACTAAATATTCCATTTTGGTTTCATGTCAGAGTGAGATAGGAAGGTCAATCTACACCCCATTTTGACGTTTTCTCCATGAAGGAAGAGTACATATTGGGATCACTTAGCGGAACAGAAAAATTGTTCTTGAGCTGTCTTGTGCACTGACGATGCTACAAGGCCAGCAGGACTGCAGAGGATTCAGGGCTGTTCAACCCTCCTGCTGGGTAAACTGATGTAAAGCCAGACCAATTACAGACTCTTTGAACACACATAAAATTGTTTTATAATTCATCATATACTGAAGTGCTTTACAGCATCAATAAATTCAAGCTCTAAACATAAAGAATCCCTTTAATCATATTAAGAACTTAAGCCTACTATTTGAAATTTCCCCAGGACTGAAGAATTTTAAAGAGTCACTGGGCACACTTCATGATGAATATGTTTCTGCTTTATTGAAGAAGAGGTAATTAGAATCACAGAATGGTTTGGGTTGGAAGGGACCTTAAAGAACATCTAGTTCCAGCCCCCCAATCTTCATAAAACTCTGCTGGCTGAATAGATTTTTTCTGAGTTATTTGTCATCTATGACCCAACCTCTGACAGAAAAAGATAGTTGAGAGAATGGGATTACATATAAATAGGTCTTTCCAAGAGCAACATCTTTTGAATGTGTTCCTTATTTGAATTTGAGGCTAAGCTACTCAAGAGCAAGGCAAACACTTAGTCCAGTCCTTTCCTCATCATACTCACCATGGTGTAAAAATGAGGAATTGCAGTTTTAGTAGCATATGTTTTATTCCTATATAATGATGCTGAAAGGAAAGAGGTTACTACACTACATTCCATAAAACAAATCCTGTCAAATACAGAGACAGTATTCAATGAGAGTAATGCATCTTACCCAATTGAATGCGATCTGTGGCAGATGCACAAGGAAAGAAAAGCAGAAGTTGAAAATATTATGAAAATGTAAAAAAAAAATATACATACATATCTGTAGCATGTCAAACCGCCTGAGGAGAAAAATAAAATCATTTGCATTTGAATCTTGATGCTAGAATTCATACTGGAACATGGATCAGTTGAGATTCCTTTAGAGCAAAAATTTTCACACATTCCTTTGCTACTTCTTCTGTGTGCAATGAAGTACAGAAGTTTTGTCTGCTACACTTCACATTCTCTTCATTAGCTCAGATTTAAACAATGCTAACTGGTTTTCTTCCCAAAATCCTACCTTAATCTCATTGAAAAGAAAGTATAGGCGAACTGGAATTGTACATGTACATCAGCAGCATGTGGCTTTTTTTCCCTTCTGGATTTCTTAATCATCTCTTTTGAGAAGGGTATGGAAGAAAAGGGGGGATTTTAATTCCTAAAATGACATTTCTAAAATACTTGTTCCTTGTTGAAAATACTTGAAACACTTTGACACTGTCTTCTAGCTTACAAGAAACTAATTAAGGCAGCAGAACTGGGAGAAGCACACTGATACACAATATTCAAAGGCTGTCATTAAGGTTGCCGAAGTCGAGAAATGATGAGGCAGACAGTCTGTCCTTCATCTGTGTGTTATTGATGTAGTCTTTAATTACAGACCACTTCAAGGGAACACTGCCCTCATGCAGCAAGCCAGATAGATGGTGTACACTTAATGAACACCTCTTCAATACTTATTTTTCACATCCTTTTTCAATGTGTGGTGTTATGCATTATTTACTGTACTATATTCATACCTTGCTCCAAAGAAATGCATTGATTTCTTCAGGGTTATTTACAGGATTTATCATCATGCATATTGGTGCTTCTCAAACATCCATGGATTTATCTTCACAACACATTTCTTAGACCAGCTTAAGTAATACTGTTGCTGTAAGTACCCCCCTTTTACTACCTGCTGACTCCCAGTAAGGGCCACTCTCTTCACCGTGCCAACACAGACACTCGGTAATGTAAGGAAACCTGTGTTACTGCAGAGCTCGAAAAACCAGCACAAATGAAGGGGTGAGCATCAGCAGAAATGAGAGCAAACTGCTTCAGCCATCAGCAAAAGAAATGCTTATGAAATTACATTCTGAAGCAAGATAGTATTAATATTTCCTTTAAAGTGATATCAGAGACACAGAGGTTTAAGAACGGTAGTTTTGGGTATGACAGCTACAGTATTTCAAAGAATTCAGCTACCAATGAGTTCAGCAACAGTTTTAAGCACTCAGAACCTAGATCACAGAAATCCTGGACATGCACGTGCAAAAATGCCACCACCACCACAACAAAAAAACCAAAAAAGCACAACAAAGGCACAGCAAAAATCAACTCCCACAGCACTAAAGCGAATTAATTAAACCTGAGCCACCTCCAACAGATAGTGACCTAACCTGCTTCTTTAAACTTCCAATGAGACATTTCACAGCCTGGAGAAGTAACTTGTGCCCCTGTTCAGCTACATTTGTGAACCACTAGCCTAGCACTTTCAAGGCCCTCAGCTGCAAAGCAAGACGGTCCCCATCTCTGCTTTTGATTTTTTTCCACCTGTCAATAAAGCACCTCACACTTTCCTACACTGAATTTTATCATTTAAAATAATTTTGAAGTCTAATCCCGATGTCTGAAGTGCTTGCATTTCCTCCCACTGCAGTCATCTGGGGATATTAAGTGTACACATAATGCCATCATCTGAACCAGTAATGAAAATGCTGAAGAGCAACAGACTCAGGACAGATGCCTGCGAAATCCTGCATTATGGCGAGATACTAAAACCTGTTATTTGAACATCATTTTCAGCTCCCTATGCCCTCTACCTGTTAAAGCAGTGACACCTAAACTGTTCTCCAGTTCTGCAAAACCAGTATGGACAGCCTCATCAAAGTCAAGCGCTATCACATCTCCTGCCTCCCCTCTGTCCTCTGACAGGTACTGTCAGCTCAAAATAACTGTTCTTGACAAACCCTTTTATGTTTCTGTCATCATGCTATCTTCTAGATACTTAGAAAACAACAGGTTAATGCATTTCCCCAGTATCTGTTTTGTATTTCCCAGCATTTCCCTTGCCCCTTTCTAGAGAGATGAACTTTGCCTTCCTCCACCCCTCTGGTACCCCATATACTTTCTGTGCTGATTCCTGTCATCTGAGGGGCACATTCAGCTGCCACAGTCATGCCTCCAAGCTCTCCCTCCCTACAGTCTGCTGTCTGTTTCCACATGTGCCTTCCAACTCCTGGCAGGAATGAGGCATTATATTACCTTCATTGATCTCGAGAGCTGGCTCATACCAGGCACTGAATTTGAAAGGGGTCTGTGTGATCGTGTAATTAAAGAAAACATTCAAGACAGTTGAATGAAGGATGTATAAGCAGTATAACTGCTGGCATCCTAATTTGCATGTATGTCTTTGTTAGCTTGATCTTTAAACACATTTACTTGTGTAGTAGTAATGTATGTGGTAGTGTGCATGTAGTACTGTAGTGTACGTAGTTTTCCCTTTTCTTATTTTTAAAGCAAACCAAAAAACCAGAAAGTCTCCTACTTGGTATCACAACTTATTTCTAAGGCAGCCATCCACAGGGCTGGAACAGATCCACATAGACAGCTGCAGAGTAGTCCAGTAGTACCACATGAAAAAATCCAAACTTTATCAGTATACAAAGCAGCAAGGGGTTAAAGACCCTGAACTCTGTATCACATCTGTGCTCTACACGGCAAGAGCCATGTTGAAATGTCAGGGTAACCTCTAGTTCTGAGAGATCTGAGCCTACACTACTGCTCTATGAGTGACCCAGGACTCCCTTCATCCCTTTTGCCTTCCTTCTCCATGTCAGAATATGTTAAAGGAAACAATATGAGCTGCGGGTGAAGGGGCAACAAAACACCCTGATGGCATATCATTAATCACAAGAGCTATTAACGGAGAATCTATTAACTATATTACTAGTTGCCTAGTTTGTATCCTAAAGCAAAAGTATCTGCATACTGGTTTTATATGCATTTCTGGTTATTCTAGTAACACGATAATATTAAATAAAATGCATTACAACTGTGAAGAGACCTTACATCACTAATAATTAATACAAAATTTAGAAGATGTAAAACACTAGTTCATGCATGAATTAATCAGAAAGTTGTGACACTGGGAAGCTGGGCTGGGGATGACAGAGAAGCACAACAGCTTGCCTGAAAAGCACTTTGTCCCCAAAGGGTGGCTTCTCTGTTCTTTGGGGCACAAATTTTGTCTTTTTTCTTTCTTGTAGATTCCATCTTCTTGAATTCTTACACAGCAAAATAGCACATTTGGGGGAGTCTATCTGGCCTGTTGCCGATATATGATACTTTAGTAATAATTTTAGAGCTAAAAGAAGGTGAAAATTAGACCCTGAGTCTTCAGAACAGGAATATGTGTTTTGTGTCGTGCTCTGGACAGTTGACATAGCAGGAAGCCTGGAAAACAGAATTTTGTTTCACAAAGGCAGCAGGCTTCAATATTTAGTCAGGCTGACTACAAACCCTTTCAAAATCACCATCACCACAGGCAGGGGTTAAGACTGCTGAACATACTGGGAATTATGATGATCATCTGGATTTTAGAAATCAGTTTCAAGAGTCTGCTCTGAATGAAAGCAGAACAGGGATTTGCATCTGGATGCCACTGGTGACTATCAGCCTTAATGCCTAACCAAAAGAATTAAGCCAGTCTGATGTGTGTTTAAATCAGCATTATTGGAGGGGGCAGTGATAATCCATATACTAGATCACTGAAATAAAACGATTTGGATTACCAAAAAAGCATGCAAACGATGAAACAAAAAATGCAGGCCTCCTTACAGCTTACTCCCCCAAACATGGCTGGGGTTGGAGTGGGAGAGGGGAAGATTTTTAAAAGCGGGTTATTTAAGTGACAAGGTTTTACAGTGGGACCCCACTCTGAACTGCACATGCTTAAGCTGAGCCAAGATCTTAGGCCAGCTTTGCTGATGAGGGAAGCATAATGACCATTTCTCTAGATTTAGGATGTTCAGCTAATGCAAAAGGACCAAGTTATGCCCTGTTTTATGTAACTTCAACATACTGGCTCTACTTCTTGCTGCTTCATCATCAAGTGTCAAGAAAACTCTCCTAACTGAGAACTTAACTGAAAACAGTAAGTGTACACAAAAAAATGACAGTGCTGGTAGTTTCATTTTCCTGAAAAATTCCCAGCCAGGTTCAAGATAATAGTTTTAATGAGAGAAACCTACTAGAAACAGGCTTCTTGATTAATCAAAATGCTTATGGGCTTAGCCTCTGCTTTGAGCCCTTGGCTAAAGGGCTAATGGGATAAACACCACCCCATCTGCTTCCCAAGCGCTGGTCAGAAGCACGATCACCATGGGGGGTCGGGGTTGATACTGACAGGTAAGACAAAGGAATTTGGTAACCATGATTAATTAAGGGAAATATTAGAGGAAAAACATGCTCTACTACAGCGAAGACATTTCTGTCTTTGCAGTTAATCTCACACCCTATGCAAAGCACAAGCAACAGGACCCAAGAAGTACTGAATTGTTAAACCATCCTCCCCTCTATGATCAAGAGCCAGCGCTGAAGGTATTCATGCACCAACTCTTTGGTCACTGCTGTAATCTAAAGCATGGAAACAGCAACAGGACCTATTCACTGAGAAGTGGGCTTGTCTTTTTACAGAAGGAAGTGTTAACAAAGCACAGAAAATTAAACAGAGGATATGTTCCATGCAGCACATGCATTTCTCAGAAACACAGAATACAACTGCAAATGCAGGGAAGGCAGTAAGAATACACAGAGGTAGGAAAAAAGCTTGAGAAAGCAACTCATGCAACTGGAGCCTCAGCCTGGAGAAGAGGGAAGTAAAATATGGTAAAAATCACAGAAAATGATGAGTGACATGAAGGGCAGCAGCAGGACTACACTCACTGTTTCTCATAATAGAAGAGCCAGAAAGCATCAAAGGAAAGACCAGGGAGACTCAGAACAGGGAATGAATGAACAAACAAATAAGCCACACACTTCTTTACTACGTAACTGTTCATCTGGGGAGACATGAGGTGTATGAATGTCGAAAGCTTACACAAGTTAAAATATTTTTTTTACAACAAGCTAAACTAATGAAGAAAAACCCTTCAAAGGGTTTTAAATGAAAACTCAAACCTCTGTTTTAGAAAGTTTTAAGCTCTAAGATTGCTGAATGCTAAAAAAATGTACTAGGAAAATGTAACTGCATGCCTCCTTATTCTTATATCCTTTTAAAGGCATATACTACCTATGGATGTTTAACTGTATCAAGTCAAACAAGCCTTAGTTTATGTTCATACCCTGGTTGCAAGTCACTCACTAGATTTCCATTATAAACTGTGATGTGGAAGAAGACACTGTAAAACAGATCATACTTTACGATGTATTTTCCTTTTGCGATGAAGATTTTCCTTTTTTAGTTTCACCTATAAAAACAGTAGTACTTCTGTAGAGGGTTTATTAAACTGTATGTAAAAGGTAGGTATAAAGGAGGGACTCTGAAGATTTCTTAAGATTCAGATTAAAAAATAAAAAAAGTGGAAAACATGAGTTTTAGCTGCCAAGATCTGTGCTTCCACCATTTGCAGCAAAAAAAAACCCCATACATATTTGAAATACTGCAAAAAAGATTCAGAGATCTTAGATATGGTTACCTCATGCATTACAAAATGACCAAGAAAGCCAGTATATGCCAATACCTCTAATAAATGACTCTTAATTCTGCAGCTCAAACAATATATTGTAGAGTTACCGATGTCCATTTATTTCATCACAAAAAGATCAACTCCCTAAACCACCTAGGAAGTTCTGTAATCCTGCTACCATGCTGAAAACTGAAGTGTTGGTTTACAGTGTACAATTTCTTCATTTATGCTCCCAATCTGAGGGAATTTAACATCAACATTTCTAAAGATAAAACATATAAAGCTTGACATTTAAGTTGCATTTAAGTGACAGTTCTTTTCCTGATCTCAATTTGTTACTTTCATCACATCCTTTTCTTTTTTTTTTTAATATATGCAACTGCAGAACAAAACTTTGCCTTTGTAGATCTTGAAAAAGCTGATAAAAACCAGCCTGAATTATTTTTTTCATTTATTTTTCCATAAGCAGCTCCAAGGCAGGCTTGTTTTCATCAGATGGTCTTGGTCTCCAGAATCCATGTATGAACAAAATTCGGTGAATAAAGATCTAACAGCAATTTTTTGTTCTGTTTTACTCGTACATTTCCTTAAGCTTGGATTTCAAATGCCATGTTTTCTGTTAAGCCAGCACTCAAGTAAGAATCATATCTTCATTCATCATTATCCCTGCTTTTTGTTTGAAACCATGAATGTTATAAAATAGTCTGACTACAAACTACTTGAACCTTTAAAACAGTAATGTAGAAGGAAAATAAGAGCTGAAAGATGACTTTTTGTCCTCAAAATAAGACCACACAAGCAGCAAATCCCTATACCTCATATCTCCAAACTTCTTGCTGATAGCAGTTCCTACATTGCTGATAGCTGCTGTTGCTTTTTGTCCTGCATGGCTCAGGGTCTCGTGTGTTTTCTTGTAACTGGAAACAAAAAAATAGAACAGAAACAGTGATAAGTATTAAAAAAAGAGAAGCTAGAATCCCCTGCAATTAATTCCCTTTTCCTTTATTTCCACATCTTCAAGTCCCATCCACTGGAAGGTTAAGAATCATAGTAACTGTAGCACAAAACAGATTACAAAGTTGTCCACTTCTGCACAAGCTTCCTAGGTGCAGTTTAATCCTAACGTGAGCAAAATGCTCTCCAAAGCAATCCTTCATCAGGTCTCTCTCCCTTGCAGATAACATCCCCTGAGTGGGTCAGTGCAAGCTGTTTAAAAGTGGAATGCAGTGATTTGTTGAATACCTATTTGATAAAATTTCTGTTTACAGAAAATAACATTTACATGAAATAAGCATTCTTGTAGCAGACACTGACTTGGTAGCAAAATCTGCTGTCTAAAGCACCAAAAAGAAATGGGACACATGCAACTCTGTTCTTACCTGCGTACACATATTAGGTACATTTAACAGATACACTTCAAAATGACTTGTTGATATTTTAAATTAGACAAAATAGATCAAATCTGTTTCCATATTCTACAATTTTACTTCTTTTTAAATTTCTTTAAAGGAAGAATGTTTTAGGAGAGACAAAGATGAAAAAATCTAGACAATGAATACATATTCTTAATAGGGCTGAATCCTTTTACAAGTCATTCATTTCACATACAGCGTACATTCAAACACAATCATCTTAATTTACTGATCCAGAATATATGCTCTGACCCACACAGACCCTTCAATACAGTTAAGTTGCATTCTCAGAGTAATCAATAAGCTTTTCTGCACAGTTGCTTTTCTGCTGACTAAATTATGAGCATGTCAGAGGCTTCGTTGCAAGTAAATTATCTGTTATTCCCAGTGACGCAGACAAGCTCAGAATTGGAAATACTGACCTAGTAACAAAAGGAGAACACGTGCTAACTTGTACCCTGTGGTGTGCGCTGTCAGAAGAGAACTGAAGAAACTATCATGCAAAATTCAGATATACAATTCCACTCATTCTACTTCTCCTTTGAACAAAATCTGTAAAATTGCAAATGTGTACCAAAATGTGCTGGAGATTAATAAAAATATCCCACCGCCTAATTCCTGAAACAGAATATATCCTTCTTACTTGTAGGTATATGAAAGCAACATAATTTTTTGGGGGCAGGAGGGGAAATCTACTGCTGAAAGTCCTCTGTTGAGGACTCCGTTTTACAAACCACAAGTTACAAGACAGATGCCACATGTTTTATTCTTTCAGACAATATTCTATCAACAATTACTTTTCCCCAACACAGATATTTTGATTTTATGTTCCTAAGCCACAAAATATCTTACAGACTACTAACATAAAGTTCTAAAACTGCCAAGTGAAATATCCCTTTCTATGAAGGTGCTTCTCTCTGTTTTCGCTGACTAACTAGCAAGGCAGTGTAGAGGAAGCAGCTTAAGACTAAGGTACCAAATATCCAGAAACCTAGAGTTAAGCTGAATCAATGACATGCACAATGTTTAATGACAACAAAGGCTAAAACATTACATCAGTGGCAGAAGGAGGAAAAGTTATAAACAGAAAGGCAGAGTACTGGTTATACCTGTTTTATTTACTCTGGTGGAATACAGAGAAGACCAAAAAGACCAAAAATGCTCTTGTATCACCAAGGCTTCACTCTCTAGCTTAACTAGTTCAATAGCTGTGTCGTTCTCTTTCTGTCAGCGGATATACTCTCAATATAAACTAGAATGGGATGAAACCCTAAAATGGACATTAACGATGCTTCAGTCAAGCTATAAGCACGTAGCTTTTTGATAAGCGTTGCGTATGAGAAAAATGAAAATCAAGTATCCTAAAGCCTACAGCATACAAGCCTTCAGACATTTTCTTAAGAGAAGTTTCCTAAACCATTCAGCACAAGTGGCATTTTGCTGATGACAAAATGGAGGCTAAGACTGGACTTCGAGGCCTAAAAAAATCATTGGTAGCAGAATCTATTTATACATAGGTTGACCGTACATGTAAATATACTTTGCAGATATCCTTCTGAACTGATGGTTTGAAAAAGACACCTTGGAGTTAATTTTATTCAGAGACATATTTAGCTTTGTGATAAAACATCTCCATGACTTACCTTTCTGCTCCAGGTTCTTCACAACTGTGTAAAACTGTTAGGACAATAGTCCCAAATACCCCATAGAGCAGACGGACTCAAATTTAATTGAGAAATGTTAGATTCCCCTACATGTTTCTGAACATTACATGGGTTAGAAGATACCTTCTGGGAACTGGCTGAAATAACACCTATTTTTGGCATTTCAGCTAAAACTGCTTTCTCTGTAAAACTCATAAACCCAACATCCTCCCCAGTATTTCCACTAACAAGGAAGACATGGAGACTGCATTTATGCGCCTAATACTTTTGGCATTACATAACAGTGTAAATCCAGCTAAGACTGTTACACAACTAGTCTTTTTTCATCACCAACTTCAAAAAAATTACCTGTGACATGAACCCCTTCTCCCTTCAGCAATGACGAAGAGAAGCTTTAAGGACCAACAAAATAACAAGGGTAAAAATGCAGTGCAACATGCAATACTTGCCAACAGAGACAAGCAGCAGTAATTTCCATCTTAGTAGAGCTCACTGACAGCTAACTTAAAAATCAAGCTGCCTCCATCCCTGCCTCTCCACCATTACGTACATCACTATGCCTCCTTCATAAATAATCTTTCCACAGAACACACTGCCTTACTGTAGTTAGTTACACTCTATATTGATATACAGCACCATATTTTAGCTCGGGCATTTTTATCCTCATAGTTATGTCATATTTACAGTATTCGTTTAATACCTTGCCAAACACTCTAGTAACAATGATCTCTTCGACATATTCTCTCTGACCTCTGGCAATCTTCTCAGTTGTACATAGCTTTAATAATCTGAGCTAGCAGTTTTCATATTCTTGTGTAAAAAACACCAGTTGCAGTTTTGTTTTAATGCACTCAGCTTACATAATTTTCAGAAACCTTTAAGAGCAGAAATAAAGTTGGATATTCCAGGTAAGCTCTACTAATATCGACTCATTGGAAAAAGTGCTGTACATGGGGCTTAATTCCTCCTAACACCACCTGCTCCGGCATGCTAAGTCATCTACAATATCTGTACGCACTCATCCTCTGAGCAGCCATCACTGGCAATCATTAGGTAAGTACTGAACAACCCAGCTCATCAAGACAGGTGACAGCATCTCAGCAGTCAGTCAGTCATTGGCTGAAATAAGGTCAGTGACCCTGAATCTTAAGGCCAAAATGCTCCAGCAGAAACAAACTCAGAGAATTTAGGACACAGAGATTCAAGAAATACCACCTTTCATCCAACCCAGTGTGTATTTTTACACAAATCCACCATTAGGCTCTGTGTCTTTCTTACACTAATACAAAGTCACCATACCCCCCCTGAGTTTAACAGCACTATGCCAGATGCAGTTAGAGTAGAAATCTCTTCTCTGTTTTTGTGGCATCTAAACATCCTCTATAGCACAGAATTGCTGGTAGTGGCCAACAGGGATTGTATTCCATGCTTTATATTTAACAGTAAATATTTATAATGTATTTCACAGAAGGATTAAACAAATATGGTATGGGAATTGCTGTCACAATTGTAAACTTGTAAATAACACTTACCTGTGTAATTTTGAACACTACCTTTTCATATTACATTATACTAAGAATTTCATCCACCAACTTCCAATTATAATTTAGTTTTTAAAATAAGGGATTTCTTTAACAAAAGCAATTGCTTATAAAACTGATTATTAAAGTTTATCATAAAATATTCTGATATTGCAGTTATATTCTGATAATATGCCCAATGCATTTAGAAGAATCTTTAAAGATAACACATCTCCAATACTGTAACATACTAATTAGGCAAAGTAGACTTGCAGCATATTTTGGCTACGTTTTCATCTGACAGTTTCATATACTGCATTTAGGTTGTGTTATCATACGACAACCAGGTCTCACTAGCTGACTTTTACAGCCAGTGAAAGTAAATGACAGAAAATACTGTTTCATAAAACACAGTGTGTGAAGAAAACAGTGCTTCATATAGAGTATAGCCAGGCAGCAGACATGTAGAGAGATCATAGAACTAGACATTTAAATGACCAACATCATCTGCAGGGTAAGACAGGATAATCATACTGCATGCTATTTGCTCTCATCTCAACTCAGTACAGAATTGCCCTTCACATGGCAGAACTGAAGCTAACCTTCCTTTATAGGTGCAATACGTGGGTTGCTGACAAAAGTAGGCTACAAAATTAATATCCATATTTTGCATGGCAAGCTGCACATTTGACTCACTACAGTAAATTATAAAGAATTTAAATTCAGCGTCTGTAAAATTAGTACATCCACTAATTAGTACATCTTCATTCAGCATTGTGCCTCTTCATCAATGCTTGCTGGCAAATTAATCCATTTGAGAAACCCTCTTCTGTGATAAAGCTTACATAAGATGCAACAAAATGCAAACAATTAACAACAAAACCATACAGCTGAGCAGAGTCTGGTAGCACAAGCCATACCCTATAGAGCTTGCTTTTAGTTTTCAAACCATTAGTCAGCTTAAGAATGGTATTTCTGGAATCAATGTAAAGCATCTGGATCTCTGAGAAACTCTTAGCTAGAAAACTATTTTTCTGTCGATTTTCTGGGAAAAATAGGGCTCAGCATTAATTAAATTACAGTAATGCTCAAATGAAATAAGTGCATATATAAATGGCAGAAAACATGTACAAAACACTCTCGAAGAGCAATCATATTGCCATTTTGCCCACAAATGAACTTTGAAGTGTTACACTGTTTGGGTTGGGTTTTTTTAGTGCTCATCTGAAATTTATTCCAACTGCAAAAACAAATGACAGATTTACTTTTTTAGATATTCTTCCCTTTGCCAGGTATGTTAAGAATTAATTGAAACTGTGCTGGCACAGGGATGGGTACATATGCCTAAATCAGTCAAAGGAAGTATGCCCCAGGTAGTTCCTCTCCTGCAGAGAGAGGAAGGGCAGAGCCGAGGGAACTGAACCTCTGCTGGTCGCAGGGGACCTGCCTGCAGCCAGAAATCCGTGCACAGCACACAGAAGATGACTCTTCAGTAGGCTGGAGAGAGTCATGGGTCAGGAAAGGTGCCAGACAAAGGTGACAAATATTCTGTGCTGTCTTGCACTGTAATCTTCAAAAACATAGGGATACAACTGTGCAAAAGGCACTATTTGTGCATTGCAGCACAGAACTGGGGAAAAACAAGCAGCTGTGGTACAGTTAATCTCCAGATAGAAAAGCACAATATGTTGGCTCAAGCACAGATGAGTTTAAGAGATTCCAGGGTGAAACTTCACAGTTCATCAGACCTTAGACTACGCCTATGACTCTGTTTGTGGGCTCTGTAGCGTACACTAGATCAACAAAATTATGCAGATTAAACATATCCCAGTCTCCCTTTTCCTTTCTCCCCCTTCCTTTTTCTTCCTCCTCCATTTCCTTCCTCTCCCTTCCTCCTTTCCTTCTCTTTCCTTTTGCTTCATTTCTGGTTTTCCTTCTCCTTACATTTCTCCCTTCTCTTTCCTTTCTTTCCCTTTCCTTTCTTTCCTTTCCTTCCCTCTCCACTGACCCTTTCCTGGATATTTTTAATCCTGGTCATTTCAGAGATTCCAATGTACACTCAGACCTGGCCTCCCCTCCGCTTCTTAGAGTTAGATATACATACATACAGGTAACTAGAATATAAGTGTACATATTTTCTGGCACCAAATGATAATTACAGTGGGTTCCTCCTGGATAAACTAACACTATATTCATTGATCTGGAGAAGATCACCTGACCTTGCTGGGGAATTCCAATTAGCTGAAGGTTCTGGTGTAAAAAAGAGGACATACATCTTTTAGAAAAGGGACAATCAGAATAGACTCAACTTCTCAAAGTCCTTTCTCCAACCTTATTACTCCAAATTCAAGGCCAGAGATTCATGTGGGAAAGCAGCAAAAAAATTATCTTTGAAGAAGGCATGAACATTGCCTGATCTGACCCAAAGGACTTACAAAGTCAGTGAAAGTGACAGGCTCCCTTTCCTCCCATATAGCACAGGCTCACACATGGGTAATGTGCTTGCTAAAGCCAAACTGCAATTTCTTTACTTAGCTGCTACACTCGCAAATCCAGAGAAGAAAATGTCAAAAGGTGATTACACATTGCAAGGAACAGAAACACCCACATTTCTTCGACTACCACTCATAATAAGTATGTGTGTGGGAACATGGTACACTGAGTTCCTAAAAGTCACAGCAGGACTGTGGTTGTCCACAAATTGTATCTGACTTCCTGAGAAAATTATGAACCTCCAGAACACATTACTATATATTTAAAGTTATACTAATGAAGACTGCAGGTACTGTACATTTTAAGTCTAAAACACATGCAGTGCAACTATTACTTTCTATTTTCTCATCACCTGGCAGAAATGTGAACTGCAAAACATTAAGTTCCCACTGTTTCTGGAAACCCATACAGTTGTCCTCAGGTTCCCTATCAGCAGAACTAAGTTTGCTCACACAGTTTTCAACCAGTAGTCAACTTTATTCTGTCTCTGGAGTTGAATGTTCTTGTCCTGCATCTCAGGCAAGTATTACATGTAAAAGCAGAGCAATATTGAAAACTTCCTAAGGTGGCCTCAAAAGATAGCCATTCACCTGAGAGAGCCCCAGGCACTGCCTAAGAGACATGTTGTTCGGAGCTAGCACTTACAGTTCTCTTGATTCTGGCCTCTAGTTCACGGGATTTTCCCTTTCTACAACAACTGACAATTTTTGCCTGTGAGGGGAAAAGATGAAAAGTCATTTTGAAACACAGCTTTGTGAGACTCCTATCCTAGACGGCAGTCCTGCACGTGTCCACCTTCCATCACGTCAAAAGCTTCCCAAGCCCCTGGCTGGAATCACTAAGTATATGGGGTTTGAAACATTTAACTTCATTTCACTACTACAGCCCTCAGGGAGAAAATGGGTTCTCTTTAAGTTTTTAACCTTTCTAATAATGTATTTGCCATGGCACAGCTGGTCTGAACGTCTGGAGTAATGTGTTTGGGTATGGTTTTTTGTGGGGGGGGAGGGTTAGTGGCAAAACCAATCATTTTCATCTCCCTTGAAGCTCGCTGGAAGAGCACCAAATTAAAAGCTGAGGTAAAAGCACCAAAAGACAAAGCTGAACACGGTTCCAACATACACGCTTAGCAAAGGTCAAAGTATTTTGTGGATCTATGTCAGTGCTTCATGTAAGGGACTGGTGAGAAGGATAAATTAACCCTTGTAACCTTCTCCATATACAATGCAATGCAATTCTGTAACTGCACTGAAGAATACTATTACTTGGGACTTTGACTGTCTGAAAATAATGAGGCAACAGGACTCTTGGGAAGTTCAACAAAGGGAAATGCAAAGCCCTGCAGTTTGGGTTTAATAACCCCATGCACCAGTAGAGGCTGGGGATCAACCAGAGGGAAAGCAGTCTTGCAGAAAAAGACCTGGGGTCCTGGTACACAACACGATGAACATGAGTCAACAATGTACCCTCACAGCAAAGGTGGCTAACAGTGTCCTGGACTGCATTAGGAAGCGTGATTTCAGTTTGAGGGAGGTGACCCTTCCTTTCTACTCAGCCCTGGTTATAGCCACACATGGAGTGCTGGGTCCTGTTCTGCACTCCTCAGTACAAGGCAGACATGGAAATGCTGGAGCAAGTCCAGTGAAGGGCCATAAAGATGTCTAAGGGATTGGGAGCATTTCTCATATGAGGAAAGGCTGAGAAAGCTGGGACTGGTGAGCCTAGAGAAGAGAAGGCTCATGGGAGGATCTCATCAATGTGTATAAATAACCTGATGAAAGGTAGTAGAGAAGATAGAGGCAAACTGTTCTCAGTGCTACCTAGTGAAAGTACAAGAGGTAATGAGCACAAATTGAATGGAAGAAATATTTAAACAAAAGCAAAAGTTTTTTTTCACAGTAAGGGTAATCAAACATTGGAACAGGCTGCCCACAGAGGCTGTAGAGTCTCCATCCTTGGAGATATTTAAAAGCTGACTGGACATAGTCCTGAGCACCCTTGCTTTAGCTGACTCTGCTCAGGGGAGTTGGACTACACAGTCTCCTGACATTGGTATCAACCTCAACTATTCTGTGAATTTGTATAAAACTATGGTAAGAAGGTAGCTTCAGTAAAGATTGACATAATGCACTATGCAGTGAAAATCTGAAGTACAGAAGGCTAGCGAGAGCTGTGGGAATGTTATTGAAACACAACCAAACAGCTTTAACTATGTAAACACACTGGATTCAGGTTACGTAAACCCTTTCCTTTGTAGCAAAATGTTAATTAGAAAAGCTCAATTATGGTCTTTGTAAATATCCCCGTAAAGAGATTTTTAATGATTTTTTAAAGCTAAACTAAATAACCTCAAAAGGCACCAACATTACCCTGCTTCTAGCATCTACATAAGAATGAATTATCTATGTTTAAATTACAAATAAAAAACTTGCATTGCTAGAAGCTATCTGAATATCCACCCACCCTCTATTCACTTGAAACCTGATCTTTAAAAAGGTGTGGGGGAAAGTCATTCCAGTTGAATGCCTTGCAACCGAGAAAGCAAATTAAACTTGAGGCAATCATTTGCTCTCTAGTTTACTGATATCCCCTGTAGTAGAACCCCCTGCCTTACCTAACACATAGATAATACTAAAAATCATTGCACTGAAGAACAGCCTGGGAAATGAACAAGGAACTTGAAAAATGTATTACAATTCTGGTCATCATAATAAGTGAATGACTTCCAAATTTATTTCATACAAGGTTGAAAAATACAAACAACATTACAGGTTTTCTTTGGAGAAAAACAAAGCTGATTTTAAAAAAAAGCTGATTTGATACAAAAAAGGCTGCATATTACTGTTGCAAATATCACTTCTTACTAGAGACAGTCAGAATTGCTTTTGATACCTTAAAGCCTGAATTAATGACAAGGAAACAGACTTTGTACAGATCTGTATGTTGAGCCTGACATAATCTTCAATCTATAGAGGACACCAGCCCATTGACCTCCAACTCCAGCTTTCCTCAGTATGAAAACTATGACTGGGTTTGTGTGGGGTTTTTTCCTTTTTAATCATAGCAATCCTTTAATGACAATTTCTGACGTACACATCAAGCATGCTCAGGCTAACTCCTAAGTTACCCATAGTCAACTATTTAAAATATAAATGCTTTAAAATAGTCAGAATCTCAACTTAAATTTAGTCATTCCAGATGGCATCCATCCTGTGAGTTAGTCTTAACTAGTGTTCAGATACACTTTACAGAACCGTTTCTGAGACAAGTCCACCCCTCTGCCTCTTAAGTCCATTTTAACCCTGCATTCCTAAACAGAAAGCTTTAAAAAAGTTACTAACAAAAGGACAAAAATTTGGCGCTTAGCTGTTCTCCATGGCTTTGAAAAGTTCCCCATTAAAAGAAAAGCGGTTTTAACTTCCAGAAAAGCACAGTAAGTGAAAACCCAGTAAGAACTGAGTGAAAGCAAAATTTGCCTCCTTAAAAACAGGTGATTTTAAAATTTAAAATGACTAATTGTGGATTTAGAAGCCTGAAGTACAGACATGTAAATATTTTGAACTTTTATTTTTTAAACCAGGCTTTTCATCCTTAGTAAATGGCAGAATCTTGGTGAGTAATGCTATCCCATTGCTATTTGGGTGATGCTGGATTACCGTGATTTGTACTACCATCAGTGTACTGGCACGAGTGTCAGCCAGAACTATCCAGTAGTTGGGCCACGGATATTGGGATTTTCAAGGGCATAAATGGACTTCTGCTGCTCAGTTCCACATAACTACTTGTGGAAACTCATCACCTAATGCCTTGTTGTTTCTGAAACTCATCTTAAAAAGTAGCAGCCTACAATACTGATGAAGTCTCCTAAGTTTTTCTATCCTTGTGGAAAATACCAACATTGTGAAGTGAAAATGAAAAGCTCTCTTGGAATTTGCTACCAAATTTCAAGTAAAAATGCAAGTTTTTGTTTCAAAATTTTGCTAGTGTCTCCTAGTAACTCTAGTTCAGGTGTCTTGTGCCCCTCCCCTCTTCTAAAGCTCAGTGTCTCTAGACTATCCTCTCCTAGCACATGCCAAACACCCACACAGCGCTAGCATGGATGCCCCTGTTAATGACATGTCACATGAAATAAGACCCAGCTGAGAAACTGTCCAAAAGAGATAGGAGACATACAAATTACATTTCCTATTAAAGGGTTTATGCCTTATTTGACTTCTCATTAAAATACAAAGAATGATTATTCTAATGTAAAAATGTTTAGCTATTTTTTCCAAATCTCTGTCACGGCCTTGGGTACACCAAGAGGCACTGCAAACTCTTCCCCCACCACTCCTATGAGTTTGACCACCTGAGCTCAATGCTAGCTCTGACACTGCACAACTGTGTAACCTTGGGAAAGACTGTAGTGACAGTGCTGTGCAAGAAGGTTGGGAGAAGCCTTGTTAGGCGCATCTCCCCTTCATGGGGAGCTACACTAAAGCTTAGACTACATTGAAGCCCTTGGTCCTTGCCTGAGTTACGTTACTGGTGTGTCTGTATCTGGCCCAGTACCTCACTGAACTTGACCTACAGATTTGACTTCCTGGCTTGACCTTGGGCCTGGCTCATCACTGCAGACTCAGATCTGAACTCTTGGCTTGACCCTGTTTAGTGTCACTGGACCTGCTCTGCTCTCTGTTCAGGTACTGTGGGACTGCTCCTTCACGGGTGCTGCCCCTGCCCTGCCTGCCTTGCTGTTGACTCCCAGCTCAGGTCTGTTGTGGAGCAACTCACTCCTGCTTCTCCCTAAGTGTTAAATTCAGTTGTCAATTGAAAAGAAAAAAAATAAATAATAAAATAACTTCTCAGACAGCGCTTGACGAAAGGTGGGTGGTTCTTTCTACCAGTGTTGCTATTAATTCAGCCCAACAAGTTTTAGAGGAGTGTGGCATGTTAATGTATGTAAGTATAAAGACCAGTACGAAGTTGAGACCAGCCCCTCAGTAATTATCATGGCTTTCCTGGAGCTTTGGAATTCAGTATTATTCACCAACTCTCTCAGAGACACTCCATCAAGATACAGAGCAAAAAGTGTTTGAAACTTGCAAGTAACGCTGCCTATCCTGGGTCTGAACATTTTTTGTGGCAGAATCAGGATAGGTCTTATCACTATGTCTGTATGTGTATTTTTAACTCCTTCCTTATGTGAGACAAAAGACTTACACCAGTAGTTCTTGGCAGCAAGCTGCAGCCCAAAAAACGTCCCTCTCCTCCTTTCTCATCCAAGAACTGATGACACCTGGCACTCTCCTAGAAGGCAGTAACCGACTTAGACTACAGACTTCCACAGTACAACCGGTTTGGTTCAAAAAAAAAACCAACCCAACAAGTTAAAGCCATTTCAACAACAGTAGTGCAGTAATGTTTCTTCATATTTATGCATTACCTTTCACACTAGGAACCCAAAGCTGCTTATATATTACACAAGGTGAGTTTCACTGAACTCTTGTGAATCAGTTACACATTCTGCACAGTGGTAAACCAAGGCTGTGAGAGGCTTCAGGGACTTGCCTAAGAACACACTTCTGGAAAATAACAAAAAACCCAACATACGTAGGACTTATGATAACCTCAAAGATGGTGCAGTTACTCCAATTTTTTTTTCTTTTGGACAACCAAAAGCAGGAATTAAGCAGAGTCAAACACCAACTGATTCTGCCAGTATTCTTTATAATTTAGATGATGGTACTAGTTTTTTGAATAGTTGTTAATGTTTTGGTAATTTTATTTTTTTTCATTGTCTCTCTTTGAAGTTGAAAAATACAATATATTGAGATTAAAAAAAGTTCTTTCCTCAGTAAGGACTCTATAAAAATGTCTCATGGGACAGGAAGATAACCTTCTCAGGCAACAGAAGTTTTAGCTGCTGTGATTTTGCAAGAGTGAGGTGAGAGACTGTAGCAAAGCATGTTGCTGCTGTAGAATTTTTTTCAGGTCTCCTTGCTCTGAGAAGCTTGACATGTTTGTCCCTACTATCTACTGCTCCTGGCAGCTGTTTCAATTGCTAAATTTCATAGCAGCACTCATCAAGACAGTACCTCCAACACGCTACACAACATATAGGGATAAATTTGTGCAAGGTCTGTACTCACGCAGAGGTTGTCTGCATATCATGCCAGCTTTTGCTAAAGTTCTGCTTCAGTTCATTCATCAGACTTATGCCAAGTTTTTGTTTAATTTCAACCAGGTGCTTTTCTTTGGCTGCTAGCACTTGCCGCAAAGTTGAAATTTCATCCTCTAGCTAAGAGAAACAAAGAGGGAGGAGAAAGGAGAAAAGTGTTAGCCTGTTCTCACAGAATGGTAAACACATACAATGTTAAGAGATTAAATGAATTTCACATAAACTTGCATTTTTTTTAGGTGACTAGAGAGACAGATTCAAGTGCTTGTCGAGATCGCAAAGACATGTTCAGAACAGAACTGACACTACACTAAACTAATGTCTCAAACTGTGTCACCTATGTGCATACACATGACAGAGAATTCTCCAGTAAGGGGGAGACTACTGAACGACTTGATCAAGATCTATCTGCCTCAGGGCATGAGAAGTCTCAAACATCAGCTTTTCATTCACTAGTAAAATGGGAATGGGCAAAACAAGAGAAGTGGATAATTCAGGCAAACATCTCTCTTTGAATGCACAGGCTTTTAACTTTGGTATTTGCAGCTTTTTGTCTTTCTCTCATTAAAAAAAAAAAAAAGAAGATGTGAATTCTCAGGAGCAGATAAAAAAAATAATCACATGTTAACATATGACTTGAAAGTATCATAAAAGCTATGTCCTTGACACACGAGTTTTATCTATATATTTTAGGCAACTACACATTTCAAAATAGTAACATAAAAATATGCAGCAGATGGACTGTTAACATGAGTGAAGAGGTTCCAACCAAAGCAAAGAAGCATTGAGAAGACACAGCTGATCAGTCTTTTCAGAGCTCCTAGTCATCAACCAAACTGCAAATTCAAGTTGTAAAGATGCCGTTCAGCCCAGAGGGATACAATTCTCTGGGCAGTGCACATTATTTGAAACATTTAAACCAAGCCAGTGTTCTAACAAGGCATGGGCCAGAGCACTTGACTGAGAGGAGGGACTGCTGAATGAGCCCACCACAGGTGCACAATCCTCCTCCTTGGGCTGCACTCCTGTGAGCACGAGCAGGGGTTTGCTGCCTTCATCCCAAAGCATCCCAGGCAGCACTCAGAGGTATTGAAGCTAACAACGGCAAGTGACACCAGAGCAGCTGCCTTCCACTTCAGGTTTAGAAATTCCCTTACTAACTGTGTTCCTTCCTCCATATGTTGATAGGATAACATATGGTAATGTATCTGATTGCCATATGTTAAGTTCCCTGGAACCACATTCTCCCTATGATTTAACTCCATGGGCTACAGGGAATGAGGCAAGCACCAGCTGAATCAGTTGCTGACCTCCAGAGCTATATTTAGGCTGTCAATACCACCATTATTTTTATTTTACACACTTGTACATTCTTCTTCCCCGTAAAACTGGTTGCAAGCTCACTGTTCTTGGAAAAGTCTCGCCCTTGAATCCCCCAGCTACCAATTTCTCTTTTGTCACTACCTGCTATCTGAATTATTCAAGCAGCTCAGGAATTAAGCAGCAAGACTATGAACACAAAGCAAAATCATGACCTCTGTGGAGCAGATATCAGTATTCACCAACACCTGTGATGCCAACACTTCAGCAGTAAAATACATAACAATCCAAAGTGACTTTATTCCTTCCCGTGTCCTTTATGCTCCATTACATTCCTAACCTGCAAATGAAATGCTGTCAAGAGGCAGCATAAGTTTCTCTTCTGAGAGGATAACTGGTTAGATGCTTAGAGAAAGTAGAAATCACAAATGTCAGCATTCCTCAGGCAGCAGTTGAGAGAACCCTGCAGTTGTTTCCCACCCGCAGCAAACCCCTGAGTGCACAAGTCTGCCTGCGTAACACTGCTAAAGAACTTAACTTAAACCAATACCAGTATGCTTACATGTACTTAAAAATTAATGCTTTCCATATGGACTAGCACTAGGCTGATCATTAGGTACCTGGATATGTGAACATTCAATGGCTTCTATTAAAATTACTTTCCATCTGTTCTGTTGAATACACACCTAAAGCTGTAAAGCCCTAAGCAAGCATTAACCACATGCTCAATGGCGTACGAACATTTCTGACACTATTAAAAATAATAAATTATTTTTCTTTAGAAATCAGTTTTGAATTGACAAAATCTTCCTCAAGTTCCATCATTTTAATATATTGGCAGACACAAAGCCTCCTTCAAGAGCTCAGATATCAGAGATTGAAGACTGAAGCAGGTAGAAAGGATTAGGGACTTACAGTAGGATCTTGAAAAGCATTTAAGGAGGTTATATACCTAACTCCCATGGAAGTCAGGCATCACCTGCTCAGGCATTTTTGAAAAGTCCACTCTTCTAAATGCAGACTCCATTATGAAGCTAGGGTTAAGTCAACAGAAATTCTAGTCTAGTCCTCACGTTTCCCTTCTAAGTGCAACAAAGTCAGAAGAATATAGATGCTTCACAGAGGGACAACATTCCCTTCTCCATATTTGTAGGCTTAAGAACCTGAGTTAATAGCTGGTTTTTCTTTCCTCCATTATTGTGTGGGACATGTAAAAGCAAGGAGAGGAGCTGACCACCTAAGACATTATGATTCCCATGATTAGCTGACATGAATAACATGTAAATCACAGAAAGGTGAGACCCCAGGAAAAAAAGTCCACAATTACAGAAATATCTCCCTGAAACCTGGGACTGACTAATAATATGGAAGAAGGACAGTGAAGTCCAGAACACAAACACAAAAGAGTATTTTCCCTTGTTTTGTCTTTTTTGATTATTTTAGAGCAAATTCTACATTTTACAGTGTTGAACATCCTTTTAAGATGCTGGCATGCCTGAAAAAAACCACCCCGGTAATTTCCAAAATATAACCTTTCCCACTTTTTCCAGTAGACACTCATACAACAGCTCATAAAAAAACAAACCAGAAAGTACTTATTCAGTGAAACTGAGTATTTTGCGTAAACTATTATTAACAAAAAAAATTATGTCAGTTGATATTACCTATATTCTGAGATACACATAGTACTGTGTAAAATGTGAAGGTGAAAAGATTCAGCTATTGGTTTGAATGATACCGACGAATGGATTGAATGGTAAGCTAAACAGTGGGTTCAGCATTTATTATGCTAGTTTTAAGGACAAGGCAGTAAACGATTAAAATATTAACGTGTCCCAACAGAAAACAGAAGCCAGCATAATTAAATGTATACTTCTAAGTCAGATTAAGCATCCTGTTTCCCTACTACTACATCACCCAAAAGTGCAGTGTCCCAGCCTGGCTGTTTGCACAGCCCTCCTCACACAGGTAAAGGCCATCACAGAAAAATCAAGGGCTATTTTTAAGCTGGATCAGTTCCTAGATCCAGTGCAGAGAGATGCACAAGTACCTGTGTGGGTACAGCATGGAGGGCAGAACAAGTGGCTGGAGACGGAGAAGGCAGCAGTGATCAATTAAAGCAGCACACGCAGTACACCCATAGAGGTCCTGTATTGTACCACAGACATAACATCACTACTGAAAGGAAGGCAAATGTGACTGTTTAGGAGTGAGATGTACCTGAGGGACAGGCTTTGTCAGGTACTGTTTTAAGAAATAAAAAGTGAGTTACGCAACCAGCAGTGTGATAATACGGTGACAAAAACTTGAAAAGGAGTTGGCAGCTACAGCAAAGCCAGCAGAGAAACCAAGGCCACAGTACCCTGACATGGAGGTCTTGGAGCCAGTGCTCTCCCAAGGAACTCCCGCTGCCCCCCACGAGCTGGCACACCCGTCTTTGGATGCACCACCACAACTCACGCCTGCACGGCTACGTCACTCACTGGCTCACAGTGCAGCACCTCCTAGCCACGCTGCCAAAACCAGCCAGGAGGCACGCAGATGAAAACAGCTGGGTTAGAAATTCTGAAAGAGCACTGCCATAAAAACTCTCACATCGTGGAGCCGCGGCTTGGAGACACCCTGGATTCTCAGGGCAAGCTCACACACCTCACCACCACATGCACTGCTGCGGCAGCCAGAGTACAGCATGCATCTGCCTGGGTGTGCTAGAACCGAACATCAACTCTCTGCACAGCTATATCCTGTATGAAAAGCTGGAAAACAAGTGACAGACCAAAAACGTAATAAGGAAGCACCAGCTACACCAGTGGTAGGAAAACAACTATGAGAGGGTGAGTGGTAACAGAAAGATCACTTCGTGAGGAAGAAAATAATGTTTTCCTTCATTTCACTGGCTTTCAAAAAAAAAAACCAAACCACAAGACTGCATCTCCTCTATACTATTGTTTCACATAATCCTTTTTATGTCAGAAGACACAGTTACAGCAAACACACAGAAAAACTGTCTCTTAATGAAGCCAATCTACGGGACTCCTAAATTTTGATTAGCTATTGTATTTAGTAACCTAGTGATTATCATTGAATTGTTACCTCTTTTCCAAATTGCTGTGTATTATAACATGTATACTCAAATGTTTGAAGTATTTGTAAGGAAATGTGAGCACCTTACTATGGTAGACTTCAAAAAAAAGTAGTTGTAATCGTAAACAGAATAACAGAGTTGCACAAAACATAACAGGCGCTTAATCTCTGTACCAAATCACATAGCTCAAATTTTACACCTCCAGGCTGAGTACCCGTTGATTTATAAGTTTTTCCTTGGGCGAACAGCACCCAGAGGAATCAGGGACATTCAAATAAAATTAGCCATATTTTGCAGAAAATGGTACTCGCATCTTTCCTCAAATTGAGAATAAACATGCAGTAACATACACAGATGAACTTAGAACCTGTGCATCAGCTAGAAAGCTTGTAGATCAAACCAGATAGCTGCTTCTGTGTAGGTATGCGAGGTGGAAGACAGCAAGGAGTAAAAGACTACTGTGATGGGTGCAATGGAAGGACAACTGAAGCAATGAGTGAGATAGCTCAAAACCTCAGCCCCCATCATGATTCAAGAGTCATTGTATCATGCTCCTCACGCTGGGGGGAGCAGGAAATAAAAATCCGTTCTGCTCACAAGTTTCTGGCCTCACGTAAAGTTTTACAATTTTCTGCTATTATTCTGAAATGTCAGGCTGACCTCTGTTAATTCAAATGACTTAGAAGTTTTTGTAAGGGTTACTCATTTTACTCACACTGTAGAAATTCCAAGGGCTGATTAGTCAGAGCCCTGCCGTGTTAGCCAGACTACCAATACAAGAACAGACTTAGTCCACGCTCTGAAAAGTCTCCAGTACGAGACTACCAGCAGCAGAATAGGAAAAGAGGATACAAAAAATGTGTCAGAAATACAGCAATGTTAGTTCCCCTCCTAATGTCAGGGAGGGAAGGGGAAGAAGACAATAGAGATGGAACATAATTTTTTTTTCTGTTTAAATACATGCACAACAGCTAATTTTTTCTGTTTAAATACATGCACAACAGGTGCTCATAACACCTCCCCATTATATGAACTATTAAGTGATTGCAGCATTAAGGAAGATCTGAACCTTTCAGAATAATAAGACAGGTGTTTGTTCCTACAGGCTCAAACAGATATTACCCAACACATAAGGACATGAAAGAAAACTAAACTACCACCGGTGGAGCAGAGAGGGATTGAAAGTAAAGACTAATAGCTTTTCAAAAGGAAACATTAGCCAATTCCCACAGAGGTTTCTTTCTGAAGGAGTCAGGGTCTTATATATTTTTCACACTCTTTTCCAAGAATTACAAGCCTCAATTAAGTTTAGACTTTGTTCACTCTAAATTCAAGTTACCAAACTGTTCTTAGCATGATTACCAGTTTTATTTTGTTTTTAAGCATAAACTGTGTTCCAGTAAACTGCTGCAAGCAATTAAAAAAATAATTTCTAGGTCAGCCAAGCTCATAATATTTGAGAGGCAATCTCTCACTTGTGTGTTGGTACATGAATTAAAGGGTTTCTACCATGAACCAGAGAACTCTCTGCTCCCACAGGAATCAGCAAGCAGAAAGGATGCCCAGAACCACTTGAGATTAATTCTCTTGACAAAGGCATATCATCAGCAGGTCGTTGCAGGACATTCTTTTTTTCCTTCCTTGTTTTCATCTACCTCTCAAGTCCCTTTCACCAGAAAACAGCAGAGAATCACAGAATGGCTGAAGTTGGAACAGACCTCTGGAGGTCATCTGGTTCAACCACCCTGCCCAAGCAGGGCCATGTGGAGCCAGCTGCAGAGGACTGTGCCCAGACAGCTTTTGACTGTTTCCAAGGATGGACACTCCACAACCTCTCTGGGCAACCTGCACCAGTGATCAGTCACACACACAGTAAAAATGTGTGTCCTAATGTTCAGAAGGATCCTACTGTGTTTCAGTGTGTGTCCCACTGTCTCTGGTACAGATAAAAATCCAGTAAAGAACATCCCAACTCCTACCTCATTGCTATGTGATGAATGGAACATGTCAAGTTTCAGCTTCCTTATTATTATTCACAGATGTGACAGGATCAGCAAAGTAGTAAAAGTTAACTAGCAACTCAGGAACACAAGGCTTGATAAAACATTAAAGCAAAAAAATAATCTTGGGGTTTGTTTCACTAGAAAATCCTAAATCGGCATGGAAGGCAAATGACCTGACTGTCATTAAGAATGTGACTTCTTACAGTATTTAATATTACAACTTAATATTAATTTAAATATTTCTGTTGTATTCATTATTTCAATTAAGACAAAAACAATTCCCCACCTTCATACAGCTGTGATTTCTGTTACCTGTGTTGTATTTAAAATAGGTAAATCCTCACTTTTCCCCATTCTCTCATTTTCCATTTTGGAATTTCCCTTCTGTTTCTGTGGCATTCAGCAGCAGTAATCAAAACTGAATACACTCTCCCATTGTAGACCAATCTAGATAGTGCCTTTATTCTTTTTAATAAAACTATTGCATGGTTCACACCTTTTTCCTCCCATCTCCTTGTTATTAAGTAGTATTTTTAAACCTTCACAGTATCATGACATCTCCTGAAGTTCTTTAATTAAGCAAATAAATGTAAACCAAAAATATAACCCTTTCCAAACACATCAGTGCCAAAGGAAACAAAAATTTGGTGAAATTACTGTGGTCATCATCATCACTCTCTTCTATAACCAGCAGCAGCAGCTTTTCCTGAGCACCAGAAAAAGAATCTTTTCCACATCACAAGCACTGAAACAAGACCACCACAGACCTCATAAGAACAGCACCTTTCATTCTTTATAAAGGAAGGTTTATAAGTAAAGATGTCTTGACTAAAATGGTAAGGTATATTTAACTTCCTCTTTACAATCGTCAAGTAGAAGACACACAATCTTCAAAATATATCTAAGGAAATTAACCGCTTCACATTATTGTAGTCTTGAATAATTTCACTAAAATGTGTAGTACTTCATCCTACAATTAATGTTTTCCGGTTTAAGGAAGCAGAAACAGTAACACAGAAATTCAAATTCATTACCTTGGCTAGCTCAATCTTTAATTCTTCTTTTTCTTCTTCAGAAATCATATTGGTGAAATCAACATCAGTGACTACATCTTCATCTGCTTCATGCAAAGACTGGGTTTCCAACAGGCCTTAAAGTAAAGAGGTAAAAGGTCAAGACAATCATTATCAATTATTTCAGCTATAATATTGACCTCCCCGAAAATTAAGAAAGATATAATATTCACACACCATGAAAAAAACAAAGTAAAACAAAACTTTTTCCTGCTAAAGACGATTTGGATTCCGCTCCTTTTTGCTTCTGAAAAGCTATTAAAAGTATCAGTTGGTAAAGTCTTCACAGAAGCAATTTCGTATGCGAAAGCACCACTCATTCCCAGAAAGCAATCACCCTGGACCTCATTAGTCCCTGACAAAACATGTCCCTGCTCCTTTGCTCTAAAAGTACCTCTGCAGCAACTTGAGAACCTTACAGATGTACATAGTTTGCAGAAACAAATGCCATACCTACCATTTGAATTTTCTAAATGCCAGAGAGCAGCATACCTTCATCACTTAATCTAAACCTGTGAAGGGTGCACAATTATACCGGACCTCCAGTTACTTTCTTCTTCTGCTTGTCCAAGATCAGGATCGGTATGCATTATAACCAAGATAAGCACATACACAAATGTTTGTGAGATCTGGGCCTTCCTGGTATGATATATACAGAGACAACAAAATACATCCTATCAATAACAGAAAACATTCTCACTCCTTTAGAACTTGTTTTAAAGTTCTCAATCTGTTTCTGTTGGGGAAGAAAATACTTCTCCAGGCTATATCTGGGACAACACTTTTGTCTGGATTTCAGGCAGGGTAACCACCCATCTCAGCTGACTCCTGACATCTGCATAGTGATTAATACAGAAGAGAACAATGTCTTTCCCAGGTCCAGAGAGGCCTGTATTCTCTATTACAAATAGATTAGAATTTAAGTTTTGGTAGTAGGGAATAGAGGTTACAAGCAGCATGTCTGGAGTATTCAACAACTTGAAATTGAATATATTTTCATGCAGAAAGCAAAACTTTCTGTCATTTCTTCTACCTAGAGCCCCCCCAGTGTACCTGGATTTTCTCCATTTCCCAGAACAGATTTGATTCATACCATCAACTTCACTGCAGAGCACAACATGGTGAACTCAGCCTTGTTAATTACAACCTTCCCTGAGTGAGAAAATAAAGAGCAGCAGCACAGGTGCTGAACCCCTGCCCGGCATCACACACAAGAATAGAGCACCACCTTTAAGCACAAAACCTTTTATAAAAATTGAAAGCCTACAGAATTAGTTGATACCTTAGCTATTACCCAAGAAGCAGCTTGCCAGGAAAACCTAGATTGCTGAAGTCACAACAAAAGAAAAGCACATTTATTCAGTAGGAATACTCCCAAATCACCTTTATTAACACCCCTCCATCTCTAAACACAATTGTTGTCTGGTATTTGTTTGAGGATTAATAGTGTTGCTATGGGAATCAGGCTAAACTTAGTCCTCACAGTCTAGAAAACAGTTTCTTTTTTCATGGATGGAGGAGCAGAAGTACAAGGCAGATGGAAATACTGCGAAGAATCTCAGGGGCAACAGGGTTAGGTCTTAAAGTCTTGGGGTAATGTGGGATAAGGCTATCTTGAAGCAACTGGTACTTCAGCTAAAAAGAAGACAGACCTGTGCTCAAGGCAAAACATTAGTTTAGGATTATTCGCTAGGCAGAAGTGCTAGACAATGGTCAAATAAAAATGGAAGCCAACATGGGCCCAAATCACCAAAGACAACTGAGTAACACTTAAAAGACCCAATGGTCAAGTTCAAACTTCAGGACTGAACTGTAATTACAAACCATTCCAAAATAGCACATGCATGCCAATCTTCTGCATGATCCTCTGCAACCTCAGTCAGTGCCAGTACCAATTCTCATCTTTGCTTCTTGGCTAAGTCCTCTAAAATCTAGTCTGATCCTCCAGTCTCCACTTTCTTGCTCAAGGCACAGCCAGAGTCACTGGTCACTGTCCCTCTGCAAAGGCTTCACTTCAGTCACGTCACAGTTCCAGTTTGAACATCTCTCCACCATACTGCTGGCTGCAGTCATCCTTCAGTCAGTCTCAGTTCTGAAACTTCCTCACATGAGCCCTATCACGAGCAACCTCCTCTCTCACGCTTCCCTTGCTGTTCTCAGCCTCTGTCTTTCTTCCACAACCCTTGTTTTTTCCAGCCACACCTAGTAGCTCTCTGTCCTAGACTTGAGCTTCTGCTGCCATTCTGCTCTGTTGAAGATAGCTTCATCGGTATCCTCTCACCACCACTGACCACTTCAGTCCTGGATCAGCATAGATAGGATGCTTCAGTTCCAGTGCTAAGTCATCTGAACTTCTCAAGTCTCTCTTCCCCATGCAAACAACAGAAACTAATTTCTTGATTCTGACCTGAACCAGTGTCTGGGGCTACCCTCAGTGTCTGGGGCTACCCTCACAGACCACGTCTCTAATTTGCTTTAGTCTTCAGCTCAGAAAAGGGAGGAATAAAAAACTGAATACATTAGGAAGAAGACAGGCTTTTTGACGCAGAAGAGATCTCAACTCTTTCCATCTATTGAAAATGTAAACAAAAAACTGTCCCTGTGATCTATACCCTAAATAATTTACCATCCACAATTTCAAGCAACTGTGCAGCAAAGTATGCAGGCAAAGTTCCCAAGACTTTGTTGTTCTTAGTCTTTTTTTTTTTTTTTAATGTGTCTGTCCCCATTTCCCTTCAAACCACCAGAGTTCTCTATTAGATTTCAAACAGAGTAAAAGGTCTCTTAAAACAAGTTTAATGAAAACAGTCAGTTGTTAGAGAAGATTTAAAGTGATTTCATAGACAGAATGCTAGATGAGCTAGCTCATCCTTGTACAAGGTATGAAAGAAACCAAATAGGGAAGAAGAATAATTCAGAAAATCTGTTCTACAACAGGCAAAAAAAGTTCAAGTTCGTCCTTCTGGGTACCAGCGCATCCATTGTACCAAAGCACACCTTCTGGGAGGTTCCCACAGCACCTTACCCAGGAAGAGTTCAGCACAACCTCAGGAGGAACTGTAATATTAACTTGATTCAAGGAAGTCAGCCAACCACAAGACACAAAACCATAAGAAATTAGGCTATCAGCATTTTCCTACTCCTAAGACAACTTGTTAGTTTTGCAGTCTCCAAGGAGAACAGGAACCTGCAGCAAAATTCACTCCAATATACATAAGAATTGGTAACGATTTTGGTAGCAAAACATCTCCTGTTGATAGTATTGCTGACCCCAAAATATTCTCCCACCTTCTACTCCATGCAGGAAGCACTGCCTCCTCCCAACCTTCCCTGTAAGGTCCTTTCAACTAGGCAGCCTGGGAAATGTACCTTTCAGACATTGGTTATATATGCACAAAGTACAGAAGCATAATAGCATACAAGAGCTCAGTGGGATTGTTGGTATGTCTTGAATTAACCACATGAGTAATTCTTTAAGAATCAAGGAACAAGGTAGGATCCTATTTACTGTGTTTAATCTAGCTACACATTTTGTTAAACACACTTGTTGCTAGCTAGGGCCTGGCGGCCGGAAGATCTCGCACTGTACGGAAACACAGGGCCCCCCTCCAGGTAGCCAACAGCTTTTAGTTTATGATGTGAGCAGACGGAAGTGACATTGTAAACCTAGGCTATATAGTGTCGCGTCGTTCAGCAATAAACGCCATTTGCCATCCACCACATTGGTGTCTGTGAGCTAATGGACCGTGCGGCCAGGGGTCGGCCGCCGTGCCGTTCCTGAACCAGGTCACAGCATGCCCGTGAAGGCAACACACACTTAATGTAATAATTCATGGAAACACACACAATGATAAGTTGACTCAGCTAAATGGTTAGACCCGAGACCTAGAATCTAAGTATTTCTCTATATTACACAGAACAGCACCAGATTCAGGCACCTAAAAGGCAGAATTTTACAGTAACACTGCGTTTTTATACTTTACCATGTACATTCAATTCCAACAACTACGTACTTCACCCAGGAAAAAAAGAAACCTGGACTTCAGCAATGCAGACATTCATTTGTGTGCATGTACAGACACACAGTTTATACCTGCAGTTCCTGGAGCTGAGCATGTAACAACAGCTCTTCCTCTTGGTTGCACACTTTCTCCTTTAGGACTGAACGAACTTAACTGGTTTCCCATTCACCTGGAATGAAATGTATCTACATACTATATACCTACATAGATAACTATATATCTACACATGGTCATAATCTACCCATAATTATATAAATAACCTGTAACTTCTGACAGGAACTAAATGTCATTTTGATCAGATGTCCAAGGCAAATCTTTCAATTGGAATATGAGAGCTTTTACAGTGCACCTCAGTTTCCACTGGCTCACCTCTAGGCAAACCCCATCTTTTCCTTTAAATATAGGCTATCTTAAATAATAGTATTCAAATAACCATTAGCTGCTCATTAAAATCTGCTTGTTGGGAAGTCACGAATCTGGTCAAGTAACATTTCAAGGCTCTGTTTTCCCAATAGCTCACTGAAAATATAGGGAAGCTATAAAATTAATTTAAACCATTCTTTCTCCTAACTTAGAGAATTAGGGAAAATATTTATTACTTACTAACTCTTAGTTGAGGCTCCTTCTGACAAAATATAGGGAGCATAAAATTTCAACGTGAAACATGTATGGTTTTATACAACCTTATATTCCTACAATGTATTCCACTAAGAATATACTCATGTGTAACTCATTTATCGTCCACAAACAGGCATAGTGATTGTTTGGACACATCATACTTCAAAAGAAAAAACAAAAGCCCCCATAAAGTATGGAAAAGCATATAGGAGGTATAAATTAGTGCAAAGAGCTGTTTGGCTTTTACTTTAAAGAAAGTTTTAGTATAATTAGATAAAATATGCAGGAAACTTTAGAAGTATGGGATTATCAGTAATTTGGAACTGCAAGTCATACACAAGGATCTGACGCAAAACAACTGAGCAGACAATTCTTTGTATTAGGATACTTATACAGAAAAAGTAGGAGGTGGATAGCTGGGGGAACACATTTAACGCAATCTTCTGAAACAGTCAAATGACAAGATAATACAACAACTGTACAAAGAGTTACAGTATGCTGAAACACTTCACAGGCATTTTTGATTTTTTTCCCAAAGTTCATGGCTGCGGCTAAGACTAGTAACCCAAATTCTACATTCTGTTGTTAAATCTAATTTAAAGCAAGAAACTGTTTCAGCATTGATCTGTACCTGTGCATATGTTTGTTACTGGAATTGTAGCGACAACAAATAAAATAAGCCACTTAGAAACTACAGAATCTGTAACTGTTCCACAAAATCTAAATTAACCAAACAATACAATGACAAAATTCAAGCTGTATTTTCAGACTCATTCAGGTATCTGAAGATCAACTGGATGAAGTTGTTCTAATTAATGTTTTTTATGCATTTCCTCCATATTCATCTCAGAGCCACGATCTAGTCTTGTATCAGGTTAATTCTTCCATGTTGACCGTGTTAAGAAAAAAAAAACACAAAACAAAAAACCCAACAAAAAAAAAAGCCCACACTATTGGTAGTGATATCTGTTGAATTAACCACAATGACAGCAAAATTAAAGGCAAGAACACAAAATTTCTGCTCATGTACATTTTCTGACATTCATTTCAGGAAAATATGATGATCCTTTATTCTAACAAAACACTGAAGAATTGAAGCTCTTTTACTGCTCTATTTTTTTGTTTTTCAACCAACTAAAAATAGCGTACCTACCTTGTTATCTAGTATTCATATCAAATAGTGAGAAAACATCTCCTAATTATATAACCCTTCCAGTAAGCAAAATGATATTACAGCTTCTTTTGCCATGTAATTGCAGTGTAGCTAACAGCCATAGCAAGGTATGTAGAACTGTTTCTTATTTAAAACTGGATAACACTTGTTTACAAATTTAAATTGCAATTAAGTCTTCAAAGGGATGAAATGGTAAGTAGAACAAAGGAACTGTCCAGACACTGCATTAGTGCCTTTGATCTTCTTTATAATGTCCTGATGCCAGATACAGAGATTAAAGAGGACTAGAAGCATGTACAGTAAATAACTAAATGGATCAGAAAAAACTATTAAAAATTGCAAGGATTTCCAGTACCATTTTTTCTGCTCCGAAGTTATGGGAGGATCTAAACAAGAAAGTATGCTTTCATTTAATCCACCTAGAAAACAAACTACTTGAAGGAAGATCTTCCCTTCTGTGTTTGGTTCTAACTGGACAACTCAGCTGCTTGAACCTAGCAATAACCATAGAGCCTGCCTTTCTCCTAGAAGGCTTAGAACTCAGAACAGAAAGAAGGTTGATTTTGAAGCTGTGATGGAAAAATAAAGGCAGAGGCTGGGTTCATCTTGGTTCAGAGCAGGAAGAACTTAAGATGCACAGGTCATGTAGATCAAAAGTGTAAACATTAAACAAAACCGTAGAATCTACTTCCTGCAGCCATGGGGGCTTAATCTTCTTTGAGTACAGTCTTTGGAAGAGAGATATGGATGGGCAAGTGTCTTTATTTCCTCTCTCCACTGGGCTTTGAGCCAGGCATGGCGTCAAGGAGCGGGAGGGAGTACAGCTTTCGGGTGTTCAAGAGCTCTAGGCATAGCCTACCATCTCAGAGTAAGTGTCCCCAGCCATCCTGGAGCAGCTCATTACAGACTTTACTAGAGCTTTCCATTTCATCTCTTAACCCCTGCAAAATCAGGCATTAATAAATCTATGCATAGCTATGAGATAGATTGGCAGGTTTCCAAACAAATGAACACTTTAATTTGAAGCTCCTGGATAAACAGCCAGTTGTAGTATGCCAATTCTTTTCTCTGTTCTAGCAAAATATAAAGAAATTAATCATACATTGAGAATCTCTCTTAGGTTATTTTTCCCCCAGAAGCCATTGACACAGCTGCCAATCTGCCAGTGAAGAGACAATTTACATTCGAATAACTAGCATAAAACTGACTCCACAGCCTGACCCACTGCACAGAGAAGCCATGCACATTGGTAAGTAGTTTGATAATCATCCCACAGAGAGAAGTGCAATGGATAAAAGTGAGAACGGGAATCATAGTAAAAAAAAATAATTTAAAAAAAAAATATCACTTACTAAAAACAGGTACCAAGCTGCAAACTGAGAACTGATCTTCCATATGAAATAACTATCTGAAATGTCCAGAAATGACATTTTGCATTTTATCCAATAGCTAGTTCTAGTTGTATAAAATAATAATCCCGCCTGCCTAGGGAAGACAAGGGCGACATTGCTTTCTAAGCTGTAGCTATGGAAATACAAAGCAATTGTTGTGAAATGTAACAGTTTAAAGACAGCAGATGCTTCTTTCTATTATGTCAATACTGAAAGTAATGACAGTATTGTACCACTTACTGTGCTTTCTATTGATCATTCTGCACAACTTTCTGTGAGGTCAAGAAAAAGATGCCACAAGGGAAAGGGTTATCATTTCTTTTTCTTTCTTTAGGCAGAACAGAAAAAAAGAAAAAAGATGAAGTCACGATGAAATAATAGGGAATGAGAAAGTGGATGACACTGAGTCACAAAAGAGACTTGTTCTCTACAAATAAGGTACTCTAGAAACTGCAGCAGACCGCATAAAACAATGAAGGAATAAAGCATATAAAATCAGACCAGAGAAAAGCAATGTAGGGGTAGATATGAGCTATGATATGGAAATGCTGGAAGTCAGAGGTGGAAGTTGTCAGTCACATTTCTTAAACCCACCCTTTCATACTAAAAATACACAAAGGTACATTTTTCTAATCTCAGAATAGACAGGCACCTTGGGTCTCATCCTCAGCTGGTAGAAGTGACTGTGATTCCATCAATTGTAATTAAGCTCACACATCTGCTTCACTGAATCAAAATCACAGAAACTTAATGGCAGGATTTAATAATCTTTCTCTCCTAAGAAAGGATTGGTTTATTGTACCTTTCTAAAGCCAGGTGCAAAAGAATATCACTAGATAGCAATCTAACTGCAGTATAATTAAACTCACAAGCCTCTTCAATTAAATTCCAACAAAGTATCTGTGCTGCAAGAAATGATAAAATTATAATTTTTTAATTAAAAAATGAATTCTTCAAGTAGCTATAATTTGCATCCTTTAGATCACAAAAAACATAATTAACAATATCTTTATAAGTCTAATTTAAAAACAAGCAAAATCTTGCTGCAGCCAGCAGGTTGCTTGCTTTCCCCACACCCCCATCCAGCTTAGATACTGCAAATTTTCTAGGGAAAATACACGGGAAACAATCATAACTGGGTACATGACAGATTCTTTATTCGCTTCAGGCTCAAATTCATTATTCCCATTCCTTTAATACAAATTAAGTGTCTTGGTATTGTTACATATACTAAAATACACACTTAGTAATGCTGACAGAGAAGGGACATACTATCCTCCCCCTTTACCTGCTCAATCTCTGATATTGGGACAGTAAAGATGACAGTTTTTAAGGACCAGGACTACCTTTTTGCATGCTGCTTGGCACAAAGTTTTATAGGCAGCATCATAATTATAAATTAACAACAATAAATCAGTAAGTTTAGATACAGGCACAGTTCCTGTCCCCAGAGTTTTTCTTAAGATTACGTTACACTATGTAAGAGCTCACGGTCTGCAAGAGGCAGTGAATCAACATGCAAGAGCTCACGGTCTGCAAGAGGCAGTGAATCAACATGCTCCTCAAAGCAGGCATGTCTTACATCCTCCCCCCCCCCCCCATTTTTTAAGTACCATCTGCTTCAGTTTCCAATACCCCTTAACCCCTTCGTAATGAAGAACTAGTTACTTTTCATCAGCGCACTCCTAAGCAGGAGCTGGGTGTCTTCTGACAGTGTAGGCTTCCTCCAGGCCTCGCTAAACAAACCTGACCTACTCTTGGATGCATCTACCTGCAACACAATTGCATTCTCATTTAAAACCAACAAAATAGAGCTCATTTATATGAACATTATTTGAAAATAACCCCTTTTACCAGAGACAAAGGTCATGTACTCCCTTGCACAAGCCCTTTAAGACAAAACAAATTATTATTTGTTAAAACAAATACTCCAAATATATTGAAAAGCAGCTCTAACCTGTGCCACCTTGCTTCTTGCAAATGCACTACCTCATGGCTAGGCAGTCACTGCGGTGCTGGATTACTCTGATAAACCTGGAATGTGGAGTTGGTCTGACACAAATTCCCTGGCCACAGGCCACATGAAGTACAGCTCAGTCGGAACAGCACCATCTAGCTGGGCCCGCTCAGCTCAAAAGTTGCCTTTGTTTTTCCTCCAGGTTTTCTTTGCCAGCACCATGAACTGTGAAATTAGGTATTTATTATTCTGCTGTCAATGTTAAACTCCATGTTAAGGCCTTCAGAGTTTTTGGCATCATTAATTTTGTGGCTTTGCCCACTCAGTGTTTTGCAGCATGCCATTGCAAAGGAATGTGCTTGCTTAGTGAGGCTGTGGGTGGAGACATCTGGGGTTTAGGGCCCTGGGTATCTGTGAAGTTCCCATAGAAACAGGTTTCTTGGCCTTTCCTACTGTTGGGTAGGGTCTGAAGACAAGAGGCATGCCTCTGCAGTTGGCCTGAGTTACACAAATGACCGTACTTCAGGAAGAGAGGCTATTTATCAGACCAGGAGACAGAGACTGGCACTTTAGCCACACTATAGTGTCTCAGTCTTTTGAGGTCCCTCAGTTGCAAGCCAAAACAGCAGTCAGTCACAGAGTGTGGTTTTTTCCTCCTTGATGATCAACAGGGAGGATAAGCCCTGAACCAAAGAGGGTCAGCTTCTCTAACAGCTGCTCTGGACACAGGATAATGGCAGGAAAATGGGTAAGCGAAGGAAGGGGTTTAGCTAAGCACATGGCACAAGTTGGTGCATCCTCGATGTTGCACCAGATCACACTCAGTGGCAAGAACACCACTCAAACCTCTGCCCTAATCCATATAGATCACTCAGCCCATTATCACGCCTACTGTAACTACAGTACCTTAAGAGGGTCTACAAGACAGCACAAGACAGTCCTTGGCTTCTCTTTGCTCTTCTACTATGGTATGTACGAAGTTTTTTCTGAGAATGTTGTTGCAGAATGGACACACTGCACTTTTCCAAAATAAACCAGTATGCCAATGCTTGCATCTCTGCCAAGAACTTCCATTCACACCTTCATCCCTACTCAGCGTAACTGTTGAAATCTTACTCTCTCTTAGCCTTCCCCTGTTATGTTAGACTATGATTTCCGTGTGCTGCATGTAACCATGACCAGAATACTGCTGCTCCCCTTTCAGGATGTCCTCATGCTCCATAGGTCTGTGCGGACCTGGACACAACTGATCAGCCTTCCAATTCCAGAGCTAGGTCTAAACCTAGTTCCCATCTTTGAACCTCTCTCAAATGGGTACGAACTATTATCATTACATACTCTTCTTTATTCCTTGTACTTAATTCAGACTTCATATATATTGCTTATTATCTAGGCTTCTCCATTTTTTGAAGCAATTTAAAACCACAAGGGAAGACATATTTTTTCCTCCACCTGTAGTATTTGACCCAGTTTCCTGACATTATCTGTTATTTAACTCTGCAAAGACCTTATTTAAATCTTCAGAATTGCATTGTGATTCAGTTTGTAAGAATGGCATTATTCAACAGCCCTTTTTTTTGTAATCATCAGGTTATTCAAGTAATCATTCCTTCTTCAGCATCATCTTTTCTTTGCTATCAAAGCTTCTGCACCACCTGACCCACAACATGACTGAAGGATTTACTCTTGCAAGACCACATGGCTTCACTGGTTCTTCAGTATTCTCATATGTACATAACAGTGTACAGCACTGGTTAGATTAATTACAAGGCAAACATCATTCTCCCTGATTATGACTTCAATTCCTTCCACCCACAACAATAAGTTAATAGCTGCCATCTGCCTATTAAAATACTTTGAGCAGAAGATAATCTTCTGTTCCTGGCATAATTGCCCCTCAGACTCTGTAATGTACGTACATTTTACTTGTGTCTAAGGGAAAATCTGGTTGTGTTTAAATACAACTATCTCTGATCACTTTTTAATGAAAATTTAGCACGCAACAACACAGCAGAGAAAGAATAAAAAGCTTGAAGCCTTCAGAAGATATTCCAACTAAACACATTCGCTCCACATCATTCTCTAAAAATACGTCAGCATTTTGTAGCGTGACTTTTGATCTACTCAGTGGAGTTAAGAATATTTTAATTAAAGTGTGAAACCTAGAAGGAGGCATTAGATAAGCACGTAAAATGCCTGAGCCAACATCAGCATGACAAGTTATTACTAAATCCACCTAAAGCACAATGAAAACAATTATCCATGGAAACTATGCAAAAGTATTTTAAAACTTTAAGTTTATGAGTAAACGTTTTGTAACCACAAACCTACACCACCTTAGTTCCAGCCAGGTGGCAAGGCGATATCCTGGTGAGGAAACTGGTGAAAGAAAAACACACGAACCAACAGGTGAACACAGAAAAATCTACTCCTTACTGAAGAAGCAAACATGGAAAGCATCACCTCCCTTCAGCCACCATTTATAAATATTTACAGAATATAAATCATACAGCCTTTCAAATCCATACCATACAGTTTTTAATTATGGTTCCCATATTTTACTTAAAATTTATAAATTAGTAACTTTAATTATTAGGCAATTTTTAAATACAACTTTAAAATGTGGCACAGGTACTAAAGAGAGACAACTTAAGTATCTGGATAGCTAAAGAGGGTGTTTCACAAATTAAAGCACAACTCAGACAGAAATCAGACTGTATAAATGGAAAGAAAAAACCAGAAAGAATGGTTCTTAAAAGACAAAGAAATAGTTTGGGCAGGATCTGGTCCTAGCAACTTCACTGATCAGCAAACAAAGGTAGCCCTTTCAGCAAGAAAGCACATGAAAATAAATTGCACTGCCTGCTACAAAAACATTTTATGCAATTACTTTTTACGGGGGAAACCAACACCACATCTATAGGCACTTTATGCTTGCATGAATATAAAAATGTTTTCAGAGTGTAATTTTGTCTCTCACACTGCCAAAAGCACCACTAGAGCCCTAGTTTCTGTGTTTTATTAAATGCTAACCTTGAGTCTGCATTTTGAGGAATCTGTTGTTGTTAAAAGCACTTTAAATTCTATTATCTTACAAAAACATTGCAAGTCTAACTTTGCCTTTAGAACAGGAAAGCTGAAAAGTGACTGCTTTCCATTACATATTTTAAGTACTTTCATTTAAAACATTTCACTGACTAGGTTCTTGGTCAACAGCAAGGATTACTGCATGCTAAGGTAAATTAGTGGTGATAGCATGACATCTTTACAAAAACCAAACCCCAGAAGACCAACAGAAGAACCCAGAAGCAAGCATTTTTCCTGACAGATCCCTTGCTTCAGAAGGAACCGACTGCACAAGGCATAGTGTTACCTTCCTTCTTCTGGAAGTGACACAGAGTGTTAGACCTTCTGAGCTTTACAGCCACTAGTTGTTTCTCTGAGCTCCCTGGACTCCCCTTCAGTGACTAGAAATGCAAAGATGTAAAAACTGCCCAAGAACTAGATCCCTGACTACATAGTTCTTAAGCATCTGAAAGCCTGTTAGTTGGACAAGAGTCTACGTGAGAGAAGCTGATGCATCTGGCCACATGAAAAACACACATGTAACCATGACTCTTCCTTATTTCCATAAACCTGTCTTTATAAATTTTACTGCCGTATTATCCTTACCTGGTTGTTGTAAAAGCCCTGGCTTCCAGCTACTAAAATTAGATGCCTTTCAGCAATCAGCCTTATATAAGAAAACTTCATGACAGATAGTGTGGAGAGAATACAGAGATTCCTAGTATTTTTATGTGACTACTCACAGCGGGAACTTTCTTGTCTGCTAAGGGATCCAATAGTGGATCCTTCACTTAACCATGCCACTAACCCCCGTCATTAATATAAACACAATATCTTTTTACTGGAATAAGTGAAAAAGAATCAAAAAGTTCAAGAAATCTTGTACAGAAGTAACTAACAAAAACAGCCTTTTAGAAGCCCTTTTTATTATTCAGAGAGTTTGTAAGTTCTACAAGCACAGAAAAGGTAAAATGTGCTAAGCAGGAGAGAAAAAATGGAATACTCTGCATTAAGACCTTTATCATCATGGTAAGATGGTACTTGAGGCAGTATCATTCCATGCGTGTTGCATTCTTGCACTGATTTTGCGCTTTCAGATAAGAAAATCTGCAGAAGGATCTTTACTGCTGATATTCTACTTCCTTTTACACAGTGAAAAAGAGCGGGAATGCCAGACAGCATAAGAGAAAGAAAAGGAGATTTAGTGCTAAAGTGCAATACAAACACTTGCTAAATGACTGTCTTTTACAGTTACTCACCTGCAACACTTACCAATGCCACAGATGTAGAAACGTAATGAGGATAGCCTAGCTAACTATTATAACTTGATTTTCATCCATGATCTCAAAGACAGCTAAGCAGCATTACATCTGTCCTACAGAATCAAACAAAATCTGCTAGTATGCCCAAGGTTTTGGAGAAGATCAGTGTGACATCTGATACTGGAATCCAGACTCGTCATTCCCCTCTCACAATTTCTCGCACATGACAGGTTTAGAGAATGCAACAGTTAAAATGCCCAGTTTAGAGAGCAGCAGACTACATTTCTAAAATTTGGCATTGCAACTGTGCATTTTTATGAGATACAAATAAAACCAGATAACATCAGCCTGTCCAGGTCTTGTATTTATATATTATCCCAAGAGGTACTTTCTGACTAGTAAGAAAGATTTTACCCTTAAAACACTTTCTGAAACGACAAACTCCAGGATTATGCTAAAACTAGCTAATAAACAATATCTACAATTCTAAATATGGCCACATAGAACATCCTTTAACCCCTCTGCAATCTTCTGCCAAGCTTGTGCCACATCCTGGACCTTCAAGCAGCATATGCCCTAAGCAAAGCAGCTCAGAAGTTCCACACATTTCTGTACTGTACTGCACAAGTCAGCAAGGCACCATCAGCATCAGCCGACTCATTTTTCCACTAGTGCACTTGAGAACACTGACAGAGAGCATGGTCAGACTGTACTTGCACTGCCTCACAGCAGGACTCATACTAGCAGTCCTGTGAACATAAGAAAGTACAGGAGAAAAAATAGAGCAAGAATTTAAAAATATGTTTTAGGATTCGAAGTGTTTGGTTTTGCATGTTCTGCATTTTATATCTTCACAGTTGTAAAACTGGCAAAGTTACAATACCTTGTAAGACTGGCTCTAGATTTTAGAGGTGGTATTTCTTTTATACCTCTTTTCCAAATCTCACTGTATTCTATTCTCAGTTTTCATGTATAACATGAAACCACTCAAATTTTCTCAGTCTCAGCAAACTGAATTGTGCTGAAAGCTGTACCGGCTCAAAAGGGTAAAACAGAAGCACTGGATTTGATTTCAGACATTTATTTGCTTAAAATCTGATATATCAAATTCATTCCATGCATGTATTTTCCCTCCCTTTAGTATAAAAGGGATGAAAGAGCAATTATGTCAAGCTCTGCACACTCATGTTAAATATTTAAGAATCCTATTATTAATTACAACCCTACCACTTTCACTTGACCTCATCTTCATGTGATCTTATTAACATGGCAGGTGAGGCTTCCATCATACAGCCAGATGTGCAGGTTTATCACTGGCAGCTTTGATTACCCCAATACTCTCTGACCCTTTGTGAAGTTCTCTCTCCTGCTTTCCACAGCAGGGCAATAGTGAGCTCCAAGGGGTACCAAGGAGACAGCACAAACCCCTGGTTAACCTGAGTGAATCTTGAATCCTCAGAAGCAGGTATGGCCAGGCACTTTCCTTGCAAAGACTGGTGGGGAGTGTAAATGCACTTCTCACAATGGAAGGAACCAGCAGCTGCTGCTAGGCAAGAAAACTAAGGTTCCCCTTGCCTCATCCTTCCCATTTTCTCATGTGTATCAACACCAACCAAAACTGTGTGCTAATGGACTTACTCAACCACAGCCATTTTCTCCTCATACAATTTCACTAAATCAGCTCCAAGCCACTAGCTTTACTCTGCCCTTAGGGGAAAGGTGAAACAGTCAGCGCTCCTGGGTAAAGCCACAAACCTCAAGCACGAGGCTAGCGGAGATGCTGCCCTCTCTATGATGACCACAGCACTGCTGCTTGCAGTAAAGTAACATCTCTGTGTGTTCCTTATCCACATCTTCCCACTGTGAGACTGACTCTTTATTCAGATTCATACTGGTACGAGTAACCCCATGAGCTGCTAGTGAGGAGAAAGAGGGAGAGAGAATGCCAACCAAGCTGCCAATGCCATGTTTTGGGCAGTCTTGTACACCGTATCACAGGCAAGACAAGACCTGCTGCCTCCCACCATGGGAGACCGCAGCCCATCTGACTGCGAGGTAACAGGTGCCACTCCGGCAGGGAGAGGGCCACTGTGCTAATGTTGTGACCTCTAACAATTTTCTTCTGATCAAAGGCTCCAGCCAAATGGCACATGCCCAGGTGTTGCCTCTCTGCTCTGTAACCTCACATGCCAGATGCAACTGGCCTGAGGATTAGAGATGGAATGTGCCAGCCTCACACAGCAGAGGAAAGCAGCGCCGTGCTGCAGGCCTGCGAGACACAGGCCTCCAGAAGCCACCGTCTAACATCTGGGCTAACCACAGCTCCCACCACAATACTTCACAGGTGCATGCATAGCCACAGCAAGGTATTATGGCTAAAATGCACAAGTAGAAAAGGATGCAGAACATTTGTCAGGAACAGCTCTGAGAAGAATTGCTAGTACAGGGAGATGCCTCAAAAACCCTTTCAGAGGCTAGAAGTGCAAGAAGCTGGTTGAGCTGCTTGGGTAGGTAAAAGGGCAAAGAGCAGAAAGCTGCACACCAAAGCTTTACCAGGGTAAGAATCAAGAGAGGATACAACAGAGAAAGGAGGATGTACAATTACAGCTGGATACAAGAAAAAGGGAGAATTAAAAGGGGAGAGATGTATTAAGAGCCAAGCTCCAGTCTTAAAAGTGAGCTTCTCAGGTGAGACAGATGAAGACATCCGTGGAACTGGCATTATTAGAAGACATTCACAGTTTTAAACTAGAAAGCAGGACTATGCAGGATAGTCAGTTAATCTGGACCTGGAATAGAATGAGTATGATGAGAGGCAAATACACAGTTCTGATCTTCCCATCTTCCAGAGAGAAATATTGTTCTTCAGACTTCCAAACTTTTAACTTTAAAAATAACTGAGAGCCACAGGAAGAAAAACAAATATGCTTTTATGCTAGGTGCTAAAAAGTCCTAAGTACAGCTGGTATGTTCCCAGAATCAGCTAGCTCTGGGACCACTAAGAGGAAGAAGTGATGAAAGAAAAAAGCACCCAGAGGTTTAAAGATACAATTTCTGTAAAGTACAATTTATGATTTTAACTACACATACAAATTTGTTTACATGGAACATCTGCTTATTTCTTTAGAAAATAATTTTAACATTAATTACTATTACTCTGTCTGGTAGACTGTCTCATCTAGTTAGCATGAATGCTGCAAGACATGTTCAATATACTTAAGCATAATAGTAATTCTGTTTCAGTCCATGAACTCCCTCTACTGCTTTAAGATAAATATCAGAGCATTTAACTTTCAGAGTCTTTGCGGCAGGGGCATATACTGTGCCTTGAACTACACAAATTCCTGATGTTAGCTGTGACCTCTATGGAGTTACACATAACAATACTTGTTTTTAGTCCACAGTTGCATTTATTTGTAAGGTTGATGCACGCTGCTACATGAAAAAAAGCTGACAAAAATTATTTTCCTGCCCTGAAGAAATCTACATTTTATACTTGCGCGTGTGTATTTCTTGAACATGAAATTGATCTACTAAGGCATAGCCTCCCTTCAGGACAACATAAAATAGCACAAAGAACACAATTATGTGGTCTTTTTGAAGAAAATTTTTAAAGTGTTGAATATAAGAAATTTGACGGTGCTTTCAAATTTATAGTTTTTACTTTGTATTTTCAATTAGAATGCAATCCCCCAGCAGAGCACACTGGAACAAAACATTCAGGATTCATTTCTCCATGGGCATCCAAAGGTCCTTAGAAGCAATGCATAAGCTCATTAAAACATATACACGTTTCTCCTGCTGCTTAAGTGGATACTTGAAGTGAGGGGTTTTTCCAGGCAAATTGCTACTGTTTTCTTAGTAACCTCCTATAACCATGCTCTGCAAATTGCATAGTGGGATAAAAAAATTCAGATTTCTAGCCAGTACTTAGATGTACTTAACTGAATTCAACTGCAGTAGACACACACAAGTTAAATTCTTTCTGCCAGCCACGCTCCATAACTGCAGTAGCACGCACTGAATTAAGTCTAGAAGGAAAGAGGGACATTTTGGAACAAAGGTTCGCTGGCATGCACAAAAATCTTAGCTTGTACTGCTAGCATATCGAAGAAAGATGTTTTTAGGTAATGGAAGACTGTTCTGAAAAACTGGAGAAATAAAACACACAGGTGAGAAATAGAAGAGTGACTTAAGAACTGAGTATAGTCTTGAAAAGTCTCACATTTGTCTGTCAACTAAGATTACCAAAAAAAGCTGCTGAGCTCCTGCACTGCATGCAGAAAACTGAAGGGCTAAGAATTCCTTACCAAATAAAACTAAGCAATACAAAATGCTTTTATATTCTCTCACTAGCCAATAGACATTCATCCAAAGACAACTTTAATAAAGACCTATGGCAGTAACAGAGTTGCTGACAAAAACATACATTAGCAAAACATTTATTGGCTTGAATTTTAGCATGCACTAAGAACATGTTTACTGATCTTACTAGTCAAGGAAGCTAAAAAATTCACATGGACATGTACTAATATCTGGCTAACTGGAATCAGATACTGTTTTCCATTGGTTCTACAAAATAAGAAATTATCAAATACTTTACCATATGAAGTTCCTGTTTAAAGAATGCAAGCTCCCACTGTAGTATCTGTACAGATGTATTCAGAAAATTAAATAAGTCTTATACTATAATCTTAATACTAACTTTTGAAAACTCCAGGAACTGAACCGCAGATCTATTTATTTTGCCAATCAATTTCAGCTATGTATCCATTAGGACAGCACATACACTACACTTTTGCCCGAAAAGCTTTCTCCTTCGCAAGTATCATGACCTCAAATTTCCCATTGTATTCCTTTACATGCAACGAACATTTGCTTCTTTTACATGTATTTGTTTAAGATGGTTTTTAACTACTCCAGAAGGCTATTTTGTCAGTTAATTTCCATAAGCATGTCTCCCCCTTATTTCATCTCCCTGTTTTGTAGATGACATAAAATGGGTTCAAAACATTCTGCTTTTGCAGAAATATTTGTATCACCTGCTTAGTACTGCTGACTTACAGACATGCGTGGTGAAGTAGTAAGGTTCTTCAGAAAACAGAAGTAAGACCACACAGGTGAGCAAGAGCTGTGTATGCTAAATACCTTAGGTTGACTCAGACATCACCTCAACTTCGCATGAAAAGTTTATTCTGTTCTTTGAAGGCCAATTAACTCAACCCAGAGAAAGATATGAATGGCTAACTTCATTATAACGGTTGCAATCGGAAAGGAAAATGCTCACTTTAATGAACGCCGTGTTTGCAAAAGTGTAGAAATGCTTTAGCACGTCCAGTTTGAGGCTGGTGTCGGTGCGGAGCTCCGCTGGAAGCGCAGCCGCAGGGCCCCGTTCCCGCGGGCCGGCCGCCGCCCGGGGCTCGAGCTGCGATGCCGGCGGTGCCCGCACCCTGCGCTCCCCGGGCGGCACCGGGGCGATGGCGGGGGGGCCGGCAGCCACGCCGCCCTCGGGCAGCCGGGCAGGGCACGCAGGCACCCGGAGCTGCTCGCACAGCCCGCGGAACCCCCAGCCCCTCACCGCGCTTAACTTCACGCGAAGTCGTAGCCCGGCTACTCGGCCTTGAAACGTTTGGAACCGGCAGCAGGAGCGAAGGGCCGTCACCATGCCCACCGCGCGGTGAGCGAGGGGCGCCGAAGGGAGCCCGGGCCGGGATGGAGGACGGGGCGCACGGCCAGGACGCTGCGCGGGCCGGGCCATGCCGAGCTCCCCGGCGGAGCCCGGGGCCGCGACCGCCAGCGGGGTGCCGGGAGCCTCCCGCGGGTCTCTCGCTCCGCTCCCCTCACCGGCCCCTGCCCCGAGGTCGCCCTCCGGCTCTCCCGGCCGCGGGGCGCCTCCCGCGCTGTCCCCCGCGGGCTCGCCCCCCCCCCAGGGGCAAGCGGCAACCCCGGCGGCGGAAGGGACGGGACCCCCGCACCGCGCCGCCCCGGAGGGCTCTGCCCCGACGCGACTCACCCTGCGCCTGCGGCTCCATGGCGAGGGGGCTCCGCCGTCCGCCGAAGCCGCCCCGCGCGGCCGGACCCACGGCTCTTGCAGCGCTGACAGCCGGCGCCAGGCGGCCGCTGCCGCTCCCCTCCCCCGCGGCGGCCGGGCGGAGCTGGCGGCGCCATCTGCCGGCCAGGCGCGGGCAGCGCAGCGCCGCTCACCTAGGGCCGCCCCTTGCCTCAGCGGCGGAGCCGGCCCTGCTGAGGGGCAGCGGGCGGTGCGACCCCCGCGGTAACGAGCTCTGGCGGGGCGGGGCGGGGGGTGACCGCGGAGAAGAGCCCTTGGGGGTGCAGAGCCCCGGCTGACTTGCTGCGCTTCCACCCTCGGGGTGGCAGTCCCCCCGGGCGGGCTGGGAGCGGTCCCTTTGGTGCCTGCGCGCCCCGCCGGGTGGGGGTCGCACCTCAGCGACGCAGCAGGAGGAACGTGCCCCCAGGGAGTGCGGGCAAGGGGCGCCCCTCTTCAGCGCCCTTCCCCTGCCGGCTGGCTGACCGTACGGTTTCCTGCTTCTTTTAATATCAAAGTCTGATCTTAAATACGGGACTCGGAGGCAAGCGTACAAGCAAAGCCGCCAGCTTAAGGATCAAAAGCAGCAAGGGCCAGAGACCACCTCCCTTCAGAAACCTGTGGTGTCCCAAGGACCAAACCTTGTGTCTGCGCCTGGGCCGACCCCTCAGCTCCGAAGCTGCCCTGGCCAGCACGCAGCTTTCCCTCGCCGCAGTTGTTCTTCACCAGCTCCCCTTTGTCCCCGCTGAGGGGGCGCCTGGGGCCTCTCCCCAGGGAAAGCATGGATGCTCAGGGCCTGGCTTACCGGGGGGGCACAGCAGCACCCTGAAGTACTCGGGTGCCTGATCTGAATATTTGACTTACTTGAGTACCTGAGGGTTTCAAGTACTACCTCCTATGTCAGAATCATGGGAATGCATTCAAAGGAATACTGACAGAGCCTACGCTGTCATGTATATTTAGCAGTTTAGGTAAAAATTATTTTTTTTCCCAGTACATTAGCCTGTATCCTACTGTTCACTGGAAGCTGGGGTGACAATACGTAGTTCACAGTGCCGTGCGGATTTACTCTAGGTTTTGCTCATGCCAACGCAACTTCTACACTTCATTACCAGTCTGTGTTAGCTCAACTTGTGGAAGGGTCCAGAGCATTTGCTTTAGCAATGCTGCATTCACCATGGCTGATTATCCATGTATTTGTCAGTCAGACACCCTAATTTGTGCATATACTACTGAACGCCTTCTGTGACACAGTAAGGATGGGCAGGTTCTCAAGGCCTGTTAATATTAAAAATAACAAAGCAAGAGAGTAAAGGCAGGTGAAGGAAGTATTGGACAGTGTTGTTTGTGAAGTTACACAAACAGGTAATACTTTAGCTGAAAAAAACCAAATCCAAAACAGAATGATTATGCAGTTTGGTTAAAGAAAAAAAAGAACAGTTATAGGTAGAAAATAAATTCTTCTCCTTAAAATATTGTAGGACATAGAAAAGTGTCAAATTTACTTATTTTTCAGCTTTATTTTTCTAACAAATTAGAAAATTAAGGCCAAGGCAGCTTTGATTTGTATACATCTAATGACATTTTGCTTTAATATGCACATGCTGGTGGTTTTGAATTTGAATTACTGTAAAACATGAATTATCATTATTTTTTCTAGGCAAGCCTCTCTTCATTGTGATTTGACATGTCCTTGGGCTGGAATTTACCACTTACAAAAGCAGAAGAGAGGTTGTCAGGATAAGGAATTCCTGTACTCATATCATTTCAAATAAAGAGACATCCTACCATGACAAGATTTGAGCTCAGAAATTCTATCAACTTCTACAGGGAAAAAACCCCAAATCCAAGTCCAGCCAAAAATGCATGAAACAGCTGAGAAATTTCTCACATCAGTGTCGTTGGAACATGTACTTTCCTGCAAATGTATGCAGAGGTTTTTAAAGCAGCCTAAGCAGTTTCTATGAAGCCTAATGAAGACCGAGCATCCAATTTACTTACAGGGATATAACAATATTAACAACACTGTTTATGTAGAAGCATAATTAAAAATCTTACAGAGGCATATGCTGTTCAAATTACTGAACAATAAAAATTTTACCAAATTTTTAGGTGCTGTATTTGTATTTCTGAGGAGTTACAGGCCTGTCATCCTGACCTCAGCGCCAGGGAAGGTCACGGAGCAGATCATCCTGAGTGCCATCACGCACATGCAGGACAGCTGGCGGATCAGGCCCAGCCAGCGTGGGGTTATGAAAGGCAGGCCCTGCTTGGCTAACCTGACCTCCTTCTCTGACAAGATGGCTTGCCTAGTGAATGAAGGAGAGGCTGTGGATGTTGTCCACCTAGACTTCAGTAAAGCCTTCGATACCGTCTCCCACAGCATTCTCCTAGAAAAACTGGTTGCTCATGGCTTGGATGGGTGCACTCTATGCTGGGTATAAAGCTGCCTGGCTGGCCAAGCCCAAAGAGTGGTGGTGAATGGAGTTACATCCAGCTGGTGACCGATCACAAGAGGTGTTCCCCAGGGCTCAGTATCTGGACCAGCTCTGTTTAATATCTTTACTGGCAATCTGGATGAGAGGATTGATCAAGTGCACCCTCAGTAAATTTGCAGATAACACCAAGTTGGGGGGTGGGGGCAGGCAGTGCTGATCTGTCTGAGTGCAGGAAAACTCTGCAGAGGGATCTGGACAGGCTGGGCCAAGGCCAATTGTACAAGGTTCAACAAGGCTGACTGGCAGGTCCTGCACTTGCATCACAACAACCCCATGTAACGCTACAGGCTTGGGGAAAAGTGGCTAGAAAGCTGCCCTGTGGAAAAGGACCTGGGGATGCTGGTTGACATCTGGCTGAGTGTGAGCCAGCAGCGTGCCCATAGCCAGAAGGCCAATAGCATTTTGGCTTGTATCCAAAACAGCGTGGCCAGCAGGACCAGGGCAGTGATCATTGCCCTGTACTCAGCACTGCTGAGGCCACTTCTCAAATACTGTGTTTTTTGTTTTGAGGTGCTGGAGCATCTCCAGAGAAGGGCAGCAAAGCTGGCGAAAGGTCTGGAGTACAAGTCTTATGAGGAGCAGCTGAGGGAACTGGGGTTGTTTAGCCTGGAGAAAAGAAGGCTCAGGTGGGACCTTATTGCTCTCTACAACTACCTGAAAGGAGGCTGTAGACAGGTGGAAGTAGGTTTCATCTCCCAGGTAACAAGCAATAGGGGAAGAGGAAATGGCCTCAAGTTACACCAGGGGAGGCTTAGATCAGATATTAGGAAAAATTTCTTCACTGAAAGGGTGGTCAAGCACTGGAACAGGGTGCCCATGGAGGTGGTGGAGTCAACATATCTGGAAACATTTAAAGAAACACAAGGATGTGGTGCTTAGGGACATGGTTTAGTGGGGACTTGGCGGTCCTGGGTTAACAATTGGACTTGATGATCTTAAAGGTCTTTTCCAACCTAACCGATTCTATGATTTGATTTATTCTTTACATTCCTATATATTACATATTTTTCCACAGCAGAAATGTACTCTTCTGTAAAGGAAGTCCAAGCAGTGTTATACCTAACAAGTATTAGCAAACAACAAAACTAGTTCTACATTTAAAAGACCCATAAATATCTTCAGGGAAACAAACCTATAATCTTTATGAGATTCATAGTAACATGCACATCTCATGGCATGTTATACAGGAAAAGAAGTCAGTCCTTTACAAGTTAATATCCTCCTGTAACATAGTTAGGAAATCAGCATTTTAAAGGTGATTGATTACAATTAAATGACATCATTTCAGTGGGATATTAATTTTCTAAAGTAGACAATTGATTTTCTACCTACAGTACAGCAGGATCCATTTTCATATTGCTCCACATATATCACTGATTTGGTGAGATTTCTTATCTCATTTGCCTTGTGAGGGATTTTGTTCCACTTTTCTATCTGAAGAGGCTGACATTACTCAGACTTCGGTTTCTGTCTTGGAAGGTCTCGATGAAGTTGTTGCAGCTTAGCTGTTGCCTGAGAAAGGTCATTATCTCTCCCATCATGCTGAGATTAAAGACATTGGGTTTTTTTGGTTTGTTGTTTTTGGTTTGTTTTTTTTTTTTTTTTAAGAGGTCAGACTAAAACAAAACCCAAATTATTCTATTTTTAAAATACTTGTGTTACTGTAGACTTCCTATTACACAATTTTCACAATACAACAGTAAAAGGCATCAGATTATGTTTATGGCATTACACCAACTTTTTTGTTCTCCAACACAAGAGTGACACCATTCAATCTAGCATCAGACTTCAGTGGATCTCTCCGTGCATGTACGGAGTAACTACATGCATTCTGTAGACAGAGATTAAAGCAGGATTCTGCATGATGCTGAGTATCCTAGTCTTAAATTTCCATGGAAAATGAGGAAAAAGTGTGCTGAATAATTCACGTAAGTGCAAACAGTCTCAGAACTGTGAATTACCCGTGGAAATTGTTGGTCCTTCAGGCTGAATGATTGTTTAGAAAGATAAACTGCAACATGTGCATACATGGGTTTCATAAGAAAAATAGCAGGTCTTAGTGAGCACAGCATTCTAGTTGCGATAAAAAGTTAGATCCCCCAGCAATGGGCAGGTTAAAGCTTTCTGGTAATACGCCATGGATGGAAAAGCTAAGGATATGCTCTGTTTCTTTTGTTTCTTTAAAAGGTTGGAAAACCACACTGATGTGTTCAGACCAGACATTCCAATTTATTTCCTTCCATTCAGAAGTCCTTGAGTTTTATGCTAAATGTTCAATTCTCAGCATATTGCAGGTTCCAATTTTTGAATGAAATATTGCAAATTAAAATAGTATGCACTCATTTCAGAGTTGTTTTCTTTAGCCTTTCATAAGTTCTTTTGATTTTCATCTCTTATTCTATGTGTATTTAATGTTTAAGGCAATCTTGCAATTTAAAGCTACAAAGTGTGAAATGTCAGTGTTACTACAGCATACAACAGTGAGAAGACGTTACTTGCATTTTAAGTTTTATGGACAAGGACGTCAGCTTAGTCTGCTGTTTCATACAGTGGGGTTCTGGTTCTATGGATCAAAAGGTACTAGAATATGAAACCAGCTGCAGTCCCTCAGGGGCACCCCTGCCCCAGCATGGGTCACCCATGGCTGCAGTCCCTTAGAGCCCTATCTCCTCCAGCATGGAGCATCTCCTTCCAAGAGTGTGGCTCTAGCAATGCTCCCTTCCACAAGCCCCCTCCACAAGTCTCTTGCCCCTAATGACTACCACCCTTACTTACATGCCATTGAACAGAGTCACCATGGGCTCCTCTGACAGCTTGATATTCTGGCTTGTGGTGGGGGTGTTTCCATCAGTGCCAACCCAGCATAGTAACTAAGTACTAACTCATAGAACCGTAGAACAGCCCAGGCTGGAAGGGACTTCAAAAGATCATCTCATCCAACCTTTTGTGGGGAAGGGAGCCTAGATGAGATTATCTAGCACCCTGTCCAATTGTGTCTTGAAAACCTTCGGTTATGGGGACTCTACCGCATTCCTGGGGAGGTTGTTCCAGTGATTTATCATGATGATCTCATTGTAAAAATATTCTTATATCAAGATGAAACCTCTCTGGAAACCTATTCTGAAACCTCTCTCCTGTTCCTTCTTCAGCAAAGAGGGGAATCTTGTGTACCAGAAGACAGGGCTGGGCTGAAGGTGGCAGAAATAGGAAGCATTACACCAATTTTCTCACACTGGTGTGTCTATCTTGGGACAACATTTTCCTTTACACATGTATCCAATTCATAAGATTCTATTAAAAGATCCAAATTTTGCAAAACAGGATTTTCTTACTGGTCTAGCAGATGTTCTTAAGGTTTCTTATAGGCTCTGAGGATACATAGGATGTACTGGGAACATGCAAAATCATATGGAATGCATTCCAAGTATGTATTTATTTTACCTTCATGTAAGCCATAGTACCTGGAACTAGATATCATGCCAGGCCTGCAGCAGAAGGCAACAATTCTATCCAATAAAAAGGCCTGAAGAGGTTGCTCTTCAGTGATTTAATCTGACTTAAAAATGTAAATGTAACATTTCAATCAGCACATTTTCTTGTTTGTTCTAATGCTTCTGAAACTACTTTCCAAATTATCTTAATGGTCTATGATAATGTATTTGACTAGTTTCTTTTTTTCCACCCATGAAGCGTTTTTTCTCCAGTGGTAACAGAATGTAAGAACAGAGATACAAACCTTGTGTGGTTTTTGAAGTTATGTTTCAATGCTTAGCACTGTATGAAACATGCTTTGTGATGGAATTAGGTACGTTAAATTATTCTTATTAATATGAATTTAAAATGTCTGCCTGATTTTTCCCACAGCTCTGTTTTCCTTCAAGCATCCTCACTTTCTTGTAATAGGGATCTATGGAACTGAACTTGATGTCAGCTATCCAGCGCATTGATCGCTATGCTCCTAATCTCAAAAGAAATTTAGCAGCTGCTCACAACTGTAAATGCTGCATAGGGAATCTAGATCAAGATCTTTGTCTGGTGCCAGCTCACATCTCTGTTATAACCAATACAATTCTCATTAGCCACTGTGGCAGCCTTTGATAAATATGTAATGTGACAGTCAGTGCAGTATTGTCATAACGCAATGTTGTAATCACAGACAGCACTTAGAATATTATTGAGACATGAAATAAATACTTTTTCCCATTGATCAACAGATTTCTGACTGTTCTATCAATGGAAAGCGTCTCTTCCCCTCCCTCACAAACTTCCCAGTTTAGCTGCGATAAAAAGGGATAATGTAAGGTGAACAACGGAGGCTCAGCAAGTGGGAAGGCATATCACACAGTTCACCAGAACCAGATAAAATAAAGCATACGAAGGCTGGATCATACTAGAATTTACAGATTAAGCGATTTCATAGAAGTAAATAAATAGTGATCTTCATTTGTCATTTTGGGCCAGGAAACTGAAACGTTTATTATGATATATTGCTGAAATACTGGGGGGCTACACCAGAAGCTTGGAAGATGACCTAGGACTTACAAAAGCTAACTGTCATTTTCAGCAGCAAGTACCAAAGTACCTACGATGCATTAGAAAATAGATGCTCAGGAATCTTCTAGGGCTGTGGAAAATTGTATTAAAAATGTTTATACTGATATGAATGGAGAGCAAATGTGAACGCATGAGAGCAAAATACCAGCAGGAGAAGGGCTATTAAAATGGCATGTGTTGCTGACACATACAGGTGTCAGATCTGACATGGAAAAAACGACTACATCCTGGGGACTCACAGAAGCTGGACAAGATAGACAGATAAGTCACAGTCATTTCCTGAAGGGTATGATAAGACACCCCCCAAATCGGCATGCTCCTCAAAGGACCTAGGAAGTGTGGGGAGGGGCTCCAAGCCTGCTGCCCCTCATCCCCCATACCACTGCAAGCAATCCTGACAGGCTGCCTGGACATAATGCCTCAGTACCCAAATGCTCAGCAGACTGCTTACACGCATCCCAGCGTTTAGAGATATCATGGTGTGAGTGCGATGGACTGAAATTGGTCTACTTCCTGTGAGGTGTTGTTATGTTGTTGCTACAGCATTGAGACTATTTCCCACAGGGCAATTCTGTTATTATGCTTTTAAGGACTTTCTTAAAAGTATATATACCACAATAAGCAATTCAACATTCATTTATATAATTATAACTTATGCAATTAAATACCATTTGTCAAAATAAAGGGTCATCTCTCATGTTAAAGTACAAAAGAAACCCAGCATTCCTAGGCATGGGTTCATGCCATCCCCACACAGCGCTCTAGAGTGGTTCAGATGACCTGCAAGTGCAAGAGCTCAGAGTTGAATCCCTCATGGTATCTTTCAACACCAGATGGCATACGACTAAACTTAGCTGTCTAAACGTAGGAAGGAGTTGCTATTTGAGTTAAGATGAACAACAAATATTGCAATACACTCATATCAATTAGCCCTCAACAGCTCACCTCTCACAGTGTCTGTTATGGGTCACAGGTTCTCCTGCTTGCCTCAGCTATGTTGGGCACCAGTTGCTGTAGTCTGAGTCCAACTCAGTCTCACATGGGGCACCAATTGTTGCAGCACAAACAAACTAGTAGGCTGCAACAAGGCTTTTACCATCAGTCAGATTCTACTGTCCATGCTGTTCCTCCTTCCTCCAGAGGCCACACCACACTACCCCTCCTCCATCCAACTCCCTCTCCCCCAATACTCGGGGCTATTTAACTACTTAGCAGGAACGAGCTACAGCTGCACATCATCCACGTCAATCAACGCACTGCCTTCAAGGCAAGGCCACAGCTGCATATTATCAATGCTAATCAACCCACTGCCTTCATTCCTCTACAGGAAGGCAATTAAAATGTCTAAAAATACATATGTAGAACAATTTGAGGTGTTCCAGGAGACCTGAGATACCCACATGAGCTGGCAAGTATGATACAGGGCCTGTAGGAGATCTGTGAAATGGCATGTTGGGACAGGCGGGATGCCATAGGATATCTAAAATACTACTAGACATTTAACTTTAAGCACTTTAATTATTCTGTATGGAGAACATTCAGTTACCTACAGACAAATATCCAGTGTCATTTGGGAGTTCCTGTGGAGTCTGAGACATGTTGCTAGAACAGAGAGGTGTAGCACCACCCTGATGTCAAGCCTGTGCTGCTCTGGAGCAGCAGCTCTGGGCCAAGACTCCTTGTGATATCTGAACTAACATGATAGAGTCTGTTTTCAGACAGCTGAATCCCGCTCTGTGTAGCTAGATGTGAGCTAAATGTCTGCAGATAGAGTCACTGTTAAGATGTACTTAATGCTGTGTTGTGTTTGGAGAACTGTTGCACGTTTATCAAGTCTGCATGCCATTGTGCATCCATCTCTGCTACAATCACCTCCTTTCTTTTAAAGGGCATTCTTGCTACCTTGTGTAAACTGTAAGTGTCCTGGTTGGTAAGTCAGATTGCCATTAGGCTGTTGTTCAGACCAGCAATTAACCTTTTAGTAGCTTCAAAAAGTTGCATTATACCCCCAAAACTTTCCACTTCCCCAAGAGCACAGCAAATAGCTTTCCTCAGAAGCAGTGGCATAGACATGTCTACTGACACATTGCTGCTACACACATAAGAAGTGAAACACTGGCCAATCAATTTAATTTGGGCAGACAAAAACTTTGTACAAGGACATTGGCTCAAGGCTAAGGAAACACGTATCACCCCAGCCTGCACCCCGTAGCAGGGCAGGGGGAGGTCCCCCCACCAGCTACCCTCTGTGAAATTGAAAAGTGTATTTTCTGATTCACAGGCCCATCAGCTGGTTCTTGTGGTTCACGTGGTCTGTTTTTGGAACCCCTTTGGAGCTCCTCTGTATTGTCCCCATGCACATGTTCTTCATTGGCATTTTGTTCAGGTTTTCCATTATTGCAGACAGCATTGCCTGTGGCCCACAGCACCATGCAAAGCCCAGAGGTTGCCCCGCTAATACTGCAAGCATCAGGTATTTATACCCAGTGATAAAGCCTTCCTAGCCTCTGGGCTGAATAGTCCCAGACTTCTCAGACTTTCCTCAAATAACAATTCCTCAGTCACCTTCATGGCCCATTGCTGGGCTTGCTCCAGGATGTCCATGTTCACCCAGAACTGGACCCAGCGCTCCACGTGTGGCCTCCTCACCAGTGTTGAGCAGAGGGGAACGATCACCCGCCTTGACCTGCTGGCACCACTCTGCTTTGTGCAGCCCCGTGCACCGCGAGTAACTGGCCTCCAGCTGGGCTTCGGGCTGCTCATCACAGCTCCTTGGGCCCAGTAGTTCAGCCAGTTTTCAGTCCACCTCTTTGTCCATTTATCTAGTTATGTGCCAATCCTGCTGTGCAATAAACTTCCCATTTTGACAAATACTGCAAAATGATGCCTTATTAAGAAAGCCAACTTGGTGAATCTGTATTATGACAATTAAAATTTTAATGGGTCAAAACAACCTCTGATAAATATAATGGTAAAATCTGGTAAAATAATCATGACAGATCCAATGCACTTTAATTTTAACTCAGCAGAAGTGATGCAGTTACTTGTGTCTTCTCATAGTGTTTTCTTCATATCTTTATATCCAAAGATCTTTATATATCAAAATATCTATATATTTTGGATATCTTTATATCCAAAACGTAAGAAGCTATCCTAAAAGGAAGGATAGAATTTATATTTCACATGTAGATTAGAAGTGGAATTCTTGACTGGGACTAGTTTAGACTCTTCATTGGATTAGAAAGCATTTATCTATGTATGTTTGCACTGGGAAGGTGGTACACGGGCTATCACTGAGGAGCATTTAATTCAGCCTTTAAAGGAGTTTTTACTTTGAAGTGCTTTTGACACTGATGTAAAGCCTGGCACATTTAATTATTGCTGTGCTGCTGGGTGTAATGCCCATTTCTGGGACTCAAATCTTACATATCCAGACTGAAGTAGAAGTGCATCCTGCCACGTGGCTGGAGTGACTGAAACAACCTAACATTCCTGTCTATTTCTTTTCTAGATTGCCAAAAGAAAAAAGAAATTATTTAAAAAATAACTTTGACCAACAAGAAATGGATTTATATATGTAAAAACTATTTTATGTCCTTACATGTGCATTCATTTAGCATCATGATGCAGAGATACAAATCACACTTCACTGAAAGATTAGATTTTCTAAGATTTTCCAGTTTATGCAAAACACTTGAGATTGATTCTTCTAAAAAATGGAAAAATTAAGATTTCTTTAAAGGGGTTCACAGTAGAAAGGATGCCTCTGTAGAATCAACTGTAGAATCACCAAACATCAGAATAAAGTTTCATTATTTTTTCTCTTTAAAGAAAAGTGATTAAGGAAGAACTGTCAGCAATCCATCACAATGAGCAGAGTGCATTCAGAGAACTGGATGCCCAGTTAGAGTGACCAGCCTCCCTAAGGACATGACCTATGACTGAAAATAGAATGGGTCTAGAATTAAATCCCATGCCCTCAAAATCCCAACTACTATAAACCAAATCGCTTGATACCGCAGGTTATCTACTCTTGTACTACCACTATTTTAAAAAAGTATTTCCTCTTCCATGTCAGGCACAGACAGCTATTTGCAATTTCAGAGCCTCTCTTCTCTTTCTAGAAAGTGGCTGCTCTATGGGTGTTTGTTGTGCTGTACATTGCTTTAGCATAGCGTAGCTGGCTGGGCATCAGTCAGTGGTTGTGAGCAACTGTATTGTGCCACACTTGTTTTCTTTCCTCCCTTCCCTGTGGGTTTCATTCCTCCCTCCCCTCCCTCCTTTTCATTACAACTGTTATTGTTGTTATTATTATTATTATTATTGTGCTTTCATTTTTATTTGATTCCAATTATTAAATTGCTCTTATCTCAGCCATTGAGTTTTACATTCCTTTCCGATTCTCCTCCTCATCCCTCTGGGGGAGGGGTGAGTGAGCGAGCGGCTGCGTGGCACTTAGTTACCAGCTGGGGTTAAACCATGACAGGTACACATACAAGGAGGCAAAATAACATCACCATGATAATTCAATTTTTGGTTAACTGACAGCTTACCTGTAAAATGTACCACTAATTTGGGATGTCAGTACTCCGGGATAAGAGGTAGCTTGCTTATTGAAACCCTGCCACATGTTCTATTTAATCCTTTGCTTAATAATAAGCAGTTAGAAAGAGAGCAAGTCTCTAATGGTTCCTCATTTTTCACCTGATTTCTAAATACAATTAAATCACAGGCTATATATTCCTTTCTGACCTGTCTGTGTACTTTTGTGGCTTTTTTTTAAAGCAAGTTCCACTTGTTAAGCCATGGTTTTATCTATGTGATAAAGTGACATCCCTGCACACTCCTTTGGTGTGGCAGTTTCTAAATTCAGGGAGAGTCAAGATGAGATGAGGATCAAGCTGAAGGAGTGTGATCTATAGAGCAGACTCCTTTCAGAGGTGTGAAATGAAACCGTCCATTACTCAGAGCATGCCCACAAAAGCTTTCAGGGGCAGACATGAAAAGCAGTTTGCCTTTCAGAGCAGTCCGCCTGCGCTCCAGCGCAGAGGGACACAGAGCACCAGCCAGAAGGCTGAGCTGAGGGCAAAGCGTGTTAGCTTGGATTCAGAGCTGTGTTAACGTGGGGACACATGGCTTCCATTTCACAGCTGGCCTTGGGTGGAGCTGCGACACCTCTGCCCGCAGAGCACCGTGCTGCCGTTCCCCAGATCATCTTCCCCTGCTGACAACAAAGCCTGCAGCAACCCCTCCTCTTCCCTGCTAAGTGCTGCGTTTCGGAGGATGACAGCAGACTGCTGCCATCAATCATGCTCTTGTGATGAGTGGCTGAGGTCTACACAAGGGAATTACACAAAAGAATTGTAGGCTTCATAAAACTCAGCCCAGCTCCCTTGTCTCTGCCCCCAATGTTCTCTGAAAGGTGTCTGTCTTTCTTTCTTTATGATGCTTTAACAGAGGCACCCATATCTATTTTGGTGTTGATTAATCGTTAAGGAGTGCCATTTTATTGAGTACCACATTTCTTTGCATTTGTATTTGGGATTCTAGCATCTAACACTAGGACAAACCGGGAGAGGGGTTTTGTGCACTTCTGCCTGTTGCTGGAATCACCAGCCCTTTTCTCTCTGAGCATTCTCCTTCCCTGATGCTGGACAAGCTACTGCAGTCAAGTGTATTCAGTACTTAAAAAGATAATTTGGAGGATTTTTTCTGCATGTAACTTCCTAAAATTTGGTCGAGATCTCACAAAAGGCCCTTCAAATTTCCCTGCCTCTTTCTGGAAGTCCAGGACATATATGAAACGTTACAAGCTATGGATGCAGGAAGATGCTGAGCATCCCGACTTTCAAGGAGCCTACCAGAGTCTGCAAATGCTCTCTACTTCCCATTGTCAGAATACTAGACTCAATTAACACTGACTTCAAACAAACAGTAGAGAATTAAGTCTTCATCTGTCACTAAAATATTGTGCTTATGTGACTGAAAAGTAGATTCAAAGAAAAGCATTTAAATGGTAACAGTAATAATTCCTTTTCTGACAAGCTGAATTCTATCTTCTGTATCCACAGCAAAATGGAGAAATATTTTCTGCATCAGACATTTCTCATCAGATGAACATGAGGAGTCAATCCAAATAAATGCTTTGAGTTATTCAGTGATATCAGGAAAAATACCTTTGACTGTAAGAGAAAGATTTTCGATTTTCTGTTCACTGTTATTCAGGTTGGTTTCCTGCTCTTTTAGTTCCTGCTTGGCACAAATTATCTCCATTTCCTCCTCAGAGATCAGCTCATCTGTCTCTCTTCTTTCTCTTCAGTTGTATGATCTCATCCACTAGAGTCTGCTTCTCATTAAAATAAATTTTTAAATAACAAAAAAGGTTATTTTAATGGGAGCAAGGTTTTGTTGGGTTGGGGGGGGGGTTCTTTTTTTAGTAGAACAAAAAGGCCTTTTTTTTAATCCTTATTTGATAAGCATACACTGACAAAGTTACAAACATTTATGTAACAATCAACCATTATTAAATTATAATTACAGATCATTTTACCCCACAGGTAGGTCAATTATTTCTTTAATCAAGTTATGCATATATTGTGTTATCTGTACCAAGGCTGATACTAATTGCAAAGACGCATGATTACTGCATAATTTAAAATCTCTTCAGATTGCAGAATTGGGTTTGGCCTGCGAAGGACTTTGTTGTTATTATTCTTTTAGAGCCAAATTAATTGTGCTCTTTTGAATTCTGTATTTCATTTCTACTCATTATGTCTGCCTACAGTGGTCTCCTTTACAGACTGCCTTTACCAGTGCCTGGGCCTATTCAAGCCCATTCAATGGCCAGCGAGGAAAAGTTAAGCAAACCTGGTAACACAATGCAGGTTACTAGTTCTGCTCCCATTCTATGGAACTAACATTTTTAAGGCATCAGAAAGAAAGGACAGTAACAGAAAATTCGATACCAGCTTTCATCCTAAAATGAATATTATTTCCATGTTGATCACCTGTAAATAAATGCAACCTCATTATTTTAGACTGTAGAATACCAACATTGATTACTATGATATATTGAAGCTGAAACAGTTGTTGATCTAAGTTAGATTTTCTGGAAAGACAAATGTATAAATCCAGTACTTTTCCTGAGAAAATCTTGGGACTTTTTTCAAATAACCTCCGTAAAATGTGTTCAAAAATTTCTTTAGGCTCCTTTCTAATGTACAATTATAGAATTGTCCCCTTCTTATCGAGGCTGCTGTGAAAAAGCAGTACACCGTTTTACCGCTTGATGGTGCCAAATGTTTTACACACTTAACTAAAGCCAAAACCACTTTAAAACTAGGTCACCTTTTGAAATACGGTTTAGGTTGAAGCTTGAATCCTACTTTATTTTCATAGGAAACATGCATTTATTATTTGATATCATCGATATTTGAAGATTAGGCGTTACTGTTACGTGCTGTAACTTCAGCACTGAAAACTCTTCTCAATATGTTTATCTGCCAGTGATTCAACTGGCCTCCCCCTTTCAGATGCCCCCCCACTTGGGGTTTACACCCTGTAGGTAAGGAGAACTAGGCATGTACAGGTCTCAAATGTGCTCCTTTTGCCCATGCACATCCCTGTCAGTGTGAATGTGTGCCCCACAGTCATCTCCTTCCCCAAATCAGTGTCATGGCCTCACCATTTGCAAGACTCATTTATATTTGAGCCCAGGATAAAATCAGCTGATCATATCAGGTTGGCTCAGCAGTGGAATAAGACTGACTCTTAGCCCTTGGCTGAGCATCACCATGAGCAGAGCTGGGTGAGAGCAAGTGCAAGATTTTTCAAGGGGGCTCTTAGCTTAGGTTAGCACAGTGCAATCGGTAGGTTCGATTCGATACGGACGGTGAGCAATACTGGGGCTTAGGGGTGATTCAGCATTAGAAAAGGAACAGTCTTGGCAATTAGCAAGGATGTGGGTGGGGATCCCTGCTTGGTTCTTAGGACACCTGGGTGTGGTGAAAGACAGCAAAGAGGAGGTGAGAGAAGGTGCTTGTACGTACTTGTGTTAAGGAGGCTGGAGGCAGAATCTGCAGGCAAGCTGTAGTGTGGCTACTCTGGAGAAGTTACAGGAAGGAGACCCACCCAGGTGCTGCTACTCCTAACCCTTTGCACATCGCGCTTTTTAGGCCTCAGAAAAAAGGTCTCCACCAGCTTGCTCTGCTTCGGGATGGACATGAACAACATCCTGTGCCTTTACAAACTCCTACTGAATACTCATCACAATCTCCCTAAGAGTTGTTATGACAGCTGCAGTAGGCATCCTGTGCAGACCTTCTTTTAAGCCCACAGAGAGTCTGTAGGCTATATACTTAACAAAGTCTGTAGACACCTTCTGAGAGCATGGAATAATTCCCCACAGACCTGGTGAATCTAACTGCAAGAATTTTTATCATTAATCTTTTTGTTTCAGCATGCATGGGGCTCTTGCGCCTCAGAAACACCACTGGGTTCATGCCCTGCCAGTGGAATCCATTCCTGCTCTCTGGAACATGTGTCCAGCCTTCACTGAGGCTCCCAAGGCATCGCTGGTGTTTGGTGTTTCCAGCCAAGGGAGGAGACCTGCACGCTCCTGATTTGTAACAAAAGAAGTTGAGCAACTGCATGCACAGAATGACTGTTTTGTCAGCCTCCAATACAGAGCCAGGCGGGATGACATACAGGATGCATGGGAACACCAGAGCTGGAGAAGCAAAAGAGAACGCAGCTTGACGCCTTCTCGGATCAGGCAGTGTCATGACCCTTCTGCCACAGCACCAAGGGAACAACCCAATGGAGAACGATTTCGTCCTTTGCACAGCAGCACATGTGCCCTTATGGGCTGTACTTTCTCTTTGGAGGCAGGGAGAAAAATGCACATCAAAGTAGATTCGTAAAGGGAAACTGTGAAAGTTATGCTAAGTGCAGAAGGAAAACAATGTAAGGAGGGAAGGTGCAGAAGGCACCTGGCTTGAGGATACCTTGAAGATGTTAGGAAGCTGTCTAGCTGCAAGACTTACACTGAGGTGCAGGCCTAGGCGTTGAGCATCCACCATTCTGTGCACATGGGAAATTATCTACCAGTCCTCTGAATGATGCCTTGTGACTTCCTGCAATTTGGGAAAGGGTTTCTGACATCTGCGCTACGGTAGAAGTATCTCAGCCATGTGTCTGCAATCATCTTTAGTTCTGATTAATTTCTGATCAGGGTGGAATGTCTGGATCGGAAGCCATGTTCAAAAAGTGCCTATTACTTACATAACTTTTGGAGTATTTGCGAAGTATTGTGTTGGCACAATAAACTCACCACTATTATGCACAGTGTCTATCTGCTACTTTTGTATTTTTAAACTGCTTCGCAGATGTCTACTTGACTCATATTAAACAGTGCCTGTCCTCAGCCACTGCCCCTACCCAAGGGCTTGAAGATACAAGCCTGTCAGAGCACAATTAGAATCAAACCTCAAAATCACACGGCTCCCTCCCCAGTTCCAACATGCACACAAAGCACTTTTCAAGGCAGGTTTTTCCTGGAACAGTTCTTGCTTCCAGCTGCTCAGTTAGCTCCAATTTTTCATCTGCTGTGCTGAAAACAGCACGTAGTAATGAAAAGCTCAACTTCTGAGGCTTTGCTACCCTGCCCTTTGAAAGAACTTTGCTGTTTGTTCTGTGGAAGACCTCAGCAGTTACTGCTTTCCTACCCAATTCTCCCTTTTAGCACCCACCTGCTTATCTGGGTTGGGATCCTTGCTTCAGGCTAGCACTTCCAGCGGGCTCTTCCGTTCTCGGCTAATAAATAGAGCTGCCCTAATCTTAGGTCACCTATGATGAGAAGGATTTGTTAGCATACGTGCCTCATCATAGTTGCACGTACAGTTCAATACAGCATTGCTGCCGGGGCTGCTGCTTAGAAGTGTGTGAAAATTAATGTAATGGACTGCAAGAATTAACGTATGAACCTAGTGCAATCAGATGAAAAGGACTAAAAAAAAGTTCAGCGCTTAACAGGATTCAAATTACATGTACATGTATAATATGTACACCGTAACATATACTTTAATATAATAATGGATACTGCAACATGTAATAATGCATATATATATAAACTAGTTGGAAAAATAATCTGCATATAAGAATAGACTATTTCATTATTCTACTATTTTACATAACCATCAAAGCAAAACAAATCACTCAGTCTAAGAGTCTGGCTATACATTTATGTCCACAATGTCAATAAGCAGGCTGAAAGTTTTTCCGATGAGTTAACTTCCTACTGTGGGTGGAGAAAATTACAAGCAGGGAATTTTCCTTCTGGAAAAAAATCTGTCCTTTAGTTCTCAGGCTGCATAAGAAGTTGGTGGATAGGTGAAAGGGGAACATTTTGAATCATTTAACAAAACATTGGTTATCTCTGTAAGTAAGATACAAGTTGGTTTTGAAAACTGGTTGACTATACAAGAATACCAGAACTATGAAAACAGACTGGGAAGGACCCAGGCCCTTTCCCATCAGGGCATATATCAGTATTTTACTTATTGGTATTTAGAAGGAAGATTTTTTTTCTCTTGCCAGATTAGTTAGCATCTGCCCAGTACATAGTTTCTTGCAGTTGTTTTGGAAGAAAAAATCAAGAAGGGTCTTCACTGCTGGAAATGGAATTCTGACATAGAAAGAGTAACTGCTATAATCCACTAGTGCTATTCTTCAGGTCATAATATTGAGGAGACAGGACATATATATAAGCTTATAAGGTGAAAAAAAAAATCTACATTTGAGGAAACATGGAGTGACAAATAATCTAAAAAAATGGTGTCAGAACAAATTTTCTTTTTTCCATAAGGAAGAAAAAAGTTTATCGAGAAGGAAATTAAAACAACCTTCTATCACTGGTGTCTCTTCCCTGTGTTAAGCAACCTGCCCAGATCTCAATCTAGTACAGACTAACTAGGATTCAGGACTGAGACCCTGTTGTCAGAGCAGATGTTGTCAAAGAACTTCCACTTCCTTACTCATTAGCAGTAAAAAAAAGCCAATCATACATAAAGCCATTATACAATTCCATATTTTCCCATATATTCAGGACCATGTGCATGTATCATCTACCTTCTGTACTGTACCACCCATCTCAAAAAAGACCTGACAGAACTGAAAAAAGGAACAGAGAATAGCAATAAGGAAGGTCAAAGTATTGGAAGAATTTCTGCTGTGTGAGCACCTTGCAGGCTAGGGCTTCTCTGTTTGGAAAAGACATGCTGCGCAAGGGAGAATGGGGGGAATATACATACAACATAGACAGCAGGGACACACAAGCCTCATGAGTGACATGGAGGCAGTGAGCAGGGGCTGACAGCTCACTGTCTGTTCCCATACAGCACATATTGGTATCTACTGTTAATTCAAAATTCCAAGCCATCATGAGGACACGCTGGTTCTAGTGGTGCTAAGCTGTGCATCTGGGATCTTGTGATTAATGAAAATCTGCTTTTGAAATTTTGAAAATTGTTCAAAATTGTTGGGAAATTTCATTTTAAAATACCTGTAAGGCCAACAAAATATGAAAATACCACTTCTCCTCCAGAAGACCCTGCAGAGACTCCAAGAGCGCTTAACAAGTTCTTACACTACTCCAGTCATATGTTACCAGACTGTCTATTCCAGCACAGCTGTTCATACAAGCTCCCAAGTACAGAAGTTACTGATTCAGGAAGACTGTTGTGAGTGAGCAAGCAAGCTATTCCTCAGCTGAACACAACAGCCCCTGGAGGATCAGAAATCTGCCTCAGAGTGGCCATTCTGACTCTGTTCCGCCTGTGCTGTTCTAATGTCCAGAGTCTGGTGTAAAATATTGATCACTTCCAATTGAGAGCTAGAAAGGGACTGAAAATCTGTTAGAAAAATGACAAGTGAGTGACCAAGGACTGCAAGCAAATCCATTGCCTTCTGGTAGCAAAGAAGAGGCTATTTATGATCAGTGGAGAGATCAGTTTACAAAAATCTTAAGTGGTCCATCAAATGAAGGGGGGGGGGGGGCAGGGGACAGGGGACAGGTAATGTAAAAATGCATTTGCTGAGATTGAAAAAAAATAATTATAATTTACAATCTGATTAATAACTCCTACTCTTTCTTTCTGCAGTATATTTAAACCACTTCCTTTTTGCGTCACTGCCAAGAAAAGGTCACCAACCATAGATTGTAATGCCCAGAAAAAAATATTTAGGCTATTTTATGGGGAAGTTTCATTCATCTCTTTAACTGATGTTTCCATGCAAGCAGTCAGTTGAGGAGACTGACGACACGGACTCCTGAGTGCTGATCAGAAGACCCTTTATTAGTCCAAAACCTGCGCTTATGTATCCTCATTCGCTGTTCACGCGCACCACACTAACATACCATTGATTAATCAATACTGTTCATGTGCTTCTTAGCTACATGTCATTGGTGAATTGCTAAGCTAAAAACACACTGAACGTTTTGCTCAAGATACTGTTTTTAAGCCAAAATTCCTTTTTCTCTTCTGGGCATTCAGCCAACCTTATCTTACTTTCTTCTTCTTCAGCCTTCAAGGTCCTTTAAAAGCCCCAGCCCTCACCATAAAGCTCTCTACAGTCAGTCATCTGCCTTATTGCCTCTCAGGTCAAACGAATAAATCTTTAAAAAAAAACCAACACCATATTAAAAAAATGCATTCAGATAGAAGTTTGCATGCTCAGCATTCCAGAGTCAACATCAAGATGCTGTCACCTTCTTGCTGAAAGCTGTATGTTCAGACACGCTAAAACTTTCAGTTATGAATATATAACATTGCTCTCAGCCTCTGTACTACCTGCAGTGATGTTTCAACTAAAGCAGTTCTAAGTGACACACAAGGATTGCTATTTATGAGTTGTATCTGTTATCTAAAAATACAGTTTTAGACATAGTATCTGAACACATCAGTCTAAAAAATACTGGCTACCAAGGCAATTTCTAGAATAAATAATGGAGTGATAAGTCATTTTCTTCCTCACACTTAAAGAATGCTGGGCCATTTTCATCTGGCCTCAACTCACGTTTATTCCCAGCTGCTGCTACACAGCTTACAGCTAAGAGCCCTTCCTGGCTGCTACGAGTTGCTCTAGGAAGATCCTGATTCTTCAGGGTGAGTTGGAATGGGACTTGTTTAGATTTCAAACCACTTGAACGCATCTGCCTGTGGCTCATCACAACTTGCATGTGGAGTAGCTTTTGTTCGTACACACCATACCAAACTACATCAATGGATACCCGAGGCTTCTCAAGATGCAGTATTTATGCTCTGGGTCTCTGGCTTAGAAATGTGTTCAGAGGCCAGAAGTGAAGCAGGCAAAAATTTCTGTTTGTGATGCACTAGGTAAAGTCTGCAGAGACCCAGAACCTGTGTATGGAGGCAGTGACGCATTAAGGACCATGAGAGACACGGTATGTTGCCTCTGATAAAACTCAGAAGGATCATGTGGTGGGTGAATAAATCTTTCTTGTGCAGTTACACACAAAAAAGGGAGGTAATTCTAACTTCAACTGCCTTTGAACTCATGCACAATAAAATGCAGAGTATGCATCAGGCTAAAATCTATTTCAAAAACATAATTATAGTCCATTATCTTGCAAAAATCTTTCAAAGATGTATGCTTTTACCACCCACTTTTCAAGCAGTTCCTGCCCTTTTCTAATATGAATTTGGGCAGCATTCTTCCAACAGATGATGTTGCGGTGGGCTCCCAAGTACATGGCACCTCTTCAAAAATACTTTGCATCCATCAGATCCACTAAGGTTGGTCATATAGTGACCCTATCCCATTTCAATGCATTTCTGAACAGTACTGGTTAGGTCTACTCCAATTTAATTTTCTGTTCATGAGCAAAGAGTACAGTATTCTTATCCAGTGAAATAGCTGCATTTTTTTCTTTTCATGGCATGCAGAATGTCTCATAAAAATGCTTTAATTTGATTTATAATAATGAATATGCTCAATGTGCTGTTCTTCTACTGGGTTGTTTTTAACTTTTGTTAACTCCTGCACAGATTCATTAAGTGCCTGGTTACAGAAGAGCATGTCGTGCAATATTACTTAAACATGATGTAAACCACTAACACACAATAAATCTAATATCACATCTCTTAACCCACTTGATCATTTCCTTTTTCTGGCATGGTGGGCTGTCAACAAAATAAGTGGGCATGGACATCAAGATTTAACAAAATGAAGTGCTTTGTCTCCTAAGGCTTCACATCTTTGCCAACATAACCAGACTGAATAAGAAAGTTTTTCCCACACATAGTTACATTGCACTATACCAGGGCTTTTGAAAGTGAACTCTTTAGCTTACTGGTTTTAGCCTCCATCTGAGTAAAGAGACAGACTCTGGTGGACTGTGTAGCCCCTGCTGAGCCAAAATTTTGTGGATACTTCTCTACTAGGCCGAAACGACAGGCAAGGTTATAGTCAATCTGTAATTCCACTATTGCCAGGCAGGAAAAGAATGTGTGGGTGAACATTTGCTTCTACACTTGTATTCCGAAAAAGCAAATACAGGGGTTTTTCCAAGGCAAAGCAACTTTACTCCAGAGCAGAATGGTTGTAAGAAGCACTTACACTGGCATAGCTATCACAGCATAACTTCCATTTTTGCTGTGCTGGTCTACTGCTTTTTTCTCAGTATCTTAAGTCCCTAGTTACTGTCTCTGGCTAGTTCTTTTAATTAGAGCAAGGCCTTAACTGAACATGGTCAGGTGAGATAGCTGAAAACTGTCTCTTTCCCCAGTGTAGGAAAATCTTGGAGGGGAAACTGTTATGATGGTAGAAAAATAATTTTAAGAACATACATTGAAAAATACATATTGATAAGATTATTTGTAGCATTTAAGTTTACAACCACAGAAATACTCCAGTGGAAAAAATGGTGAAGGCAGGCCCCTTAATGCATTTGACATCACTTTTTGTATAGTCTTTACATGCATATTTATTACATGTAGACAATAGCTGTACACAGATGTTTACACAGCACAACATCACAGATAGCCCAGCTGCTTAGGTATCTTTGCAGACCAAAGCCTTATGAATCCAAAAATCCCTGCTTCTGACCTAAATAAAATGATAAACTGAATGATAAAAACACACAATTAAGCTTAGTAGAAAAGCCGTAACTTGAAACTATTCTAACAGGTTCTTAGAATTTGACAGCATCCTTTTAAAGCAGTTTTCTAGAAAAAAACAAAACCAACACAACTCTGAATTATATAAGGCTAGAAGATTTACAGAATAAACCTAACCTACAGATTTATTTTCAAGGAATAAATACAAATGCCTGAGAAAAAGTTTTCTGGAGATTTTGAAACATTTGTGCAGTTTCAGCAATGAACCATGGCTGAAGATCCATGGTTTTTTAGTCGGTGCAACAGTGATAATGGAAGTTAAGTTTGTTAAGTAATTCCTTGTTTGCTATATAAATGTCACATTTTTTTTTTAATTTTAAAGCTAAAGAAAATCAGGTTCATTTAATACAAATTGGAAAGCAACCCAATTTACTTGTACTAGTCGTTTTTCTTTTCTATCCTTCTGTAGCAATTGTTTGGCTGGTGACACACACAGCACTGCAAAGGGATTAAAAAATTCCAGTTCCAGGAAATTTTTGCTGGAGATTCTTGATATATTCAGGCTCGATGCTTGAAGAAATACTCTCCATAGCCAGCAAAGATCAGGTCAAAACTATCAGTACCTTCTAATTCCTATTCCTAGCTCCAGAATTTATTCTGTGTTTGTCTATGTACCTCTTCCCCTCATCTTTATACATTTTCATAACTCTGCTAGTAGTGGTATCCAGCATATAGCTGGCACACTTTCAATCGTCTAATTACCATTGCTGTGCTTGAACACTAATGTTCAAAAAATGAAATTTCAACTGAAGTTAACAGGAGAAACTTGTATATGCACATGTGAAAATCTGCACTTTATCCAGGGATTCTAAAGAAATGAAGCTTAGAACACCACACTGTGGTGGGCTAGAATAAGCGTCAGCTCAGAGATGTCAAAATCCTGTATGATTTTTGACAATCAGTATCTGGGCAGGAGTGACTGAAGTAGGAGTGCTTCATTCGGGAAAAAGAGTGAAGCACCAGGTCACTGTTCCCTGGTGGAAGGCCAGCCAGCCTGCCTGCCAGCTCCTGAAAATTGGCCGGGCAACCACCAAAGCTCTAGTAGATGTTCAGTTGACACCTACATACTTCAGAAAAAGGTAGAACATGTTCTACTTGTTGCTCATCTAGAGAGGGGGAGAAGGCATCGGGTGAGAATTTAGGGAACACAAGGCAGAACTAGAAATATTTAATGGGGAGGATTGAGTTCATATAGGGTGTATGAGGTGCAGACAGGTTATGGTGGAGTGGCACAGAAAATAAATCCACAAGAAACCACAGTTTGTTAATTTTTGTGTTCATGGGACAACTAATTTTACATATTGTATGCCTAACAAGCACAGGAACCCAATGACTGGACTCTGCTTTTCATCAGTGAGTTGTATTAAAGTTTTCAGGTACATCAGTCTAATGTGGTCAGTGTCTAACCTAAACAACGTACGATTCTCATCCTATATGCCTTCACAACAGTCGTTTTCCTTCCCTGGTGATTCTACGTTACATTATCTTTACAACGTCAAAGCCTTTTCTTGTTTCTTGTTTCACTTTTCAATACACACAAATTCACATTCACAACAACCTTCCAGTTCCTTGTTCTTATCTTAAAGGCGGTGGATAATAATTATATAAAAAGGCAATTACCAAAGCAAAGAAATACATTTCCACATTGGAATGTAGATAATTCAGTGCCGAAGAATGCTACCGAGATAAGCAAATGAGCTAAATAATAATAAAACCCTAGAAGGGTAGATGGACAAGAAAACAGGCAGGAGTTAAACTATTTCACTGCAATTCTTTTTCTGTAACATGACAAACCAGCAAAAAATGAATAATGCTATTGGTTTGCTGTTGTTATGTATCTATATATGAATACATAGATAATTATATATATTATTGCATTATGACATATATTGTCACACATATCTTTAAAAAAACATGAGAGAGCAAAAGTTTTCACACCACAGTAATATGACACTGCATATACACCATAAACTGAATCACATGAACGCGTTCTTCTAAAATCTATATGTCTTAGCTTAGGAAATATTTGTTAGCTGGAGAAACTTTATGCTGAAGGATGCACTTTTTTTCCTGTCTAGATAGTGCTCTGAGAAGACAACAGTCCAAAATATGATACTGAATAATGTTACCTTTTTTACTCACATTGACAGGACTGGGTTCCACACCTTCTTCCAACAGCAAGACCGGGACGCGCAAAGCTCTGTGGTGACTTGAGTGGACCCACCGCTCAGGGCAAGCAGGCACCCTACTCACAGCGAGCCCAGGGTGCTGGGACCTGCTGGAGTTCCCATGCACATACCCCACACTTACCCCTCAGGTAGCTGGGGAAAATGGCAGCTCAGGACAGGTTGCCACAACCAAAGCAATTAATTACTGCAGCTCACACTCAGCTACCTTTTTTGGAGCACTCCCCATCTGCCAGGCTGCCAGCTGAATGAACAGCTCTGGCAGGGACAGCTGCTCCCTTTATCCCCAATCAGGCTGACAAGGGGTCCCCACAAAGGTGGTTTTTTCTGAAGTACAATTCTGACAATCGTGTTTAGTCCTTGAATGCTCATTTGTAGGAGAGGAAAAGCCAGCCTTTCTCTAGCTTGTCTCCTTTTATTGCTACAGGAAAGATAACTTCACTATGTTTGTTTCTTCGGTCCAAAACTGAAAAATAGCTAACTTAAGATTACAGTGAATGCATGAACGAATGATAGTTAAATGGAGGCTGAATGTTGCCTGTAACGTAAGTAACTTGATTTTTAAAAACAACGTTGTAAGGAGAGCGATGACATAGAGTGCTTGTCATAAAGGAATTTGAGAAATAGGCAACAGCAGACACTGAAGGTCTGAAACACTGAGGGTGTTATTGGAAAGCTCTGCTGAATTAATGTTTGTTTGATGTGGCAAAGGTTGGCCACTAGCATTTTACTATCAGCTTTGACTTGTCCATCGCTTCATAAAGGTCAGATGAAATGAAAATTAAGCCATGTTTTTGAAAGTTATTTTTAATACATAATAAACACATGGTCAAAGCAAGGGTTGAAACAGGCATTATTTGAAAACAGAAAGGTTGCCATCAAGGTGGCCTGTGGACAGCCCCTGTGAGAACCTGGAGCCCGTGGCGCTGCGGGCGGGCGCTGCCACACTGCCAGCACAGGACGGCCACCCCACTGTCCCCGCTCCCTGCTCAGCACTGTGTGCTCCGCGAAGTGTTCTAGTGAGATGCCCCAAAGACTTGACCCCACCATTACTTTTATTTGACAAGATCTGAGTTAAAAGAAGATAACCTGCATCGGGGTGGCCCAGGACAATCACCTCCATCATGTGCGGAGCCCAGGACAGAAGGCATCAGCCTGGTTGGCTCCTCTGCGGCCAAGGCCACTGTGCAACACCAGGCGCAGGTGGGGGTCTGCCTTGGCCTGGGACCATGCTGTGTCCATCATGCCGAGGCAACGTGCTGCTGTTCAGCTGCAGGACGGGCCAAGCCCCCCTCAGCAGCAGGAACACTGCAGGCGGCCACCTGGCTCCACCGCCCTGAGGGACCATTTCATGGTACGGCCCACTGGGTGCCACAGTATGCAGCCTGGCACACAGGTGGGCAGCAGCAGGCCCCTGCCCTCCCTGCCAAAGCGGGGGGGCCAGGCAGCAGTGCCTCCCCATGCCTGCCCCAGGAAGAAGTGGGGCTTGGCCCCTGCTGGGAGCCAGGCAGGCTGGGACCCAGGGAACTGCGCTGTGCCACTGGCCAGCCCCAGTGGCCATCTCTGCTGGCAGGTCCCGGGCCAATCCTGCCCTCTGCAGCTGCTGCTAGAACGGGCCGCGTTCCTGCCCCAGCAGGCAAAGGCCGTGGTGCCTTGGATGCCAGGTGTAGGTGCTGAAACGGTTCTTTTTTCATTAGATTGAGCTTTTGGGACCGTAACTCAGGAAGCTGCGCATCACGACTGCCATCGCTAAAGCCCACCCACAGCAGGGCTTCACGCTCCACGCCACCCCTCACTAACCAACAGCTTCATATGGAGTCTTCAAAAAAACAACACCCCTAAACCACCAACTACTACCACCACCACCACCGCCAACCCAAGCCACAAAAAACAAACCCAAAGCAAAAAACCCCACCCAAAACAAGCATGCAGGTAATTCTTTACATGCATCATACACATGCTAAAAAAATACAAGTAAAAAACACAAAATGAGGAGTGCACAATTAGCAACAGGGGGATCTGTAACAGTCCTATTTACTCACACAAGTCTGTTTCTCAGGCTTAACTAGCTTTATAATTTTGTTTTACTGCAGCTTTATAATTTTATTTTTATTTATTGCACTTTTCCTCCTGTCTGCTAGGAGATTTGGGAGACTGTCCAGCTTTTTCTTTTGGCATGAAAGAGAACAAAACATAAACCATCATTTACAAAATAAAATGGGATCGATGAGATGGAAGGCAGACAGAAGTGGGCAACAGGCATCTAAAAATGGAGCTGTCTGACTTAGAAATGTTTCTAGAAGAACAGTATTATTTATTTATGTTCAAGTTGATCAAGGAGAAGTCTGGCTCAGCACAGGACATGGACTTGGATGCATCCATCACTCTTATAGGGTCATGAAAACAAAGCTTAGCTTCAGCTCATTTCAGTATTCCAGTAGGGTAAGTGTTAAGTAAGAGGAAAAACAAACAGCCTGGAAGAGGGAAAACAGCCTGGAAGAGGGAAAACAGCCTGGAAGAGGGAAAACAGCCTGGAAGAGGGAAAACAGCCTGGAAGAGGGAAAACAGCCTGGAAGAGGGAAAACAGCCTGGAAGAGGCCGAGGTGACTGTGAGTGCATTGGAAAGAGAGTAAGTGAACAAACTAGGTGGAAATTAGGTTGAGGCAAGAACATTGCTCAGATGAGGTGGCACAAAATTAGGTGATGGCAAGAATAATGCGCTAGAAAACAAACAGGATTTGCATCACTTCTCAACTTTGCCTATCAGTATCTTACCTATCAACGTCTCCACCCGAGAAGTGTTTTTCCCAGTCAAATAATATGGGAGAACCCATCTCCCCACCACCCCCAGTGGATCACTGCTGGGATCTACCATGACATTCTCCCTACCTAGGGACCTTCAATATAAGAATTAAAAGAGGATGACCTAGAAATACTGGGACAGAAGAACGCTTCAGGGAGCCCAGTATCTTCTCTCTGACAGTAAGCAAAACCTGATGTCTGGGGAAGATGCAAGATACAGCAAACAACTACTACTATCTACTACCGTCTAGGTCTCCAGGCATCTTTGATACAAGGACTTCCTCAGGCAAACAAAGATTCTATACTCTTTGCAACTTGCCACAAATTTCTCTCCTATAGACTGCTTCAAGTTTCCACTTCAACCCTCGGCCTCTACAATATCCTTCACCAGGAGAGTCCACTAGTCTTTTACTGTTTGCTTCAAGATTCCCCTATTTTGTTACAGCTCCCACTGTCACTATTTTGTCTTCCCTGCATCACTCAAATACTGAGACCTTTGTTACAAACGTGGTAACTATTACATATCAGTTGTGTCATTCCCATGCTGAAGAGCCTGCCTCTATTTTGTTGTCCAAAAAACATTAATCGTTGTTACTAGCTCTTGACTTTACTGTCCTGGGTAACCCTCCATCATCATCATCATTTGTTGTGCCATCACTTACATTTTCTTCACATCATTTGTAAATATGTTCAAGAACAAAGTCCAAGCACAGACCTTTGCAGAGGTCAACTGGCATTCTCCCTTCATGACAAAAAGCCATTTACTCCAACTGTTTTCTATCTTCTGACCATACAATATCCACATTGTCCATGCGAGACCCTCTTTCTTAGACCATATCTACTTGGTTTCACTTGATGCTATTGCAAGGAATTCCATCAAACTTTTTTAGATCTTGCTGACCTGCTAAATAAACTTTGTGATCGGCAAGGCATGACTCCTTCATAAAAGCCATGTGACTTTTCCACAGTATGACAATTTTAGCCACATGGCTGCTAATTCTAGTTCTGTTCTCATTAGCTGGTATTTCAGGTATCCCACATTCCAATACACTGGTACCTCATTTGCCTGCTGAAGCCAAACTACGAAGCAAATGCATGAGAAATTAAAATGTTAATTCAAATTTTGTTGAATGTTAATTTAATTATTAATGGTTAAATGTAATTTCTTATAAGCAGGCACAAGTTTGTTAATGATTTAGGGAAAACACCTATATTTCCTCTAATCACTACTTCAGGTACCCACAAAACTGCATCAGTCATCTGAAGGGAAGCATCTAAAAATTACAGTTGCATAAGTGTAATCACTGTGGAGCACATTAGTCCTATTTACTTAGGGAAATACCATGTTTATAAACAAAGTCAACTTTTCTGTCAAATAGTTTGAGATTGTAGTGAGAAGTTAGCCCTTAACTTCAGTTTCAGCTCTAGGCATATCGATTTCTTTGACCTGACCATCCTTCCATTGCTGCAGACTGTATGCTAGAATTCCTGCAGATAAGCAACCTCTGGTATGATGCCCTTGACATTTGGTTGCACATCTTGACTGTTTTGGAGGGTGCTGGGGAGAGGGCAGAAAGGCCTGTCCTTGGCCAGAGGCACCTAGCATAGGCCTCAAGATTTTTGCTGCAGTGAATTGTTTTTCGGCTTTATTTCCTACAGAAAAACTAGAGGCAAGTGTGCTACCTTCTCTGCCAGTGCATGAACATGCAAACACAATTTCATAATTAGGCAGTGTTAAACCCCCCCAACACATCAGACAAAACATTCCACCAATACTGTCAGTTCATGAAGTGTGGAAACTGAAAAGAGCTCCTCTCCAGAGAAAGGGCACCCAGTTCAATTAATGGATTACATATTTCAAGTTTACAGCTGCAGACTGCCTTCTCCAAGAACTACCTTATGCAGCTTTAAGATGTAGTCCTAACAAGGGAATGGAAAAACTGGATTCCAATACATTTTATATTGGGTTATTTTAAGCTAAAATTTTAACATTTCATGAGAAGGTAAAATTGTGTTGCATATTAAGATGCTTTTAAAAGTAAGCAGTAGCCTAGAAATGACACCACATAGTAGGAAGTATTTTACATTCAAATATTCATCATAGTAATAGTACACTGCCTTTATACCTCTGGTTTCATTTTCAGCGTTAAAGCAGTTCAAAGACTGAAGTGACTGTAATACAGTGTTTGTGAACACAAAGATTCTGAAGTTGAAATAATCTGGTGGGATTTTTTTAGGATTATATAAGAATCATAAAAAATACAGATTTAAGCAAGACTCATTGGAGCTGGTCAACTATCATTCAAACATATAATTAAAAGAGTTAGACAAGTTTTCTTTTTCAAAACTTTATTAGGTAGACGTTACTAGATGACATTGCAAAATCCCTTGTGTGCAAGTGAATGAACTCTACAATATACATCTTCCCACAATTCATTAAATCCGTCACCCCCACCCCCCAATTTCTGAATATTGATTCTAAGACAGGTGGAGTGCATTCAAATGCTACTTTACATTCTTCCATTTCATCACGGGGAAGCACTTTTTCATTTTGTTGCTAACAGGGACTTGGGATATCAGTATAAGTGAAAGGAATGACTTTAAAGGGAATGAAGTACTGTAAATTTTGACTTACGAACTTCAGTCTCAATACAGACACCTGATTCATCACAGAGTCTTTTACATTAAATTGCCTACCATGATCGTGATTGTATTTAGCAAAGTGAAGCAGTACAGAGACATATCTACTACTGAATACTAGTGAGGTAACATTTTGAAAATAAAACTGTTAAAAAATTCACTTAACTTTCAAAAGGTCCTGTCCAGCAGGACCAACATTGGCAGAACACCTTCCCTTGTATCCATGCATGTACATGTGCATATATACAACCTGTGTCTACTAAGCTTTTATAAGAACAGGATTTTAGTTATACATTCATCAGAACAAGTTTAAAAATCAGACATTACTATGGTAGATTAAACAGAAGACTTCCGTAAATCATTTCTAGACCTCCTAAATTAAAAGGCACTCTGAAGAGGGTAGCAAGAAATAATCCTTACAAAACATTGACACAAACTAAAGCAGCCACAAAGGTAGCACACTCAACAGTGATAACTGGTATACATTTCAAATACCAACTTGAAGATGGATTATTTGTAAAACATTGCCCAAGACTACAGACTAGTATTGTCAAGTTATTACAGCATGAAGACCATTGTTGCAATACTATGCAACAAAAAATATAGTTATCAGCTAAATGCAAGATAATGGAAAAACCTTATCAGCGTTTTGGTTGCGTGCCTGCTGATTGTAAAAGTGAATAATTTCGTTTAAGGAAATAACTTTTAAAAATAAACAGTAACTCGTAAGACCGAAGAAGTATTTTGATACCTGGTGCCTCCTATTCAGCAGATTATAGAATTAATTAATGCCTAAAAATTGGAGATAATACTGAAAGAAAAGTTAGGATATCTGTAAGCGTGGTAATTCACCTACTAATTTTATTGCAGTATGGCTCTAAATCAAATTCTCTATAATCAAAACCTTCAGATAAGCAAGCTCAATTCTGATTAAACACTTGGGTGTGATGCTTCATGAAGAAATAACACTGCAAGTGACAGCTCTATTACCAATTAAAAACTCTGGGGGGAAAAAAGTGCCTGTCCTACAGTTCTGATAAAACTCTGAAATTTCAAGAGAAGAGGAGGTTCAAAGAGATACTCTTCTCATCTTCATTTCTCCCTCTTCTTCCTTCCTTCCCAACTTCTTAGTGGAGGAAATGGAACATAGTAAAACCATTTTATCATCATGAATCTACAACAGACCTTCTAAGCATTATTTTTTCTTCTTATTGCCCCCTCCCCCCAACAACTCTATTTCCTTCTGATAAATACCTTTTTATAACTTCAGTATTTTTTAAAAGATAATTTTTACCATAAGTTCATATAATTCAAGACAAATTTAGAAAAGTAGCTTATTCTTGGCATCTGACTTCCAACAGATGGACAAAAGTGGGAGCAATGTTAGTAAGAAAAACCAAGTCCTTTAGAAAACCTAGATCATGAAAGGTAAAATTCCACTATCTTCTGTGAAAGGAAGTAATCCCAGAAGAAGACATAAAGCCTAGAGTATCCATTTTGAAGCTATCCGAAGATGGTAAAATGAATAATACTTTTAAATATCATACCTCCCACCACACACTGAAGGGCTGAACAGAGGTCCCAGAGCTGCTCCACCAAGCTTGTTTGATGGTTTAGTCCATCAAGATACCCACCTCAGAGGAATTACCAACTTACATTAACAGGATATGTTAGTTCAAGTTGGATACCACTAAATGCTGTCAAAACGCTTTAAGTCCCGACCTAGCCACCATGCACCTCTGTGTACCACACTCAGTGCTTCCATCTTCATGAATTGCTACAAACAGGGCCCATTTGAGCCCTGGACTTTGAAGGTACAAATACCACAGGTTGTCTAACTTAACTTCAGATGAATTGTCTTCTTCAGGAAGTTGCATTTCTTTAAATGGTCGAAAACTCCTGGCTGGTTTTGCTGGAAAACCAAACTCATGCTGACAACAACGTAAGATGCATTTCTGCAGAAGTGTGAAGGGAGATGGGGGGTGTGTGTGTGCGTGTGTGAACAGCAAGTTAAAAAACTCAGAAATGAGATCAGAGTTAAAATAGGCATGCCGGATTTGTAAAAAGATAACTTCTTCACTAACATAACATTTTTCAGCTTTATGAGCAAACTAGTGTTGGTTACTTTGGCTTAACATGCCTGTCTGTAGAGTCCATGGAACAGAAATTCCCATATTGCTCTATGGAGGGGAACAAACAACTTTCCTTTGTTACAAGCAATAAGGCACTTACATGTTTAAAATTCCTCATTATACAAAACACCGAATACTGAAATTCAAGCATCGATTATATGAGTATTGCCTACCTCCAGTTCTTACGACTTCTTAGTCATCAAATAAATATACTACAGAAAGTTCTAATCACTGGTGCATCTAGTTTTTATATAGCGCAAACATGGAGTGAGAAATTGCTTTCTTAATGAATCCACAGCATTTTGGCCAGCGCTCTAGTCGTGCCAGAAGCCTGTACACTTAAAAAAGGATGCGATCTGTCATCTCACTACCCTTACCTCCTGCCATTCAAATTAACCCTATATTAAAGGGAATTCTTCACCTTAAGATGTATAAAAGAAAAAAGATGGGGGCAGGGGAAGATCTCTCATTGAATTGTCATGGAATTAAGATAAAAGTTCAGCTTGGACAACCTCCTCAGAGATCATGTTTTCTTTTTTCCAGCACCTATTATTCTTGTCACTACCACAGTCACAAGAATTAACAAATACCTTAAAAAGTTACTTGGACTCAGATGGTTAGTTACATAACAAAGACCGCTGTGCTGTTTAACTGCATTTTAAAAAAAAATATGCAAAATTAAAAGCCCTGAAGAAAATATAAAATGCTGAAATCTGTGTTAAGTAATTTAAATACAAAAGAATTAATTTTTGCTGGTATAGCTCAGCAAAGCATTACTGAAACAACTTCTTATGAGATCACATTTTCCAGTCCAAATTCACCTTCAGTCATTTTTGCAACTCAAGTTTCAAATTATGAAATTTGGAAGGAAAAAGGAGAGCATTTATAAATAAAAATGTATAACAAATGGAAATATGGTAAACATTTTATTATGAGATGGTAAACAGTGAAATGTAAATCTACCCCTTTCCTTGCAATTTCTGGACATACAACAGCAGACCGTAAATTGGACTGAAGAACTCTTAAGAGCACATTTTTAATGCAAAAAGATAGTCCATGACTAAAGACTGAAACCATCTGCTTACCCAGAGCTTGCATAACGCATGAAAATGTTTCTTGACTGCATCAGCACTTTAACAGGACAGGTTTAAAATATCTGAACAGCTTGTTAGGATTCTGTAAGCAGATTTTCCTTCTAAAAATGAGGTAAACGTGGCATCCTGTTAGTAACATCATGCTCAGTGACAGCAGTATAAAATTTCAACAATACTGGTTTTAGTCTGACAAGTTTTCAACAAGGTGAACACTGAATGGGGTTAGCATGCAACTGTGTTTAAGCAGGTATGTGCAAAATCCATCTTTATGCTAAAAATAAACAATTCAAATATTTTTACGCAATAAATTTCTCCTCTTCTTTTATCCATCCAGAACACCTCAGATTAATTTTTCAAGTTTTGATAAACCAAATAAGCTCCAAAAGTTTTTCTTTTGCACAATATGCATTTTTTAATAAACTAATTGCTATTATAATGACTTTTTTAAAAAAACCCATATATTTAGAAATAAACAGCTGCAATTACGCTTAGAAATGTATTTTTTTTTTTACTAGGGAGTAAGTAATTAAAGCTTATAAGACATTTTTACCTTTGAAATCAGAGCATGCACTCTAAGATCAATTTTCATTTTCCTACCTTATGGTACTTCACTGTCAGGCTAAGAGTGATTAATTGCCTAATAAGAGCACGCCATTCCTTAGTGGACAGAGAACATATAGATCCTGAGCCCATATGCACAGAAAAATAAGAATCAGCCAGGAAGCTGCAGTCCTATGCAACTGCAACAAGTTGCATTTGTTAGTTTTATTAAGACAGAAGTTTGAGTGTGGTGTTGTGTTATAGCTTGAGCAGTACTTAAGTGAAAACACTGCTAGTCTTGCAGCTGAATCAAGGCTCAGCTCGTTTTTCATGTAACAGTAGCAGGAGGCTATCAAATATATCAGCAATATAACTTTTTAAATGTTGTGTGCCCTATTCTTCAAGTTTATGTGTTAAGCCTGAAAAATAATGAACAGCTGTAATTCCAAATCTTACACTGTGCTACTTACTATCTGTTACAACGAAGAAAGCAGAATTCTAAGAGATTTTAGTCAACACTGTCTACGGATGTTGTTTCTAACTTTATTAGTGACTCAAAGCATTAAGAAGTCTCTTTATTATATTAAAAAACTAGTATTCCTTCCCCTGATAATTTGCTTTAATAAAAACATCATTTTGAAATTCTCCCCTACTCCCTGCCCTCTCCTGCATGTACTAAACAGCACTAGCTTCACTGGGCAAGTGAGAGGACTGGCTCCATAGTGTTTTGCACTTCTTCAAAGTGAACCAGATTTTCAAGTTGCTACCCAATGGCTACCAACACACTTCCAGATATTTTTATCTAAATATTTGTGACCAAATTCCATACTGGCATAAAAATGCATACAACTTCTCTGATTTGATGGGGCTATGACCGGTATCAGGAATAAAACTGACCCACCGCAACTATAAGGCTGCAACGTTACAAGAAACTAAGAAATTATCTCTCTAGTAAGTTTCCTCAGGAAGGATTCTTTCCATCAGCAAAATCAGAGATCTAATGTAGATTGTAACAGTAATCCATGGTTCTTATCCACAGCTTGGACCTACACAATTTTCACATGAAGAATTATGAACGGTGCAAGGGTTGCTTAAGAGACAAACCACCACAACTAATTAAAAAAAAAAAAATCTCAGTCTGTATGGCAAACTGTTTGGCCACTGAATATTAAGCAGCTTCTCAGATCTAACTAGCAGGAGAAACCATTCCACCACTGACGAATTTGTATCCTCTGACAGAATTACTGCCCTATCTTACACACCACTTAACATCACACAAGCAAAGGCAGTCTTTGGAAGAGCAGAAAGCCCTTTGGCTGAAAAGAATACCCGACGGTGATCCAAAATGCCTTCTAGTTAAATTGGCAATAGTCCCTGCAAATTAATATTTTTAATGAAATGAAACTTCATGTTGATCAAACTTTCCGAACCAATAAATAGACATAAATTAAAAAATCCCTAACATACCACTAAGAGTTATGAAGTCAGAATTAGTTACATCAAAACCTAACACAAAATCCTCCCTTACTTACACATCTGCGCTGCCCCAAAGATAACAGATCACTCAGTGCACTGTATTTTAATCGACATTTAAAAGATATAAATATACACAGGTGGGGAGAACTGAAAACTAATAGACTTCGATGTACAGAACTAAAACTGATGGGTCACAGCAACAGCACAAGGCTACTCTGAACTGCACTTCTGCCTCTTGCTTTTATTCCTACTCAGCTTCTTGTTCTCCCTGGCTAACAGACTGACACAAGGAAAAGCACAATTATTTTCCAGTCACCAGCTCCTGGATAAGCTCTGCAAATACAGCTAACTATGCTCTGAGATGCTGCAGCAATCAGAATCATCCTGCCCCTGACATGGTTGAGCAGCCCTGAAACTTGACCCAATTAATGAAACACAACAAAATACTCTTTGTGAATAAAGTAGAGAAAGGAAAAGCCACCCCCTCCGGACTGGCCCATCCATCCAGCCCTCCCCAGCAGAAGCAGGATGGGGCACACACAGCAGGGCACCGCAGGGAGGGCGACAGCTGCACGCCTGCCCCGAGGCCCGAGGGCATGGGCAAATCTGTTTCCAGGCAAGCCTGCAAAAGGCAGCTAGCGTAGAATGGATTTAAGCATTTCCTAGTCTGAATATAGGTATCTGTGAGTAACAACTTTGCACAAGGATAAATATTCTTAAATATTAAATATGGTGAAAGCAAACCTGATGATCAACTATGATCAGCATATAATAGCGTGAAATCTGCCTTAGCAGGTTAATTCAGCTGCCTCATGAAGTTTTCTGCTAATAAAGATGGAGTAGGACAGTCTGACAGTTTCTTTAGAGTACAGTTACAAAACCCAAAACACGTTTACATAGTAAAAACATCTCTGAATCTCCTTAACAAAGTTCATTCCATTTCTTTCACACTGATAAATTAATGCTTGTAAAACAAATTACATGACTTTGATGTAAGATTTCCTGTGATATGAGAGGAGTAGTTTAAAAGCTAACATTTTATTGAATTAAGTTTGGTACTAAACTACTTAATTTTTCAGTTGGTTATATTGCATATTGATGAAAAATTGTATTTTTGTACTACTAAAGGGAGAATATTTTTATATGGATGGAAAAAGACTTCCATATCCCTACTCTGCCTGGCTCCTGAAATCTCTTGTTTTACAGAAAAACAAAACCAAACATTACTGTCATTCTTTTTTTCCAACAGAGAAAGCAAGATTAGAGTCTCTCATCTTTACAAGTTCAAAGATGCCTCTTTTTGCTAAGTGTAGAAAGTGAAGAACCATTTCCCTTTGATTTAATCTGTTCTGATAAAATCAAAATGGCCTAGATGAAGTGACAATGTAGGAGCTATGTGTTCCTTTCCTCCACCCACAATGACATGCTTTCTGAATATAAATAAGTGCAGATATATTATCTTCCCTTTTATGCTCTTTATCTACCATCTTAATTCCACATCTTACTGAACTCCCATCAGAAACTGAAAATGGCAAACAGCAGAGTGAAAACAACTACAAAGACTGTAAGAATACCTCACACATTTATAAAGAACCAGGAGAAAAAAGGAAATTAATCCACTGTAGAGTTAATTACAGATAATCTCAAGTACTAAAATATTCTCAAGTGGAATAGTTTGACACCATATTACAGACTGCATTGCAAACCCAAATCTATCTATCCATATATATCTCGCTCTCTGAGGTCTGAAGGTTTTTCTAAATAATACAAAAATATCTTCATTATTTGACATTTAAAGAGAGGAATAAAAATCCCTGAGTAAGCCAAAGACAACTGATATGTATAGCCTCAGAAAACACACTCAAAACCAAGCCCAATTTTAAGGCAGCTTCCAACCTCAGACAGAACAAAATAGAAAACTGCTGTGTCACAGAAAAAGAAATCTAATTAACAGGTGGATTTGCATTGACAATAGGCTTTGAACTTTACTTCTACATGCCACTGCTTCCCCACTTAATTTGCAAAATCGTAGAAAGGTACTATTTCTACCATTAGGACAACTGGGTCAACATGCCCTTGAATTTAAATGGAAATATTAAGTACTTGTTGACTACTATGGTGTGCTTGTACACAGTTTCAACAAGAGAAAAAAAAAAACCAACAAAAACCCAAACCCAGAAGCTGACACAAAACAAGCATGCTAGCCAGCTATGGTAAGCTGACACCTGTGTTGCCAGGTAAAGAAAATTCATCAGTTTCTTCCACAAGAAATCAGTCTTCTTGAAGTCAAAGTGAGTATCTTACAACAGTATTATGTTGGTGGGGCAGAATACTATTTACTTAAAAATTACAACTAAATTCAGATGTAATAATTTTCAAAGAAAGCGGTGCAAAGTACATACTCTCAAATGCTATGATATCTGGGGGCCTACATTTTGAAGTCTGTAGACTCTTTAGGACATTACTCATCTCCCTGCTTTCCCGTCTCCTCATATATATACAAACATATATATATATATATATATATCTTCAAACACACACACTGAAAAAAAAGTACCTTCACAGTATAAATCCAATCTTCTTAAGATCAGCTTGTATTTTTAAAGTATATATATATTTCTCTTATTCAGTTCCTTTATGGTTTCAGTGTTCTACTTACACATTTGTTTTATTCATATTTTTCTTTTAAATTATATTTGTACAATAAATTTGGATTATAACTGAAAATGAAAACACGCTGTAGCCAATTCCTAATGCTGAATTACATTGCTCTTGTGGCAACGTGCTGAGAAAGACGTCCGGTAGCAAACAGTGGTACTCTGAAGTTAGGAAAAAAAGAGCAAGGATAGCTATTCTCTTCAGATCTGTAATGCAGCAGGAAGAGAAACACTAGAAGCAGAGAGTAAGAATGAAATGGTCTCCTAAGAATTCATGACCCCTCCCCTTACCCAAAATTCAGAGATTTTCCTCCCGAGACATCAGTAGATGCTCTCAGCCTTATGTAGCCTACTTAAAAAACCCCTGTGCTATTTAGGTTGGAAAAATTTTATCAAGTCAATCTTCACACAACTAGAGTGTAGCATGTGTATTATAGGCCATGTCAGAATAGAAGAGCAGGTTTCCAGCTTCCCTGTAAATATACTTCAGGGATATCTTGGAACAGAACAGGCCACTGACACTTTTTGTTATCTAAACCCTTTAAATTTCTTCTGTACTGGGAGAATTTAAAAACGCAGTACTCTTCCAACAAATCTGTCAAACACCCCACCCCTCCCCAATCAATATTAATACACTCATAAATTAAATAGCGAAGTGAAACCAATCAGTATATTTATAAGTGTCATGGAGCTTCAATACTAAGATTTCCCTCTGAGGCACTACAGTTTGGCAGTGGCAATCTACGCTCTTGCCCACTCGCAGGAGGACTCTGAAGATAACCAGCTGTCGTGCTCTGGCTCATGATGGGGTTTTGGTATGCTGAACAGAATGCTGTGTGATGGAAGTTATTTACAGAAGTAGTTTTTAATACCAAAAGTAGTATGCTCAGTACACAGTAAGACTCCAAACACTTCTAAGCATTTCCCCCTTAAAGGCCAACACTGAAGTTAAATGGAGCACATGTTAGCAGTTAAATGCTTTCTTCACAGGCCAAATCGGTAGTAGAGTTGTGGCTACAATACAGACTTTGATTGTCTAGTTCTGAAACTCAAGACTCAAAAAAAATCCTCCAAAGTAATAATTAAAAAAAAAAACAAACCCCAAAACATTTAAAAAGCAGCAGTCAGGGGGCCCATCTTGTTCAGAGTGCACCAGAGCAAAGAGGCTTTCTGGTCTGCAGTAGTGTTTTCAGCTGAGGGAAGATGGCAGGCAATCCCCCATTTTTCTTCCAGGGCGGTGGCTTTGATGCTGTTACCAGCATTGTATTGCTCTGTTGCACAAAGTGGGTATAGCCCTTGCAGGACCAGCTCAGTCCACGTGAGTAAAGGTCCATCCTTACCAGGGCATACCTGTCCGTGACCTTTTCCTCTGCTTTTTACAAAGGCAATAGATAGGAAACACAAATAAACCTGCCAAAAGAAAAATAAGAATGAAACCATAATTAAATCCAATCCTTTGAGCATGCATTATGCTCTTTCAGTGTATGCAGAGTATTCAGATGCAGCTTTCTATGTTTCAAGAGAATTTAGAGGCATTTGCACAAGCAGAAAAAACAGTAGCCTGCAACAGTTTCTTTAGTAATGAGTTAAGCTATGTTTCCCATTTACAACAAGTTCCTGCTAACTCTACTCCCATCTCTGACAAATTAATCCCTGAACCGTGGTGTTTTGTATAAGAAACAAGCTTAAAACTTCTAAAAGCACTTGGGCAATCCTTTGAGTTAAATCAGTCTTGGGTTTACACCTTTTTCAACCAGTTTCACATGCAACAGAAGCAGCATGTTATATATATATATTTTTTTTTAAAGTATTTATTTTTACAAACATCCTAATCATTGCAAAGTAATACCAAATGTTTACCCTTGCCTGGGCAGAGAACTATTTATTCTTAAAAGTCTTTTGAGAGAAAGGAAACTGTAAAAGGAAAAATACATGAATCAGATTTATTCAAGTGACAAACAGTTTGTCATAAGGTACTCTTTCAAAACTAAGCGAGAAGCATCTCCCCTGTCTCTTGCCACTAGCTGAAATGGTGAAAGATTTCCTTTTCAGACACCACTACAGTAACAAAATGTAACAAAAGACTACTAGAGTAGTGGTCACCAGGGTCCCTGCTTTGCTCAATAGCCTTTTAAAAGGTGTAAAATGGTTCTCAGCTAAAATCCTGAGACTACTTTAAAATTTGTGTTGTCAGTAAATTGCTGTAATTACCTCAAAACCAAAACTTTGAAACTGTTGGTTTTTCTTTTTTGTCCCCTTATCTGGCCATACCTAGGATGGGACATCAATGGAATAGTGGGTATTACTGCAATTATTGCTACTGTACTATTGCAAAGCCCTCTTCATTTTTAATATAAGCAAAAGAGTGGTTTTTTTCCCAGCATAGATTATACCAGATTGCTGAACAAAATAAAACTTTACTGGCATTAAAGAATCTTTACTGCCTATATTTTTGGCATAAAAATGCCACTAAAAAGAATAAATTTTTAAGATGGATAACTAAATATAGACATCTATCTTCAGTGAATCCAACTCAGAATACTGATCTTGTTAATGTAACTGTGCTGTTATATTTCAGCTTTATTATACAAAAATAAAGGTGCCACATTCCAACAAGCCTCAGGGCTGGGCACACACTGCAAGTTTTCAATGCACTAAGTAGATCGGTGAAGAGTTGTGAAGAGCATGATCCCCAGCTGACATACTACTGCCAACATAAATAGTGGATATGCACTTACATGAGCAAAATCATACATTTCTTTATTATGGCTTATTTCATTTCTGCAGGAGAATTAAACTGAGCCAGGCAAAGAGCAGATTTTCTAGTATAACGACATCCCCGTTAACACAACTGTGTTAACAGAGCTTTGATACTATATGAAATGAGTTCACAGAACTGTTTTTTGTGATGTAATTCAATCTGGCAGCCTATGCACTGAATAAGATTGAGACTGACTCATCACAATTTGCTGCTTTTTTGTTGCTGTTGCATCTTCAAGCTGGAAGGCTTTTGGGACTATGCCTAGTGCCTCAAAAATCTTACCATGCACATGGGCCAAGATCTTAAAATTGTGATCCGTGCTTAACGGGTGGGCCCAAGTCAGCCAGGCCCCAAGACTATGTTTAAATTACTTGGGCCTTTTTACTAGTTTAACTATGTTAGTTGAAGTTTTTTGGTTCAGAAAACCAAATAATTGGGGGAAAAACTAATTAATAAGCATAAAATGCAAGTAGGAGAAAAAAAAGATTCTAAAGACAATTTTTTTTAAAAAAAGTCACATGCTTCATACTAAAACACTATCTATGAAAACTGCACTTTGTGTCCACTTCTCTGCAATGAAAATACTGAGATGTCACAAAGAAAGTCACTGCAACATCAGTATAAGACTCATCCACATATGTAAGTCTTACCTATTACAACAGCTATGGCTCCCAGTGCCAGTCCCAGAACCAGTATTAGGGGTGTAATGAGTAGTTTTCCAGCTGAAATGCAAAATTCATTAAATCAAAGTGAGCACTTTATTCTTCCCTTTCCAACCATCTATAAATATCCCGATACCAGACTCCGAAAAACTGGTACATTTTTTTTAAACTTTACCAGGATTCCTATTTGTACATTCATCCTACAAACCCAGCTAGGAGCTATCGCCACTCAGCCAGCTCTTGCACTCATTTCTCTCTGCCCTCTTCACCCACCACAAATCTCCAAGCACAGCTCATTTTATACATTAACAGTTAGCCTGCATTTACTTCTGTTTCCATTCTGAAATCCATCAGGCATCGACAGGAACACGATAGCTATAAAGCTACTATCATTTGGCTTCTCTGGAATCCTACTGCACAGCAACGACCTTGGAAAGGTGCCAGGCAAACCAGCATCTTGAAGAGTTTTAGGTCAGCTCAAGGTGATGAGACCATCTCCTCTAAATATGCTTCTGCTTGCTTTAAAAGGCAAAGGTGAAGTCCTCATGTACAGCTGCGATTTAGGTCTAAATCAAACCACAGCCAAGTCTATTTTGGATCAACATTTAAAAGGATATGTTGCCACTCTTATGTGAGCAAAGTAGTGAGGTGGTACCAGCTAGAGCATAAAACTAAGAACAAATGAAGTGTGCTCATATTCTTTACTTGCGATGAGTTCATGATCTGAGGAAATGCATGGAGGGAAGGCAGAGCTCCTTCTGAAACACTGAAGTGGAAATCTGCACTTTCAATCCAAGTTATCTTTCTTGTGTTGCATGCTTTCAACTGAACAGCAGAATCTCCCTGGCTGTGTTGGCTCAGTGGTTGGCTCAGAGATGTCACTTGTCTTAACTGTTTGAAAATGCAGCAGGGCAGGCATTTTTACTGGTACACCAGTAGTCTGATCAGGGATTTGAAATAAAGCAATTGCCTAAGCTAAGCAAGTGTTTGAAAGATCACCTCTAGAAAGGGAAGAAAAGAGAGTTTGTTACCTCTCTCTTCCCTGCTTTTCCCTCTCTCAAGTCACTTGCATCAGATTTCAGTAAATGCATTACTTCATTCAGTAATGATGCAAACCTCTCCATAACCTGAGCCACTAATTTGGGCAGTGTGAAGGAAAAATGAGATATTTTGGAAATATTTACAGCAGTTAAATGAATTGGTCCTTTTCATGCTGTTTTGATAGCTTTTACATTTCATAGGAGTGTTGTGGGTAGGAAAGATTAATTCCTAGAAGAAAAAAACTAGCAAAATTATTGGTATTACTGTAGTTGTTAGGCATCCTAATGGCAGACCTTCTTACGACTCCACTGTGCTGCATTCTATAGGCACAGACGTTGTCAAATAAATTATTCAAGTGTAGACAGGAGAAGGAATGTAGCATTGGAAAACCTCAAGAAAACTCTGAAAATGAGCAATTAAAAACATGTAAAAAAAATTACCAGAGCCTTTAACCATTTCAAAGTAAACCTTATAACAGGTTGTTTTAAAGTATGAACTATCTTTATTAATAGCTAATTAAAATGCTAGAAAATTATGACATTTTGTACCAAAATTATTAGAAACAAACCACTGAACTGGTGACTAAGTACACAGAAACAGAGTCTGCAGAAAGGGCTAAGATAGCTTTTGACTGGAATAGTTTCTTTGCAGCCACAAAGAATGGTTCCTAAGTTAATTCAGTTCAAGAATTTGTTTACTTGCATTTGACAAACTACTCAGAGCTGAAATAAAGCCTGAGTGTCTTTTTCCTTTCACCTTTGAGTATACAGTTATGAGTATTGTGTAGTTCCAAGATCTTACAGGATAACGTGACCTTTCATCGTCATAGGACGGTATCTTCTTTTGGTTATCAGTGCATTCTTTCTAAAGATTAAACTTTAAAAAACAAAACAAAATACTTTTTCTCCTTATATATCTACCATATTTAAATCCTTTATCTTTTTTTTACCTCTGTAAACTGAAATTAAGGAACAAGTTAATACAAGGTGAACAAGAGCTGCACAAGTTACCATCAGTAAGAGTACAAACAGCAGCGATCACTGCAAAGCAGCGGATACGTACCTTTTACTCCAATCATTTTTATCAGCATTGTATGAAACAATTATAAAATGCTCCATTTGAACATGCTCTGAATTGAACATTACTTTCTATCAGATTCCAGTTTGACACACACAGTTTGTTATAGTGTGAAGGATTATGAGGCTCTTAATCCTAGAGGGAACTGTGACAACAAGAAATGCTGCTGAGATTAAGGATGTTTATTGCAGGCACTAAACTTCTCAACCCACCATCCTATGTCAGCTAACTCCAAGACTACTAGCAGAGAGAGCAAATGTAAAACATGCCTCAGAGCTGAATAAAATCTTGGATCATTAGTATATGTGGTGAACTCAGCAGTAGGTTGAGGGTCAGTTTGATAATGTTCAAAGCTAGCTTTTAAGGACAAATTAAAAAGAAATGGTTGTAAATAGAACAAGCCTCAAAAGGGAACCTTTTCACACACAGTTCTACTCAAATTAATGGTAAACAATTTCTCTACTGGATTACTCAACATGAAGTGGTAATGCGATAACTGTATTTGTAGGTGTCTCGGAGGTGTTGCATTACCTGTGACACACAGAATGATTTTTTCCTGCAAAATGAGAAAATATTTAGGGAAATACAAGGGAATATTTTTCCCTTGCATAACTGGGTTTGTTGCAGGTTTTAGGGTAATATACACAAACCCGCTTAAATCCTTAGAGAATTCTTTGCCATGTAAAAAATTAACATATGAGTTTCAAATTTGATCACTAGCATGAGAGAAATAAAGTTCTGTCTTCTAAGTCTAAATGTCATTCTAATGTTTAAACAACAGAGCCACTAGAAGTATCTACTTACAAATCAAAACAGTTATATCTATGCAGAGTCAAGTTCTAATATAAATTTGCATCCATTTTACAAGTGTCTTATCAAGTATGTGTAGGTGACTTCTCACAAGTCACAACAGACTTAATAAAGTTGCTAATGAAGGCTGGATCCTAGAAATGCAAGCTTCCTCCTGTGGTGCTCAAAGCCATGCACACAGAGTGAATCTTGCTCTCTGTCTTGGGACAGAAGTACAGGTCAGTCAGATCCGAAACATGCTGCTTTCAGAATCCTATTTGAAATGCTGTCGACCATGCAAAAAATTTCATTTGTTTTAATAGCATCATTACACGTTGTGTTCTGTTACATACCCATGAAGTACATAGCAACTGATTTTGAATATAATTCACCCAACTGACTTCAAGTGGTACTTAAGCAGCACCTTAAGTACATTTAAGACAGTTCAACACATTTTTCCTTTCTGTACAATTCATCACTAACTCCAGTTATAACCAAACATTCTGCCTTCAACAACTTGGCCAATTGCCAATTCAACAACAAGCTTCATGGAGACTTAAAACCAAGTACATGGGAACTGAGTTTCTGTGGCTTAAATTCCTTCATTCTGATTTTCTGATTTTTCAGATAGCCGTGAATGTGGCACTCTGGACACAGAGGAACATGAGTACAGCACTCTGGCTATAGTATAAACATTCACCTCTCAACTGTTGTGTTGTAAATACTTGAGGCGCAGTTTTGTTGCATGTTTATTATACTTATACTCAGGCTTCACGGGGTTAAAACATATCTTTCAGTTTGGTAAACTGCCAACTAGTATAATGGCTTTGGAAGTAAAATTGCATGAAATTACTATGAGAATGAAATCTCTAAGTCTGCTGGGACTGAAGGATAAAAGCAATTTCACCTTTACTGTACTGGCCACAGTACAAAGTTTCTCTAAAAAATATGCTGGCTAAAGAAGGAAAAGAATTGTCAAATTCACAGACCACTTCTATTCCCAGGTTATCTTCTCCTCCCTGTGATTTCTTACTTTTACAAAACCACTGGTTTATGAAGAAGTGTGTTTAAATTTATGCTCCCATAAATGCTTTTCCCTTATATTTATTACAGAACAGCGTGTGATTATAGGCACAAACACTTGCTTCTCAACAGAAACCAGGACAGCATGCCAGCTTGCCATGAAGCGCTTGTTCCTTTCTACACACCACACCCACCCAGATTTGGTAGAAACAAGCCAAGAAAACTTTCACTGCACAAGACTATAAAATCACATTTACTTAAATGTATTTCTTCTCCATAGCAAGAAAGTAAAGTAACAGAAGAAAACGTACCTAGCATCACCTCACTAGGCTCCCACTGACAGCCAAGATAATGTTCTCTTAATTTCCATGATTTAGCTAACTGGACAGGCAATTCACTACAGGAAACCCAACGTTTATTTCTTGCTACATTTTACTAAAATTTAGAGGCTATGCTTACTATGCTTTTAATAGTCTATGTCTCTGCTGCCATCTCCTCTTTCTAATGTCTTCTGCTGACTCTCAGAACGAACTTTATTTTCTAGGCTTGTACAGTAACACCTACTGATGATAATGCTCCCCTTCTACCTGATAAAGCTGTAATATATTTACATTTACAGTCCTACATACTAGGTATGATCCCTAACTAGAATTAAACATTTCTGGGTTTTCAGTTTGGTCTTAAATGATTAAGACTAGGAAACTTTAGTTCCAAACAAAACAGGAACAAAACCCAACCAACTAAAATCAAATATCATGACAAAGAAGAATGTGATGGAGGGTCAAAAAACAAAGATATGCGAAGGTAAGCAAGCTATTATTACTTACTCTATTTCATGATAACAGAAGTAACCAATGAAACTGTCAGGAATCAATAAAAAAAAGCACCAGAGGAATGGAAGTACTTTCTCCACACAACACGTAGTGAAATCCTACAGTCCCTACCAGAGATGTTGTGGAAGCTAAAACTGTATGAATTGGTGAAGTACAGATACATCTATTGATAGTTATTAAGCAAAGGTTCAGATACAAACCTTAACTAAGGAAGTGTCTAAAAGAATGTTTACTAGCAGTAGGGAGTGAGATTGTATTTCTAATTGACCACTGTTGGAGATGAACTCACTAGAGGCAGACCTTTACACTCACCAAATTAACAGGCACAGATAATTCTGCTGAAGTTTTACAAAGATAGCTGATCTTGCCAAATTTCCACTATTGCAGATGGCAGAATCCACAAACTGGACTGACACTGTATCACAGGGATTATATCATCTTGAAAGAAAAGTGTCAGGCGATACAATCCTATAACAACACAATGTCTTCTTAAAAAGCACTTGTTCACACACACGTGCTCTTGTGGGGCAAAAAGTACAAAAATCTAGACTGGGTCACATATGCCAGTCATAGTCAAAATCTAATCCAATAGAGGAAGAGCAGTGAGCTGAATTCCTGAATTCTAATCTGATGTAAATTGTTGAAACTTTTATTTTTTGGTTTTCATGCTGTTAGAGCTCTGGAGTGTTTTGGTAGTTATTCATAAAGCGTATTAGGATCAATATTAAAATTTAGAGCTCTAAAGATGACAGGTATTTAAGGTCATGAGTAACAATGCAGAATTCTTTGAATCGTTGTCAACCTGAGTGTTAACAAGCTATTGTAAAAACAAGGGCATCTGTTACATGTGCTGGCAGGTTCAGCTACCTCTGTCTCTATTCAAGTGATGACCATTCCTGTGAGAAATAGCACCATACGACAGAGGTAGTCCTGGAAAGAAATTTTTAACAGAAAACCTTATGAGAAATATAAGCTTTTGAGCATTGCTAGTCTTTCTTAGTTTACTAATCAATGCAAATCACGAGGAAATGAAAGCAAAATGTCTTATACCTTCTCTGTGTTTTTATAAATACGAGCATCCACATCTTCACCACTAAACTTTAACTCATATGCACTTCCACATTTCTTTACTGCCTCCAAGTCACTGTTTGCAAATAAACTGAATTTCTTTCCTACTAGTAAAAGCTGTTTCTTTTTAAAAGGTAAAGGCTGTGTATTATTGTTTCCTAAAACAACAAAGAGGGAAAATATAAAATAATTTTCATAGTAATTATGTACATGCACCTGTATTTTATGTGGCATTAAAACATGCCAACTGCATATTTAGTTACCTTACATGTAAACTATTGCCAAAAAAAGGACAATAATAATAATAATGTCATTTTTGCAGATCTGCAATCAAGTTCTGTGAGATCTCAGATCTTGCAGATCTATGAAAAGACTGATACGAGTTTTGTGATAAAACCCTCTTACTTTATATTTGTATCTCCATCATACACAGAAGGTTTAATCTTGGAATAAGGTTCACCCGTGATTCTGCATGTGAGCAGCACAGGCTTGGCAATGTCTCTCAGCACAGACTCTAGTATCTGTAATTGCAAATTCCATCATAGGTAACAAGATCCATTTTAAAACAGCTTATATTGTTTCCCATCATGGCTTTTACGAAAAGCTCTTCTGAAACCCAAGTGCTTTGAAACTGTTCTTGAATTTCAAACCTAAGTTTATTCATGAACTGTTTATACCCACGTGCTGTAGTACCAGCACTGTCTAATCTACACTAGATCTCCCCGTGCGATGGAATTTATTTCTACAAAATACATCAGAGTAGGCAAATCCAGTCATTTTGACTTTTCATTCAGTTTCCTATTTATTTCTGTATCTTTAATTCACCTCTCAAATTTTCTTCTAAAGCCTTGCAAGTTCCTGAAATTAAACTAATGAGCCTCAACGACTTACTGTCACTTGTTAAACAAGCATTCCAGGTTTGTGAGTCTCTCAACTTTACAGAGCAGCAAGATCAGCATTCTTATTACCAGGCCTATGAGTTTGTGTGCCAACTCCTGTGTGTTACTCTAAAATGGAAATCACCTAGTTTTCTTACTGGAACACACTTGACTCGGGAGTATTGTTTTCACCAAAGGTCTGCTGACTTCTATTTTCACACGTTCAATCTCTTTACCTCCACCTCTACATTCAACATCACCATTTAATAAACTCAGGAGTTATTTCTTCATCCTAGGTGAATTCCAAGTCACCTCCAATTCTATGCCTTAATACAAAGCACAAGAAGTCCTATTTTCCTTAATAGGTCCCCAGGTTTTAACAGTTAAAACAACCGTTTCCTATAATGTTACAGATAGCTTTAAATGGTGTAAACTCACTACAATGATTGAACTTAATGTATATGTAAGATACCACATAAGGTAATAATCTAACGTGTTAGTGATTTTTCCTGTGCTTCTATAGGTTGAGACAGATACACATCTGGTTCAAAAGCAAATTAAGAGTGGTGGGGTTTTTTAAATAAAAAAAAAATCCAGCTTTTGGCATCATATTTCTGTGAGAGGAATTAATACACATTGTTGTATTTTGGTTTAAGCTGGATTTTATCTGAACCAAAGCTAAGAGTCAAAAGACAATTGTCTTCCTATTTAAAAAGGCAAACCTGCACAATCTGGTTTTTCAAACCCAGGTCGGGTTCAAATCCAAACAATGTATTATCCAAATGGATCTTTGCCACAGAGGTTCATTTAAAAAAAGGTTCCTGCTCTGATCTATTTCTCCCTATATGCTTTCGGAGTAAAATCACTGTCAGCAACATGCATATTGACAGTATTTTTCCAGTTTGTTTACATATTATTTAAAAATGTTAGGAAACAATCTATCAGAAGAGTATGCAATACTTATTCATACACAGTCCACTGAAAAAGGGAGTGAAAATGCTATATATTTAGATATATTTAATACACCACCATTTACATAACTGAACAGGCTGCCCATCCGATACTTTAAACTATTAGTTTTAATTTAACTGTTATTGAACACCACCCCATCACCTCATTGTGCAGCTCTCCACAAGGAACATGTATGCACTCACCACAGACAGAGCCTCGCACTAATCTCCTTAAATGTGGTCTCTCGGGGAGGTAGCGGTATTTGCATCCAAAGATACTGAGGTTTGAGGTGTGATCTCCGAAGAACCGGAGCTGGCGGTATCTTTCCCCACAACGGTAACAGAAATTAGTGTTACACTGTGAACAGGTCATGTGGTCACACCCTTCTGTTCTCTGGATGTGGATCTGTATGAGTGGGAAAAAAAAAAGAAAATACTATTTTTTTCCCCTTCCCTAAGCACAGGAGAAAGTAGACACTACCTGGTGCAGTCCACGCACTGGATGAGAAGCCACCACAAGCAACTCCCTGTTTAACTCAGTACTTGCATCAGTTAATACTGCAGCTGTCCTAAGACAATAATGGTTTTCTAAGGGATGTTTCAGAGCATCAATGATGAGTTGTTTCCAGATTTCCATACATACTTTTCTTCTTCATTTAAACACTCTTTGTATCAGATGAAAATCTGAGTGATCCCTGCCCTCACTGAAGATTTGTTTTTATTACTGAAGTAGACACATTAGCACCAAACTTTATTAAAAATAAAAGCCGCACACTAAATATAGTTATGAACTCTGTTTGACCCCTTCACAGATGGCTTTCCCTCTTATGCCACCTGTGGCCCCACTCCCTATCCCATCACCATCACAAATTGATTTGGCATTTTGTAATAAACACCAGAAAGACTCTGCTGTTGGAGTGAGTGATTTTTAAAGTATAGGTTGTTGTTTTTTTTAAAAAAGAAAGATTCCACAAACCATACAAAAGAATTACACCAAGCTTTCATGCCCGTAATACAGCATGAAACTCGGCTGCCTAGGTTGTACATCCCTCTTTCTGCCCATCGCCTGCATAAATAGCTCCATTCATGTACCTCCGTGCACTTACTCTTCTGCAAAACTGGTACATTTACCTACTTCGCACAGATTTTGTAAGGCTTTATTTTCAGTTAATAGTTCTTAAAGTCTTAGGAGAGAGGGTAGTCCTGGGGTTGAGTATTTCACTAGATCAACTACATTTACACAGCTACTTCTAAATATTGCCAACTAATAATACAGCTAATGGGATGGTAAACACATTTTTCCTAGCTCAAAGAACTGCTGAAGACCACTCCCCCTGTCCTGACACCACGCTTCACAGTGAAATGGTAGATAAAATTACCTAATAACTGAGGTTGGAAGTGACCTACGAAGGTCATCTATTTTAACCCCTAGCTCCAAGCTGGGCTAACTTCAAAGTCAGATCAGATTGCTCCAGGTCTCATCCCACCAGATTTTAAAAATTTCCAAGTACGGGTATATCACAGTCTCTTTGAGCAACATGTCCCATGCTTCACCACCCTCCCTGGGAATATTTTTTTTTCCCTTACGTCCAATTAGAATTGTTTCTGTTGAAACTTACAACAGATGAATGAATGCCTCCTGAAATTCTTACCCATATCTACATGTATTTATTTTTCAGGTAGGTACAGGTAAAGACAAGGCATCACCACTCAATGGCCCTGCAAGCACCAGAGATGCTGAAAGCTCAGGTACAGCTGAAGCCTCTCACCTTAAGAGAGGCTTGTGACTCCTGGGGTATCTGACATTCCTGACAGGGTCAAAGTGTGCTTGTTCTCTGGTGCTGATCAAGGTTCATCTGGGATCTGAGAAATCTTGCTCACCCAAACAGTTACTGAAACTGGCACACAACAAAATTATGTTTTCCACCAGCAATACTTCTGGTAAAAGATTCTAGGGCTGATAAAGTTAAAAATAGTTTCAGGTACACAGGGTGCCGACATCCCTGTGCCTACAATAGTGATCTCAGAACTCATATTTCTATGCTTTCAAACGCTTCTTCTACGCATAAGAGGGGGAAGACATTCACGAAAGAGAGGATCAGCTATAGGGCTATGAAACATTACTTTTAGTAGACAGGTATTCCAGTGGACTTGCATTCAGCCCATAGAAGGGATGCAAACAGACTGATCAAGCAGTTACCCCCCTCTACCTCGAGGAAGCCTGCTGTATCAAAGGTGCCCTGTTTTCCAAAAGTACCTGAAAAAACACCATTGCTGATGAGCTTTATAAGCCACTTGATCTCAAAACTTTTACATTTAAGCACTGACTGCAATCACAGTCAGAAAAGTCTATCCAATACTGTACCAACTTAAGTATGACTTCTGAAATTATACACTATTTTCTTCTAAAAGGCGTATTGTCAGTTTGACTTTTCCTTTTCAGGTTCTATATGAAAAAAATGTTGACCCTACTCATGGAGCCATAGTTTATTCAACTCTTATGAGATCAACTTAATTGAAATTAAGGAACTTCAACAGTGAAGTGACTTAATAAAATTAACTTTAAAATTTAATTCCAAATAGTGTTTCAGGGGACTGAAATTCAGACAACAACTATACAGAATACTGTACTTTTAGAGGTACCTTTCCTTATCTGCTGCTTCAATGACCTGTCTCCATCTTAAAAAACTAAATGACTGTCGTAAGATCTAATTCCCTAACTGGTTGTTTTCTTTTCTTTTTGAATCAAGACTGTTGAATTCTCCTTTCTCTTCTCCAACTTAGCAACCTAATCTATTAAGTTACCATCCGTCCTAACTGCCAATATTGGAGCCTATAAAAACCCTAGATGCAAACCAAAACTACTTACTATTTAAAAAATAAGTTTATTTTCTTTGGTAGCCAGAACTTCAAGGAGTTTCTGGTAATAGCTTTATGCATTCTACCATCAAGACCTTTTAGAAATATCCACCTCTTGTGACTTGAGACTGCATGTCACCCTTCCACCCAGACTTTCCTAAAAGCACCCCAGCTCCTGTTAGCCAGGCACCACTCATAAATAATTTCTGAATCTACTTGTTTCTGCACTAAATCCTCCAGGCACACTGTCCTCTTAAAGCATAAAGAAACTGATGTGAGTTTTATTTCCTTATGGACATATATCACATTATCTTTGCTTCTTGAAGAAGTAAAGCATTAAAAAACTTCCATTGAATACTTAGCTGCACATATATAACCGTCTTCAAAAGTTGGAGATTTGGAACAACTGGCTGTACACGTCTACATTTTTTGTTACAAAAAACTTTCTTTCTTTTAGTGAGGAGAGACTCCATTTAAAAAAAAAATAAAGAAAACAACCACTGCAGAAGCTGGGCTTGGACTCCCTAGCATACAAACACAGACTGACAATGCCAGATGGAACTTTGTATGATTCGGTCAGGCTGCTTTCAAGCCTAAAACATGACATCTCACGAGATCAACTTCAGCTCTGGTTCACATGGACATACCTCTCTCCCCTCAGGATAATCCACTGACATAGATGGATTACAAATCTATAGGTTGGGAAAGCGGTCACTGATGGGTCAGATATCACACAAGTGTTCCTGCCCCACTGGCAATACCGCGGCACGCAGCAGGCAGCCAGGGGAACGCACGGGGCCGGGAATGCAGCTATAGTTAGCTGTGTCTGCGCAGGCTTGGCTGCCTTGTAACTGCAGGCTCCCCAACAGCACATGAGGGTGGAGAAGGCAAGGTGAGAGCACCATGATGGCGAGCCCAGTTCCTGCCTCCAAGCATTCAGTAAGTGATACTGGCTCCATCCCGCACCTAGAGCGTGATCAAACCCCAAGATGTACCCTCACCTTGCGGGAAAAGGTTTAGTTGTTCAGAAACCCAAGAATGGCTCCCAGAACAAGAGGGGTGAAAATTACACATCAGTGGCAAAAGCACACAGAGCTCTGAGCTTAAGTAAACAACTGAAGTAGCGCAGTGGCTCTTTCAGACCCTCACTTTATCCCCTCTGCATGTTAATGCCCTCTCACAGAAATTTTCCAGGGAAATCGCTTCCAAGAGATCTGCGGATGAGAGTGGCCATTTCTTCTCCACTTGTTCTGAAGAAAACCTGGTGTATAGCTTCATCCCTTCATATACAAGCAAAGACTCTCCTCCCTCCAAAGGATAAGAAAATTTGCAGAGCACCTTCGAAAACTATGCCCCGAGTAATTTCATAATGCTCATATTAATCAGAACAGTGAATCCACAGACAAGATGTACATACTCCTTGATTTGCATTGACATCCTTGTTTACTTAAAACTCTGCTGCTGTTTGAAGCTTTCTAAGCTAGAGCCAGTTTGGTGATTCCTCAGACAGTGTTGTTTTTGAAATCTGTGGTAAGATAACACCAACATGAAGTACCTCCTTGGTTTGCTGTCTGTAAAAATACTTGTGGAAAAAAGGTACTTTGCTGCGAACATGTTATCAAAAGAAACTGTAAAAAATAAAGCCCTAAAACAGTAGTGGGGAAAGACAAATCAGGCTTTAGATTTGATGAAAAGGCATCAAATAATATGTAGCTAATTTGCACCCATTAGCCAGTTCCTTGAACAAGACCAGCATTTTTTGGACAAGGCATGTTGAGAAAAATTATTTAGACTGAGTTTCTCAAAATGGCATTAAAATAAATTTGGAAAAGGCTCTATTAAAAAATATGTCAAAATTAATTTAAGATATAGTTTTAGAAAAGTAGCATTTTGTAGTATTTCCATACTGACATACAGTCACAACACGACTCTACAATTAAGTATTTTGATAGCGTAACATTTTTATTTGCTTATGTAAGTGTATCTTAGAGATACCAGGTAAATATAAGCTATTACTATTAGAAACACTAAAGCTGTGTTCACCTACAGGAAAAAATCAAGTTTAAGCTTACTAAACAGTGCCCGCTAGTAGTCACATTACAAAGGATTATGTTCTTTCAAAGCACTTACCAAAACCACTGAAAAACTTGCGAATACTTGCCTAAGGATCTCCCTATACACACACAGTAAGAGCGTACCCATTTTATCATCTGCATGTCCAGACAAGATAATTGTGCATTCCACTTTTCCATGGTACAACCTCTTAAAAGAGAGAGTCTGTGCATATATGTGTTTGTCTGTTTAAATAATTATCTGAAGATGATCTCTCTAAAATATCGTCACAGTTTACACTGTAATCAATATCACACTTTGGAAGTTACCAGTAATTTTACAAGGTATCTCAGTAAAGGAATTCTACCACTGCTGAAGTTTCTACCTTTAATTTCCATTAGCTTCAGTTTCAGCACAAAGATTGAATACTAATATCTTGACACTTACAATTTAATCTTGACTTTTCGTCAATCTGTTTGTCAGTTTTGGCTGCTGCAAATTTTTGAAGAACCTCTTTCATGTTTTGGTTAAGTAGAACACATGCACATCTCAAAATAAAATACGCCGACACCTGAAACATTGCCTATGTGGATCTATAACAAGCATAAATCAAATGGTATGTTACCGACTCTGCTTTCCCTGTCATGATTTTATTTGGAAATAGAATAGTCACCCAGTTCAATGTTATATCATAAAGAGCTTTTGGAGGGGGTGGCTGGAGAGAGAAGAAAACAAAGTATTAGCTCCAGTCCTTGACTCCGAACTGTTAACTGTTGGTACGTTTATCCCCACGTGCCCAGATATCTATTAATGGTTTGATGAAGAATGCTGCATAACACGTGTTTTTCATAACTACTCAGTAACTGATTAAGGAAGAAAAAAAGAACAGTACAACTAACCACAGGGTAAGTGGTTCTTTTGAATACTTGCCAGTTATAGATTTGATTTAAAAACAAACAATGTGTTGATATAAATATTTTGGAGGTTGTAGGCAGGACAGATTATTTTTTTTTGCCCCCGAATAAAAACATCAGGAGTGGAGGTAGCAATACAGTTTATGAAAAGGTTGAACTCCCTCTTCAATATTCACTTATAATACCACATTATCAGAAACGACTTGCTAAGAAAGGTTCTTTTTCTGTGCTAGTTTCATAACTTTCCATACTGCCTCCCACCATACAGGAGGGTTTATTTGCTTTGGATTAAAAAACCTAATTTTTTTTTGAAATGAATAGCCAAAGTCATGTGACTTCAGGCTTCAAAATTAGTGACTTAACCTGTGTAAGTTTCAACTGTCCAGCTTTCCTTTTCTTTTCAAGACAGTGAAAACAGTTGTACATTGGGCATTTTAGATTTAAAAGTCATACAATGATAAACACATTAGGGTTAGCAGTTTTAGTTCCTTTCTTTTTCCAGCTAGCAGCCCTCTTCCCCTGCTTTCCATATTCATACCTTTTTGCTTGGTAAGTTTTCTTCTTTTTTTCAGACAACTTATTTGTTACATCATTTGCATTATCATAAAGTCTGAATCAAAGACACAGGTCAAAAAATTAAAAAGGAAACACACACTTCTGAACCCCCTACTCTGAAAGGAACAAAGTTTGTAAAAGTATTTTACTGTAAGACTTTCCAGAAAGTGAGCATTTTTAGAACTGGCTCAAACCTATCAACTCTTACCAAACAGCAAGCTGTTAAAACTCTGCTAAAATGTCATGTGTGCAGGAGGAAGGTAAACAACTGATTGCTGATTTCAGAGCTTTCCAAATTTTTCTTAAGTGTTTTGAAATATTTCAAGCTATGGCATCACAGGCATTTCTTTCCCCAAGACCAAAATAAGATACTTAGTAAACTGATAAACATTCTCTGATTTGCACAGGGTAAGGCTCAAAGTATGACAAAAGTGTAATTCAGACATTTAGAAGTAAATCCTTCCATTCAGTATTTATTTCCTAACAAATGTTCCAGTTTCGTTACTTTGTCCTCTCCATGAAGTACATGAAGAGCAAGTTAGGTTAAAATTAGGTACTCTCTTTCACACAAACAAAAAATCACAAAGAAAAGAAAAAAAAATCACCATGGTGCTCACAAGGTTTCGACTTCCTATACTGTCAGTAGCTGGAGATAAGTGCTGTGAAAAAAAAAAAGTGAACAAACATAATGGTCACTTTCACTAAGGGCAGCCAGGGCAGGGGTGTAGGGGGCTGTTGCATCTCATTTGAGTAGTGGGAAGTATTTCCTATCCTACTAGAGATTAACGACATTTTTTAGTGTTTAAAAATAAACTAATTCATGAGAAAGGCTTGTGAAGAACTGATATTTAATCCTAAAAAACGGGTTTTGAGAAATTTTAGTTTCCCTTACGTAACTGGTGGACAGAGTACTTTCTGCCTTCAAAATTTAATTCACCCAAGCCCTTTGGAAAGCCTGACAGAAGGGCACCATGCTTCTCTAAAGCTTTCGATTTCTTTAAAGCTTTATTTTAGGAATAATTTATTCTATAACACACATTCATTATAAGCATACATCAAGGCCCTCCTCTTATGATTTCCATGTTTCTTTTACATGCAGAGATTCTGCAGAATCAGTGCAGCAATAAGCAAGTAAAACATCAGACCTGTTTTCCCCCCGACAGGTCATTCACAAGAACCCACACACCAAGCATGAATTTCATTTCCAACACCGAGAAGCTACAAATATTTACTTTAAATACATATCTAAATGGTTTGATTCCACTAGCTAAAAGCCAAGGGAGAGCAGCTCACCTTGCATTTTGGACACTTCTGGGCATTCCTCTGTCCATGTTCGATTTCATTGGCCCAGTGACGCAACAGCTTGTCTCCCTTCTTGTATTCTTTGCAGTTAACGCCTTCATGCCAGGGAGAGTGGCACTTGAAACACCAGACAAATTGGCAAGATGGACACTGGATCTGTACAAATGAGAAAACACCACAGGTTTGCAAGCTGGGTGCTGACCCAACTGGAAAGCCTGTTTTAAAACCTCTGCTCTTCAATTAAGAGAGTAATAGCTGGCCAGCAAAGACTTAGCATTTTTTGAGGGTCTGTTTTAAAAATGCAAGAAGTTGTGGAAGCTAATTTGTTCTTTTAAAAGACGACAGAAAATACAGAACTAATTGCTAAAGCCAGGAAAGGCCTCAATCAAACTAAGCACAAGTAGCTCTGTTTAAGCATAGGAACCCGCTTCCTAAATTCAACACGTCTCAAATGTGAAAAGGCAAAATCCAGGAAGCTTATTCAGTTGCCTCCAATGCACGAGTGCCACCACCCAAGAACCAGCAGCCGGTTTTCAGTGCAGTGTATCTCAGTCTTCTCAACTTCACTGCCAAGGCTATTACCAGGGAGTAGCTGATCTTCTCAAGGGGCTCCACAGATCCCAGAATGGGTTATGAAGCTTGTATTAGACATGGTCCTGGGAAAAGGGGCCAAGAGCAAGGCTCTCAACCAAGGGCCACAACTACCACCTGGAAGTTGGGCACTTCCTTTTGATTGTGTAAGGGCGAGCTGAGGCTGTGCCACACAGCCTGCTTCCTACAGACCACACCTAACAGCAAAACCCACAACCCAAACTCCTTAAATTGAGAAAGGATCTATTTTTCCCATACCATTCTCTGGGTTTTAAATCATTGCATCAAACAGGTACCATCATCATCATGTCTTCCTCCCGAGTCTGGCTTTTTAAATTTATTTATTTATTTATTTATTAAAAAAAAGCTATGGCAGCTGCCATCTTTGTAGAAGAAATAAACAGAAGCATGTTGCAGGTGCTTATATGATGAAAGACAGGCCTCCTACCTGGATCGTGAGTAGGGAAAGAAAGAACTTGACGCCACATTAGACTGGCATTTCTAGGCGCCTGCAAAATCTTCATTTCTACTGTGTTTGGCAACAAAATGCCTCAGCCTGAAAGACTGGAAGGCACATCTCCCAAGCGATTGCTGTGCCCTGTCCACCAGCTCCAGTTGCAGCCCATGCCTGGCACTGCCCTGGCATTGTACCAGTTAATGGACAAGACTGAGGAATCCAACCAGCCAAAAAAGGGCTTTTTGGTTTTACCTGTGTCCAGACCTGGTTCACCACCAAACCACGGATGTGTACTGGCCATGCATGGTGTAGGGGTGCTGCTCAGGAAACTACATCCTAGGGTGTAGTCATGTGTGAAGCCCCCAGAACACATTTCTAAAGTCTTCACCCCCACCAGTTGCTGTGACCTCTGCTCACACATGCCAGCTGGTGGTGTGCTGCCTTGGCTCCAGTCAAGAGTCCAAAGTAGGCGCTCTGAACTCCCTTAAGTATTTTTCTGGGAGGCAGCCAAAATGATTATTTGTAGGTGCAATTCCTACATCCGTCACTACCAGCATGCTAATACGAAGCTGATCTGATCTCTGATGCATGACTGAGAAATGAAGCCGTCTGCTACCCTTAATGCTGTTCCCCAAGTTCTATACACAGAGACAGCATTTAGGGTTTTGCCTTTAATGTTTCACATTAAAACCATAATCGACACAATGGCTCAAGCTGAGCATTTTTATGCCCCTAGCTGACCCATAAAGTGCTTGTCTTTAACTTCAGCTGTAGAGCGCAAGAGGTTTTTTGCCTTTTTTTTTTACACTGCAGCAGTGTGTAACAGTCATAGCTTAACTTGTATAAAGTGATGCATCTCTGTCTGTCTCTCTGTCTGTGTAGCACTGTTTACCTGTATGATGTGCTGGTCAATGTATCACTTCAGCTTACCTCTTTATGTCAATCCACATTTACAGATCAGCAAGTGCAAGAATGGGAGTTAATGGTGAAGAGAATAATTTTCTCACTACTCATAAACCAGCACTTCCCCCTCCAGGATCCTTTGCCTGGGCATAAGACTAAAGCACAAGGAAGGGAAGCAGCATCAAGAAACTGACAGATTTTCTTCTTATTACACCACATTAACATTTTAGTCAGTCACCATCTAGTAGTCATTATCTTTGTAAAAAAAAAAAAAAAAAAGTACGTGCATTTAAGTGTTAGAATACATACATTTCCTCCATATCAAGCAGACTCAAGGAAAGCATAATATTAAAATGGATGAAATTCAGAAATACTGTACCTGGTGCAAGTATGACTTACGGCGTTCTATAGCTACAAGATGGTATTTTTTGCTAGAGCACGCAGTAAGACACCTCACACAGAAGAAAACTGCACTTATTTTATTGACAGGAAGCATGCGATAAGTTACTGAAGACACAGATAGGCAGCAAAAAACCAGGAAAGGACAAAGAATAAAGCATGCTACAGGGGAACACCACATTAAAGCTGCAACATGTGGATTAGAAACATTATTACTTTTTGCATGAAAACACAGTAATATCTAAGGCCAAGATAAAGTATAAAATAAAAGCAATACAAACTATAACCAGTGCCACTTCTCCAATTTGTTGGTTTACTGGCTCAGATGCTAAACCAAAGAAAACATGCTATCCTACATCTCTGCTTCCCCGATGAATTCTTATAATAAAAAGTTTAAACAGGTAAGAGGAAAATTCCCACTCTGAAGAACCTAAAGAATAGCAGATTCGTTGCTAACGAAACTAATGCAGAGCACTGATCTATGTTTCCACAATACTTCAGAAAACAATGCAAACAAGATAGGTTAGGTTACTAGCTGCTATTCTGCCCAATATCTCTGTATCTTTTTTTTTCCCCTTTAAGCTTTGAATTTACATTTTTCAGTAACACATGTCACAGCGACCTACTGCTGGGAAGACAGATTATAGCCAGCATTGCATTGTATTACTCAGTATTTGTTATGCCTCAGCCAAAGTTGGGAGTCTGTAGCCATAATTAAGTGTTCTGCAACCTGAAACCTTGTATCAGTTGCAGAATCCAGACATTTGAGATAGAACACGAAAGTTAAAAAATACAAACCCAAACCAAGAGATCTGGGAAGCTGCAATTTGAAGTTTCTTTCTTAAACAAAATTCCAACAGAAGTTAAGATGTAAGTTTTGTGAGTTTGTTTTTTTGGGGTGTGGGTAGGTTTTGTTCTTGTTCTTGGTTTTGGTTTTGGTTTTTTTTTGAGAGAGAGGGGGTAGGGGATGAAAACCTGACACAAACTCATTGCAGGCTCTCTTTCTACTGCAGCATGTCTATAACTGCAAGAAATACAGCAACCACCAGGACATATAATTACTCTTACACACACTATGGCATCAGATGCTTCCAAATATGTTACTTAGAAAGCACTGACATACAAGATGAAGCTATAACCACATGAACTCCGAATAACACTTGTTCCTATGAATGGCCCTGACTAACTGAAGTAAACTAGTGGGAACTGGCTACTTCAGTACCAGGGTTGGAGTTCCTAGTTCCCTCTTCTGCTTGCCACCCCTGACAGATGCTTTCTCAAAACCAAACTGCTAAGTAGTTTTTACATTTTGAATGGGCCACTTGACTTCTCTGTTGTTCAATACTGTCTGAACATAACATTAAACAGGCAAAGAAAACTATATTTTTAAGTACTTATGAACCTTATTTTTCTTGGAACTAGTGGTTGCAAAACACAACCCTAAATCTATTCTGACTTGGATGCAGCGTGACACCAGTGTGCTTAAGAAACAGGAACACAACAGGGCAATTATATCAGTCTTTAAGATTCTTATTCCATTCTTCCTCTGCTTTTCTGAAAGAAAGAAGTCAAATATGATTTTCTTTATGCTTCAGTATTAGTGCATGAATTATCATAACAAGGACACTGAAATGCTATCTACATATAATGTAAACCAGTAAAATATATTATAGTCCAGCAAAGCAGACAAACTATATCTGAAAAAAAAACACCACAGAACATTAATCTAGGTTTTTATCAAGTATGTTTTTCCTCACACAAACATTTTTCCATTTATTTTATGCCTTCCATTTCAGTTGATCAGAATGAAGAGGACAGATATATACGCAGACTTCTATGCCATCTGGAGGTCAGCCTCCCTTGCAATAGAAAAGACGACAACTTCTCATGCTAACCTTTTTGGTTCTCAGCTTTCTGAAACATTGATCTTTGAGGCTAACATTTTCCATTTTCTTAGCTAGCCCTTTTACTACAAACTATTCTATCATTTTCCTCACCTACGAGGAAAAGACCCTTCAAAATTGGTAGGTAACTTCAACACAAAATACTGCTTGATGTGACATCATGATAGCAAGACTGACTACACATTAAAAAATCTTCTTGAGAGCCCTGAATCTGCGGAAAGCTTTGTGGGATTTTTCTGCTCCTCGGGAATGCCAGATATATTACAGGATAGCCAAATTAATCATGCAACTAACTGATTACATTAATTACAATCTCTAGCTACAGCTACACAGTCACTTTATTCCAAAATAAATATGGGCTCCTGTCAAAACAGCTGCCTCCTTGTCATCACCAACTTGTCCCCTCACTTGTACCAGCTGAAAATAAGCAACAACAAAACAAACAGATCTTGTATCCCACTGGAGCTGATCTTTGATCCAGCTCCCAGTCTGACACCAAAACATCAACATGTGCAAAAGCAACCTGGCAGAAATGAACAGCTGAGAGCAAACAGGGAGAGCATGGCAAAATCACATCTGCAGCAGTTCAGGCTCAAGGCAGACTGAAGTGACATGTAGTCATGAAGGTACGTGCTACTCAAGGTTAAAATCTGATCCCAAAAGGGGGGAACTAATTGATACGAACTACACAGGTCTGCTCTATCACAGCACCTCTGCAGGTATAAATTCCTACTATTCCAGAGCAACCAGCTTCAGAAACTCAAGCAGTCCAAACTAAAGATAGTTCATGCAACAACTGCACTGAAAAAACACATTTCCAAAGCCAAGCACTCAAGCCCTTCTTTTATGTGATGTGTACCTCTTGACAGAAGCGCACAAGAAAACTACATTACGAACCTCACAGGCTGACAATGCAGAAATACAGTCCAAGAATTGCTTCTTCATGGCAGATGGCTGGTCAAGGAACTAACATTAGAACAACAGATGAAATCCAGGCCTTAAGGGAACACAACCCTCTCAGCCCCTCATAGAACAAGCCAACATACTCACTGTTGCGCAACCCATATCTGCTCCATGCATAAAAAAAGAACTATCAATTTTTCAATTTTTGCCCACATTCTTTGCACTTTGGTATACCAGCTTTGACCAAAGGTTTATTAGGATCTTGTCTACAAAAAAGTTTTAACACTCCCAAGTTAGGTCATAAGAGAGGGGGCAGGGATATTTCCTTTCTTAGAGTTGGATCCATTTATGATACAAATATTTGATATAGTCACATTAATTAGTCACACTGCTGTACCATGCTGTCATAAGTGGCATTAATGGGAGAAGAAAGGTTTGCGTAGCAAATTTCCCCTTTCTTCCCCTCCTTCTCCTCCAACATACATGTACCAGCCAACCTTTGAGGCTTAGCACACCAAGACTTTCATCTCAAAAATGAAAAACAGCACCAGCAAACTGAACTGCTGGGCTTAGGTCAGTTTAGCTGACACAGAACAGCTATAGTAAGAAAAACTAATTTACCTAATAACTTTACTACTTCTTTAAAATTAGGTATTATTTATAATTTTAAGCAGCGTATCAAATTTTAGGAATGCCATCAATAACATTTTTAAAGTATCTGTTCAAAAGGGTTTTACAGTGTTTTCCTGTTGCAGTGTATAGGACAGCAAGAGCACTGGCTCTGAGGCCCCGTGCGCAATGATCTAGTAGGCTTACACATAGACTTTCCCCACACATGACTCAGTTCTTCTGAAGGCAGCACTTCCAGTGCTGGCACAGAATTCATCTGGTGCAAGTGCTGTTATTATTGCTTGCATGTGAATACGTGAGCCTTCCAGTCTCCAGTCAGATGTCTCCTACGCTATATGCAGAAGAAAATGAGTCTTTACCTCTGAAGAGCCTGTAATTCAAGGCACAGACAAGATGCAAGCAATCACACGAGAATCTAAGAACACTAAGATAACAATGGTTCACAGCTACATGTGTATGTAATCACTCACATATGCAGAATCTCATATACAGTTTTCTTTTTAAACCTTAGCCCTGCAGCAAAACATTTCCTTGTGCTAAGCTTAAAGTCAGTCACTAGGATTGTACCTATGCCAGAAAACGCCACAGGTTCAGAGAGTAGGCTGAAGCCCTGAACTATGATTGTCCATAGGTTGCTTGTATTTTCCTAATTATATTTCTGCCCAGCATCAACTAGACATTCTTCCAGGCAACACCTGGGCACAGCTCAAAGGGCACATTTTGCCAGTGCCTGCTCCCAGGAGCCTTGACCCCTGCAGATCAGAGCTACACACAATGCGTTACCAGGGACCAGGGACCTGCTTCTGGCTAGCATTACTTCATGCATCACACAGTCTTCCATTCCTTCCAATTATGATTTGTAGGGAAGCAGTGGGAAGGTTTTAACTATAGCATAAAAAAAGCACTGGTGGACAGAACAACCAATTTTGCACCTTGAGGAACAGTCTCAGAGACAACATGCCCATGACAACAGCTGCACCACCTCTGACCCACATCTGTGGAACAGTAACAGCTTCTGACATCTTGAGAGGCTGCTGGAGAAGCATTACAACCTCTCATCTACCTTGGACTCTACATCCTGTCTGCATCTGAGGGAATGCTAAGCGGATGGGTGAAAGAATGGCTGTGGGCAGAAGGAATTTCACTTGCAGTTTCGAATTTCTCCACCTGCATGTAAGATGCCAAAAAATCTGGAATTGTTGAGTCCCACAGGCTGTGTGGCATGTTCATGCACTGCACAGGTATACATAAGTAGCTCATAACTCAAAGATCGCTTTACCAAGGTTTCAACTCCACTGAATGCACAACCTTCTACCTTTTAATCTCCATGCTGGGCTGAATCTTATGCTGTGTAATTAGGGCTATCTAAACAGTCATCTAAACTCCTACTAACAGGAACTGGTTTGTCCAGAAAAGGCCAGCTCAATCATGAAGTTAACCACAAGAAATCTAGTAATTGGATGGAAAACTAATACAGAGCATGATGCTGCAGACAGAACCCTCATCTTCTGGAACTGAGATGGACCTTCAGCAGCTCAAAGCTTCTAATTGTAAGCTCTTGCTTTTTATCTTTGATTGAAGTTACAGCATAAGCAAATCTTCTACTGAAAGAAATTCTATGAAAGTGTTTTTTTCCAGTTTCTCAAGTTTCTCGTATTATGAGTGATGAGACTACAGGAATGTACAACCTCTGGTAAGGGACTGAAGAAAACAAAGCCAAGAAGCAGGACAGACAACAGCTCTATTTCTAAGGAGCAAGCCAACAGCCTAACACCACAAACGCCCAGAATTCATTTGCCCAGAGTTTCAGGAAGAAATCATCTCTGCTAGTCGTGTACCTAAAATTATCAGTTACAATGATAACTCCCCTTCCCTAGTCTCTTCTGATTGTGACCATACTGTTTGAATGCCAGAGAGAATACATTCTTTAAATTAAAATGTGTCTCAGGACAAAATTATGCCACCTGCCAAAGAAAAAGGGGTTGCAGTTCAACTGCTTGAACTGTTAGAAACTAATTAAGTAGTTAATCAATTACGTACTACAGATTCATATTCCTAATTACAACTTGCACATAGCACCAGCGATGCAAGAAAGCTCATTTAATGCCCACCAAACGCTGTCCTACTTTTGTAGTGTCATCTAACCCACGGCCCTGGCAAGCATGCTCACTTTGTATTTGTTCTCCAATTTGGCAGGGGTAGGAATGTGGCCTCTCCTCCGGAAGGTTGTAAAGTGCTTGCACTGAGGGCATGGCTTGGTGCTGGAGTCAATGCGGCTGAGTTCCAGGAAATATTTATACTTGATGATGTCGTCATGGGGCAGGTTATAGAGGATAGTTGTTTCATCCAGGTGTTCACTGCACTCTGTGATCGGGCATTTTATATCCGCTTGTCCCAGCTGCACCTGTGTATGAAAAAACCAGAAGAGCTGTATGACCTTTTGCTTGGAAAAATTAAGCAAGCATTTGTGAATTTTGTGAGGAAATTCAATTTCAAGTACTGTAACAATCCACAGACTATCAATCATAGTCTTAAAATTATTTTGACTTAGTCCAAACACACTGCAGTTCTTCCAGAGAGTATTTTGAAATCCAAACAGAAAAGCTAATTACCTGTAAGACAACTGCAGTTATAAACATATAGTCTCAGTGTACGTACCATGACAATGTACTCCACGAAACCAAAACACAAGTCCTAACTAGGAGCACCCATACAGCACTCCCTGCTTTGGGTGTAACGCTCACCACTCCACTATCACAGCTCATACAGGCCGAGAAAGCAGGCAATGGAAACATTCATATACTATTTCACTGCAAAAAGTGCTGGGAATCGCAGCACAGAGAAATTCAAGTCAATTTAGGATCATCAGAGTCTAACAGCTCTGACTCAGTGCTAGCCCTGAGCTGGTTCCTGCTCAGCAAGCTCTGTGCCTCTGCAGACGGCGTCCAAGAAGCTCCTTACATGCCACGCTGCATGCACAGTAAGTGTTAGCTGAGCCTGGGGGTGACCAAGGTCATAAGTTTTCCCACAACTCAAAGTTGGAGTTTAAAAACAATGCCCCCTCCCACCACCTTAAAAATAACTATAAAAACTAAAAAGATGACCAAAATAAAAACAGGCACAGAAGCAAGCTCAAGGTTAACAGGGCTGAAACTGTTGTTGAGCTAGTAAGTCCTGATGGTCCCAAGCTGATCCATATGGTCATATATCCACAATGTATTTCCAGAGATCCCGGATCTGAGAAGATCACTGGACCCAGCTCTGCACCTTCACACTTGTCAGGCTTTAACAGCTCAGACTCCATGCCAAAATAGCAGATCCTACTTGGTCTGGGAGCAGCAGAGTTGCATTTGCTTGGCACTAAGCCTGAGTTAATAAACCCTGCTGGATCTTGAGAATCTGCAAGGACGCAGCTTGAGCATGTCTGTGTCTGCCTCCAGTAATCTTGAATGAATGAAAGTTGACTGCACAAGTGGAGCTGACCACCAGCCTAATTCCCTCTTTACTATCTGCATGCAGAGAAAGAGGTTTAATAGTGCACCCAGCATCTCTTTCTAGGAATTACTGTTTCAAGGTTGGCAAATTTGATTTCCCTAGTCTGCTTATTCTTTAACATGCTCGATGATGGGAATCTGTCAAACAATATATACTAAATATGATAGGAACACCTCAGATTTGGATGCAGATATTGCTGCTGCATAGTGGTACCAGGAGACCTCAGAGACTTCACTAATGCAATATTTAAGCTACGAAAGGAGGAAAAACCCCCAGAAACCAACACAACACAACCCTGTCATTGCTGCTTCAGCATGGAGCCGTATGGGCTCTACCTGAATGATAATTTAGTCAGCAGCCAGAGGATCAGGAGTCATAACAAAGTGGTATAAAACCCAAGGTTCATACTGACTTCAAAAAAAAATCCCTTTTTTTCTTTTCTTTTTTCTTTTTGTTCTTTCAGCAATGTAGCTAAACCTAAGCAGAGCAAAGAAGTCAGATGTATGTTAGGGAGAGAAAAGCAGGGTGAGTACGGTGGCAGCCTGTCCCAGACTACAGCATGGCAGAGAACGCCTCGGCAAGCAATTGCTGCCATGGTGCCCTGAGCAGCCTCAGCTCAGGGTGCAGGCAGGTCAGGAGAGAGGCAGAGGAGAGGCAGCTCCCCCAGCAACACACTCATTCTTAGGAGGGAACTTCCTTGAATTTAATTTTGTAGCTCTAAAAGGTGAGCAGAGCTCTACCACCTGCAAACAAGGCTAGGCTCAAACAGTTTAGCTTTTTCACGACCCAGTAAGTACAGGAGGGGTATGGACTCAAAGGTATTAAAAAGAAACCCCACCAAAATAGAACAACCAAAACCAAAACCCACCAAAAAAACCAAACCTCCACAAGCTACATGCCAGGGTACATCCACCATTTTATACCTGTAGGACACCAATTCACCTATAGCAGCATGCAAAACAGAACTCAAGCATATGACACCGCTAGAGTGACTCTTCTCAGAAGAATCACCCAGTACATCATGGAGCTGTGCTTAGAAGGCAGAAGATAATAAATCTAGCACTAGAGCACTCGAACACACTAAAATAGCAAACCAAATTGCTACAGAAATATAAAAAAGCTATTGCACTACTGCAAAGATTAGTACAAGCTTCTCTTTAAAGAAGTACAGGTACAACAATTTAAAACCAAATCGTCAAATTAATCCCATCTACAACTACTTCAGGGTTTCAGGTTTTTTTGTTCAAGCATTAGGGAAATACTAAAGCAAGACCTTTTGCTAAGAGTAAACTAAACTACAACAGAGTAACACTTCACAGTCACAAGGCACATTGTATCTAGCATCTAAGCTGGTACTTAAGAAGCGCTTATATTAAATGCTAGTTAGAATAAACCTGCATTTATAAAATATAAGGAATACAAAGCTGTACACTTGCTGTATATCATGCCACACAGACTATGATTAAAATATGTGGTAAACATCAAGTGTGGTTTCAGTGTTTAATTTGAAAATATGTTTTACACCCACCTGAAGTAAATCATTTTTATCCTCTGTAATATTCAGCCTTTCAAGTTTGGCAAAGATTGATCCTTTTCCTGTGTTTTGAATGGGACTGAAGTGAACAGAGCTGCCTTGCTTATTAGCGTAACTTCAATGGAGCCTTGTCGTACCAAAACAGCCTATCTTTGTTTGTGCACTAGCATCAGCAATTGATCTAAGTACAGCTTTAGAGGTAGGCTGCTAGGCTACCTGCTGCTGCGGACCCAGGAGGTGCTACAGAATGGGAAAGAAAAAAATCTCTTATAACATCGGCGAAAATAACAAGTTTTATTCTTTTCCTTGTTTTTTCTTCTTTGAAGAGCCTAATCCTTCAATATCAGCTTATCATGTCGTCAAACCCCTGAATTTTAAGAAGTCTTTGAATTTTAAAATACCACTGTGTATTAAGAACTTCAGAGCTCCCAGTATGCACAACAGCATGGTGTATTTTCACAGCATGAAGAACGACTCAGGTATGTCTAAAAGCAGCTGAGCTACAGTATAGTATTAAATGTCAGGCAGCATCCAGCTCTCATGCCCAGCTGTGCTTCACTTCTGTATAGCATCTCAGGAGGGGCTACCTCTGCTTACAACTCATGAGGAGAAAACAGGCTCTTGTGACTTTCATCCTACAAAACGGTAACATTTAAACTATTAGAAGAGCAACACCTAACCTCTCCCTCCACCCCTCCACTTCTTGACATCTTATTTGAAAAGATTTTCTGGGGTGGTAGAGCCTGTGGTGGTGGGTATATGTGGAGGACAGCCGAACCAGACCCACATTAGTCCACTTGCTTCCCCCAAAATGCAAGGATACTAGCAACAGAAAACAGAAGCAGATGGCGTGGTACTTTTAAGTCAGAAAATTACTTCCAACCCCTGGGCTTTCTTTTAAAGGAAATCTTTGTTAGCTACACAGTAAACGAAGTTCAAACTACCCCACAGAAGCACTGATTTATACCTGTCATTTAGCTTGGCCCAAGCTGGATATCACATAACCTGTGCAGGCTGTACTTGGGCAGCTGCATTACGCTTATATTTCTTACAGAAGGGGCCATTCTACTTTAAAAATAGACACATACAAATGAGCATTTTCCAACTGAAACTTCACTTTTTGTTCAGAGATCCACACGCTAAACAAACCAGTACACTGTTCTTACTTCTCACCTACTAATGCTGAAAGCTAACAGTGCCATGTCTAATCTGCAGCTCTGCAGAGAAATTTAATTTTACCAGTGCACTAAATTCTCCTCTCTAAACTACCAAGGATGTTATGCATTAAAAAATTTTTGGAAATGTACAGATGCAATTGAGGGGACAGCTGGGTCCACTGGACCTTCATGTTCTACAGGGGAAGAAACAAATGGATTAAAGTTCCCTTTATTTATAAGTAAAAACCCATTGCTTTCTACTTCACTGGAAACATTGCTCTTTCATTTTTGCTGGTAAGTTGCAATTCAGTGAAGAATTACTTGTCTTGTTTGGGAAGCAGAAAGTGTAATTTTGAATTTTTCTTTAAAAAAATTAATCATGGAAAATACTTGAAAGGCTCACCGTGGTTCAGGACTCCACAGAGGTAGGTGCTAACCAAATGAAATCCAAATAGACATGGCTCAAGTGCAAACCTAAGATACTGCAAACTTTTACTAAGCATTTTGCACCTGCCCTTAAGGTTGGGTTTTATGAACGTTTCTGTGGTTTGAGCTCTAACTTAGCAGTCTGGATTCCCTGCCTCTGATTTGTGCCAGTGATATCCTGGCATTCTCCATCAAACTCCTCTTTAATAAAAAAAACAAAAAACACAAAACAAAAACACCACCACCACCACCCCCCCCAAAAAAAAAAACACCCCACCAAAAAAACCAGCCCCCAAACCTCCTATGAAACAGATTCTCTTTTTCAGTCCATCTGTTCTCCCTCCTTACTGTCAGATGGTACAAATCCTCAGTGCTTCAAGAGAAGCAACAAAGAACGCTAGAACTAACAGTAATTAGCATAGGGGCTTACTTAAGTTGTATCACCACGAAATAGGAAAAGAGACTGGGTTTCTTCTGTGCCACTTCCTCCACTGGACATCTACACACAAGTTCTTGCCTGTCATTCATTACTTCACAAACCATACTCCACAGGGTATGTTCCACTTTTATTCCCCCTTTCATTCACTTCTTGATATAGCGGACTTAGATTACTTTCTGAATCCCTCTCTCATTGTCACCCCACCATCTCCTCTGTCAACCACCACCTGTAACCTCACTAGCCTCAGAAGCACGTATACTGCTGACCACAAAAAGATCCAGAAAGAGTTCAAAGTGGCGAGGACCTTCTGCACACTGGCACTGAATTAATTATTGTTATATTTTTTAGTTTTAATTCATATTTTCTGCTATACCAGGAAATATCCAAGCAATCACCAAAACAACTAGAATGACCAGCCTTTCTTCATAGTCAGTGGAGAATGAAGAAGGTAATTGAGATGATTCAAAGAAGGTGGCAAATGTCAATCGTACCTTTAAATTGTCTAGGAGGAAAAAAAAAAAATATGAAACCCTCACTTTTCCCAACCTCAGGGACTACAAGTAGGCTAAGAAACCTCACTTCTCCCAGCACCAATGTCTGACAGGTACTCAAAGACAAAAAATCCAAAGAATTTCTATACATATTTGTGACAGATGTCCATTTTAAGTTGTATTTAAAATGGCTCTATTATTAAAAGTACAACCAGAGAGTTGGATTAAAATAAACTATCAGATTTCTATTGTGTCACATGCTCATGTGGACCAACCCTGAAAGGGTCCATCAGGATGCCCTCCTTCACATGTTCTGTGAGGACACGGTCTCTGTACTCCTTTTACTTTAGTACCACACATCTGGATGAAGCTATGAATGATGTGGTAGGTCCTGCCCCATGTGACATTCAGAAAGAGAAAGTCACTTGGGCCCAAACGTTGCAGGCATGAAGAGGCGCCACCTCTTCTAGTCACACTTACCAAAATTTGCATTAACTGTCACATTGTCGACATTAAAAAAAGAAAAAAGAAAAGAGACATAAAGCAAAGTTTTAGGGCCTTTGAAGAAGATACCAGTATCTCATCCTTCAGGAGGAAGGCACTCAAAGGCAAGAAGCTGGGAGGGAATCACAGGATACATAACTGCAGTCCAACCAGCACCTGTACATCAAAGGTTTGACCTTTCTGCTCCAAAAGCATGTCTTCTGAATGCTTTACAACACATATTTAAATGTGGCATCAATTTAAATTCTCAAAGCTCATCTAGTTTTCACAGTCTCAGCTTTCAGGAGCACACTTACCCAAACCCACATCCCCAGGGGTGCTGCAAGATGGTGCAGGCACACACCAGTGAGGGCCACAGCTGGCACCACCCGCGTGGGTGGCAACCAGAGCAGCTTTAGCCCCCAGAAACAAACCAAAACCTTAACTGGCAAAACTGGCCTCTGCAGCCTGGAGCAAAACCCCAAACCACAGTGTCTGTTTCCTATTCAAACTCTTTTTTCCCTCCACATTCACATGTAGGACAAGAGAGAGGTGGAGAGAGGATAAACTAGCAAGATATTCTTCAGAATACACCTAAAGTCAGCCAAAACCTTTTTCTTAAAGGCCTCTTTATTTGCTTTCTCATTTGATGACATGCTGGTATGAAGCTCTACTCCTTTTCCCTTCCTTCCACAGGACCAGGTTCTACCTGCTCACACAGATTTGATATCAACAGGAACATTCAAGATCAATTTGTCCTATTCACATAGGGATAGGATTTACAGAAAATTACTTGTAGAAAAATTAATACTGAAATCCTCCTTCACAAGATATAAGCAAGTAATTATCAGTCTGCATGAGCTCCCCCTCCACGCTTTCATCTCCTGCTACTTTCTCTCGCACCAAGTAAATTAAAAAAGGAAACTATCTTACCTCAGTAATGTGTTTAGAAAAACTACACTGCACTAAATCATGCCTCTGTCTGCTACTACCCATTAAACCTAGCGCATGTCATTAGCATGGGCAGAGGTTACAGGCTTTCTATTCTCTTTCTTTGTCATCCATGCTGAGCTGCAATCCACAGCAGAGGCAACAGTTAGTTCCATGGCAAGACAAAACCGGGGCTGGTACACCCAGACAGCTGCCCACTGATCTAGGACACTCTCTGAAAAAGAGGCACACCAGAGAGATCAGCTGGCAGAAAGCTTTCACAATCTCTTGGAGCCCTCAGCGTGCAAGATAAAGCAATCTTTCATCTCTCCTCCCGAGGCATGTGTGGGGGCAGAGGCAGGGGGAAATCTCAGCAGAGGAAGGTAACCTGGGAGGAAGCATGGAAGAAACTGCAAACCTTGGAGGAATCTGACCCAAACCCACAGGAATCTCAGCATTCATTAAAAGGAACAAGGAAATGCACAAGAGCTTTCTTATTTTGTCCAGGTATGCATATTACCAATGCTAGCTAACTACAGGTATGCTAATTTTTCTATTCCTTAGAAGACACGTTCACTTTTACTAGAAGACCCAAAGGTGTCCATGAAAGAACTTTGAGGAGAGCAGACTGAGCTGGATACCTGCCCTTTTTGGGGTGGAAAAGGGGCAGTTGCTCCTGCCTAGGAGTGGGACCAAAAGAACCACATTAAAAACCAGCAGGAATGGGAAGGGATTACAGAAAGGAAGCAAGGGCCAGGAAACCATCCGCATACCATGATATGCTCTAATAACCTGACCGTCTCAGGAGTGAGCCCTGCTCGCAGGAGCTCTTCCATTAGGAAATACAAGTAGCAAAGAAACAAGACCTTCAGAAGGTAATGGTTTGTTGGGCTTCCAGCATTGGAATAAAAACATCACAGCCAAATAACACAGAACCAAAACAAGCCAACTCCAACAGCCGATTCCTGTAAAATAAGATAAAAAAAAATATCTATCAGCTCACTCTTTTTAATTGACAACCTTAAATTCAGAGCAAAACAGCCTGTTCTCCTACAGCCAGCATAAGAATCGTAGAAATTGTCGTCTCTGTTTGAATTTGTTACCAGCCAAGCCTAACCCTGCTCTGACCTGCACATGTGAGTGCTCTGGTCAGGCACAAACTGCCACAGCCCAGGCCAGCACCCTGGGAAGGCAAGGAGTTAACAGGTTGAACGGGATGACACACAGGCACAATGCAGCCACCAACCTTGGCACTAGAGCCTTCCCCCTTGCCAAGGGCAGCATCCCTTGCTTTCAGCATGCCTGACCTCCCAAAAGCAGGAAAGTCATGGCACAAGTGTTTAATTCATTGAAATACTTACCTCAGAAAACAATAAATTAGAAAGAAAAAAAACCACCAACACACCCCAAATCCTATTCCCCCTTTCTAATTAAGACGATTAAACCAAAGTGTGCTCCATTACTTGAGCAGATAATTTTTATGCATGTGCTGCTCTCTTACAGGAGCAATGCTTAAAAAGGTACACTGCCATTTTCTTGCCTCACTTACAACATAAAGTCCTCAACAGACAAACTCTGACCTTCACTGGGTTCAGACTGGATTAACCCAGATTGAGATAAATTCCAACGGAATAATACTGTTAACTATTAACAATGATTAGTATCACAACTACATCCTTTCCCATGATTTTCTTAAAGACGGACATGAAGTTAGCACCCATGAACTGATACAGAAGAGTGAAAATACATGGCTTCAATCTTCAGGTGGAGCCAAGCAAAACCCATCAACAACAGCGACAATTTATCATACAACTATTTATGCTGAAAAAGAAGAGATCAGTTAGCTCATTATTCTACTTAGTAGGCAGGGTCCCAACCAGACACAAAAGCTGGAAAAGGCTCCTGAGTTCACATTTGCCAAACAGCATTCCCTTTTCAAGTAAAACAGGGCCCGAACTACCGTATGTCTGCACAACCTATTCAGCAATCTTGCATTCACAGAATCATGGAAAGTTTGGGGTGGAAGGGACATTAAAGATCATTCAGTTCCAATCCCCCTGCCACAGACAAGGACATCCAAGTCTCTAATGTACTACTGAGCCTCTTAACACAGATAAGCCCAGCTGGCATCATCAGCAACAGTTTAGCAAACCTTTGGTTTCACCAGTAAAACATAACAGCAACCACTGCTGTTGTACCCACAGACATATTTCATGGTGCTTAATTTCCAACTGAAACCTGGTGTTTAGCATAAAACAAAGAAAAAGCTCTCCACCAAGGGAAGGGGGTAGAAGTACATTCCTACTTGTCTCATATTCCATCCCAGAAGATGGCTACAAAGCCTAACAGAGAGTTGCTGTGAATGTGGGTGATGACTCAAAAACAGCAAGAACTTTTAATATAAAACTTTCAACTGTTCTCTTGACCACCCTGATCACCTGCATTCCCTGGCCTGTAGAAAAAAGGACAGGCATTTTACAGCCATTCCTAAAACACCCTGCTTCCTTAAGCAAGCTACCTACAACTATTTAGTTTCCATGTCTTTGCTAGGTCTGAGGTTGTAGGTGAGTTTTCCTGTGCACGTATTAATCATCCATGTTTCATTCTTGATTATCAGACACGAAACCAAATTGTGCCCTCTTTACTTAATAAATTTAATATAGAAACAGCAGAGTTGCATAGGCACACACAAAAGCAGAAGAAAGCCTGAAAAGTCCTTTTTAACTGACAGGAATTATAGTAATATATCTTATTTCTAAGATTCAAGGTGAAATGTATGTTATTAAAATACCATCACTTGGCCTCCCTTACAAAGAAGGTAGCCAAAATCTTCTTATGCAATCAAGTTGTTACAAAATAGCTAAGATTTTAATTACGACTAGTTATTTTGCTCTGCCTTCCTGAAAAGAGACCTACTTCATCCTACCAGTACCTATGTACAATAAACAAAGCTGGTTTTGGTAAAAAGTTACGCTGTCAAAGCTACCGTAAAGTGAAGCAAACTCATAATTTTTACATAGCTTAAGCAACAAGAGGGCAAGTGTGCATGCTGACTTATTTTCAGGGATAAATACTTCCTGGGAAAGGTTAAGGGACAATGTTTCTCCCCACATACCATCATTTGGACAAAGACCAGACACTATGCCAAGACTCCAATTTCACATGTCTTTCACATGAAGTTATTCCTCATAATCCACCATGGTTTAAACCATATTTTAATGCACATTTAATGCAATTACAGATACAGCCACAACAGGGAGCAAACGTACAAGATCAAGAAGTGCAAACAGCACAATCTTCTCCAGGGAGCTGAGCCAAAAGCTTATGCAGTGGTTCTGACCCATACTTGGAGAAGTGAAAGCAAAGCAAAAGTCTTGCCGCGATTAGAAGCAAATCACACATCAAACAGTTAAAACTGTTACTTTAGATACCTCAGCAGAAAACTATAGCATGGATGAAAAATCCCCTTATGAAAGTTGAAAGAACAATTCTGCCCCACAACTGATCTAATCCAGTAGAGAGCTGCACTCATCTAGCACATAGTGACTTGTACACAGCGTGTATTTAACAGCCAAACTAGCAGAGTTAGTTCTGCTGATCAAACTCTGGCTGTAATCTGGAGATTGTTACTGTGTCAGGTCAGTTTCCCTGACAGTCTGCCAGAATTGGGTCCTAACTGAAGCTGGAAGCCAGCTTTCACCTTGATTCATGGAGCGTGTTTGTGTATTGATTGCTTCAGACCTTGCTTGTCACAAGCAGCTAGAATCTTTACAGCATCACAAAACCATTAGAAACAGCAAAACAATGGGGGAAGCAGACAAGGTAGATGTTGTACACCAGGAAAAACAAACCATAACTGTGCTCAGAACAATATATTCCACTTACCACTTTTTCATAAAGCAAAGAAAACATGAAGCAAGCTCATTTAAATTCCTAAAGGCAGTTCTATCAGCTGACTGGGCTGTTAGAACATTCATTTTCACATCAGTTTTGCCACAAGAGAAGAAATTATGACTTCCCATTTGTTCTAAATTATCTTAAAAAAACCCAAACCAAAAAAAAAAACCCATGACTTATTCATCTGCTGTTTATATATATAAATCTATGTTTTAAAAGAAAATATAACATGACCCTTTACTACAAACCCTACAAACCCTTTACCAGTTCAAAATGTTGATAAGGATTTGACAAACCTGGGAGCATGTACCATGCTCCAAGAGCCTACTTTTTCTGTGAGGCACGAGTGAAGAACAGAGGTAGAGAAAGTCAAAATGCCCCAGGTTAGACTCCTGTCTAAAATTTCAGAGTTAATAGCAAGGAAGAGAACTGACTCTTGCAAAAATACTGTTACGATCAGATAAGACTGTGTAACTACTTGCATGTAGAAGAAAAACCACAAGGTGAAATAAGGTTTCCCTTCCTCATCATGTTTTTATCTACTTTTGCTCCTTTGAGTGTAACAGTCCCAACCAGTGTGTGAATATGAAGACAGAAGTTGAAGTACCTTGTAATCCCTGAATTCAGTTCTCAGCAACCACCCCTTCTGGCTGGTTAGAGAGACTGGCCTCAAATAGAAAGGCCAGTTTCTACTGGTTCTACAGTCTCTTTATCAGGGGCTACTTCTACCCACACAGCCTCCTGTTTCTGGATGCTGAGGAAGGCTTACCCTGTATCACTGGGAGTTTAGCCCAAGATTTCCAGTTATGTGACCAAATACCTATGTGGGCCCGAGATGTTTGGGGAGCAGGTCCAGCCAGACCTGTCACATATCCACCGGGCCAGGTATCCCTCACCAGGTCTCAGACCCCTTCAACCATTCCATCAGGTCACAGTCAGCCAAGACTGCCATTATCTCAGACTGCACCCTGCCTAGTGGCTAAAAAATTACGGAAGAAGTCAATACAGCTTTCTCTTCTTCCTCTCTGCTTTAGAAAGCAATTGCGAGGCTGCAAGGGGAGAAGATTCAGCTAGCTAATATAGTCAACCGGAGTGGTTTTAATTAGTTTTCCAATTGATCAGGCAGCTGAATTAATTCTCCCTGCGACATATGATCGCTAGTTCGCTACCCAAGAGAAAAGTGGGAAACACACAGCCAAGGAAAGAGACTTGCAGAGGTAGCTGGCCACCAGTCATCTTACCTGTCATGTCAATCTACACCTTCAGATCACGTACCAGGTATGTCTCATGTTAACTCTGTTTACCTTTAGAAAGCTACAAGCCTGAAATATGCTCAGCAGCTCCCCTCAGTAAAAACAGTTACTGGCAACTACAGCACCAGGGCCAGAGGACTGCATCCAATCCCTCCTCCATCTGAGTCTAAGCACCAGCATCTTCCACACACGTCCTAAAAATTACTGTTCTTCAGAAAGTGGTCCATATTTTGGCATAGCCATGTGATTATTAGGTTTGTGGGTACTAATGTGTATTTTCCCATTCTGTACAAGTACTTAAAACGCTCAATGGCAGGCATGGAAATCCTTCACCAAGCTTCAGGTCTGGACCCAGCATCTGCCCTGACACCTGCCCCACAGTCCTTCATGTGGTCTTCACACTTCCCACTTCCCTGTTGGCACTATTTCTGTTCTCTCAGCTGTCTCCCTGAAGGATACAAGAGTCTTATCTGTGAAGCTAAAGCAACGGGAATAGTTACGAAGCAAGCTTTTTAAGATGAAGAAATGCATTTACTTGTAACGAAACCACTAAGTTAGCTTCAGAGCAAGAAGCAGGGAGGAACTCTACCAACAACTGTCACACATGCTACAAAACACTGTGAAGCAGTTGACTGTAAGAACAAACCAATGATTGTAGAAGATACACTATGAAAGGACACACCTCATTAACTTTCCATACACTGGGAAGAATTTTTACTAAATAAAGTTCACTGTTCTGTGCCATGAGTAAAGCCAGCAGAGGCTCCAACTTAAGAATGGTTATGGTAGGAAAAAATTGCTTACAATTGGAGAAAAACCACTATTTATCATTTCTGTAGATACTGCCTATTTCAAACTTGTCTAACACTCCCCACCCCCTCCCCATCTCCCTCCAAAAATAAATACCAAGGATTGACTATGAGGGTTTGTAAAGGGATGAACAGGTTGTTAAGATGCATCGAAACACCACCTCTGCCAGCATTAAACTTTTCCAGGGTTCCAGAAACTGGGTTGCCACACTGACTATTTAAAAGATGCAGCTTCATTCCTACCAGTAGGTATAAGAGCCACTAAGGACTGCAGCTTGGGGACCAGGAGGTGGGCAGGTGAAGTGAGGTGAAGGAGGTACCAAGTCAACTCTATCCATCTCCACTTCTGAAACCACAGACTCCAGTAGTAATTGAATTCAATATTAATTGAGGAAATTCTGGTTTCATTAAGTGTTTCCAAAGAATATATATAGTGCTTAGTGGCAGACAGGTTAACAGGTAGGAACTGAAGCAGCACAGGAGGATAAAGGAATCATTACAAAGCACAGTAATAGAGAACGCAAGAGCAAGAGGGCTTGTACACAAGGACACACATCTCCCCAACTCCAGATTCTGCAAGACCAAAAAGAAAGGATTGACAGCTTTCATGACAGACAAGAAAATAAAGAGAATGCTTGTTAACAAGGAGACAAAACTTTTCGAAAGTATCCGACTTAGCATTTCATTGGTATTTTCATTGAAATGGAAACACAGCACATTATATATTAAACACCACTGACCTTTCTATCCAAACACGAGCTCTCACAACACTAGTTATGTTTCAGATTTTCAATGGGATAAGGACTACTTTGTATTTTAGAAAAATACCCCACCAGTCCTTCCAGAGCAAATACTTTTACTAGTAGTTGCAAACTGCAATTGCCCTCTATGGTTAAGCAATCCCTGACAACCATTTGCCACCAACACAAGCTTCTGTAGAGGCCTGGCTAGCTGCAGTCATTTAACTTGGAAAGGGGAAAGCAGTCATGGCTGCTCGAGCTTGTTTGAGGAGAGGAGTAAGAGAAGAAAGGAAAATTCAGGAAAAAGAAAGAAGAGACACCCACTTCAACCTTTCCTAGGAAGTCCCTGCCTTTTCCACAAGTCACATCTTTCCTATTCTGCAGTTTTTCCCTGGAACAGAACATCCTCTTACTGAATGCAAGGGGAAAAAAAAAAATAAAATCTACTCTTCAAAATTTTCTAAATCCATCTAATTTCTCTCACTTTAATAACACACATACAGAGGCTAGCTACCCTCTGAACTGCTCCTGCTGCCCTGTACCTTCATCCAGGGAAGGCTCTACACTTGTAAAGTCTCCTTTTAACCTGCACCTGTTCCAAACAGTGGGAGCCACCACCAAGAACTGCTGTTGCTGCTGCTGCCCAGGAAACTGCTGCCCCAAACCACACTGATTCTCTGTGCAAAAGAAAGTAATATTTGTATTTGTGACTTCTGTGGTTTTGGGAGCTCACCCAAACACCAACATAAGCGAGGCGCTTGTTACGCACTTTTCAACAAAACGCTGCCTGCAGCAACGGAAACTCAAAGCATCCTTCTGTAGAACTAAATTCTGAACTGTACTGACATTTCCCTAAAAGAACCAAAACGTGGCTTCATGAGAACAAAACATAGCTGTGTTAATTTCCCAGTAAATTCAGAACCTTGGGAATTTCTGTCCACATGCGCCTACTTTTGTTGCCCCCACTCCCCCAATACGGTATAGGTTTCTGAACCATCATCAAAGCCGAGATTTTCTGGCAGCACTAGAGGGACAGAAAAACAGCTTGACAGTGCCCAAGAAAGGACTTTTTCTGATAGTTAAGACTTTGAGTACTTGTTAAAACATGTCTCAGCACCTTCCCTAGTGGCAAAAGATCAGGCTCAGTGACATTCCCACCCCCTTAATCCCAACTTGATAAGGAAGGATGACAGCGGCATCTCTCCAGAGCTGTCCCTGGCTCTCCTCCCTGCCCAATACAATCAGCTGATGTCCCACCACATGTCTATGCAACTCCATCATTCCCTACAACACACTTGGTACTAAAATTTTAGTAAGCCTGTAACTAATGATACTAACATTAAGATGGTACCTCTGAAATTCAGTGGTTAACTGAATGAAAGCCACTCTTTGACTTCCCTCCTTCCCATACCCTATGCATTCCCTACATAAATTGAAGGTGACATAGCTGAAACAGCTGAACGACTGTATGAATGACTAACTTCTTTGTCAAACTTCATTTGGGAACAGGGTAATTTACCCAAACAGCAAGGAAAAAACCCTAAACAAATCTGGTGAAATACAATCCTTTAAACCTGGGTCATTCAGGTAAAACTGATAAATCTGAAAAAGCCAAAGGATGCTTACACTTAAATCTACAAGCCACTTGCTGTCAAGCAGTGACAAGGCAGTATCAAGGGAAAGTTAAAGAACATTTTATGAAGTCGTTTAGATTTAATAAAACATCTCTTATTAAAGGCAAAATTAATCCTTTGTTGTATTCTGGTGCATAGGGTATTCTAATTATAAAGCCAAATTTTTAATAATGAGGTCTCCGGAGTCTACTTTCAACCTCTACTGAAATGTATATTTAGTACAAATATTTTAACCTAAGTATGCTAAGAATTACAGAAGACTGAAACAAAGAGTTGTATATAGTTTGCATGGAATAAAAAAGTACTTGAGTCTTCCAACCGATCATTGATTCCTCCAAATGATCACTTACATCTCATTCTTTCACATGCAAAACAATTGCACAATGAACAAATTATCACATGTGAAGAAGTCTGACAAAATTATATACATCAGGAAAACAGCAAACATTTATTAAATTTAGGGGAAAAGTGAGAAACCCCGCACCATTGATAATTACCATACACTATGCACATTTTGTGCACTAACTCTCCAAAGTACAAATGGCTATGATTAAAACTAAGGGCAAACTACAGTTCCATTTGACTCACATTTGCAAAATCGTAATCAGTAAGAAAGAATAGGTTAGCAAGTCCTTCACTACGCAGGAAGAATAATAAAATAAATAGAGATCATAAAAGTATTCTTTAATATGCATCCTCAACCACCTCTGCACACCAAACCTCTAAAGAAAGTTATTAATTTCTCATTACAACATATGAACATCTTGCAAATAAGAATGTCTTTTTCCTAACGTCATCCTGATTTACCTCAAAGCATAGCTCCTAGTGACTTTGCATGCCAAAGGTGAGTTCACAGTCACTGCAATAAGTGGTCATCTGTGAGAAGTCTGGATTTCTAGAGTACTTGGGTAGGATCACCTTGGATTTTCCCCACAGATTCAAGTGGGATGGAACAATTTTATTTGGAAGAAACCAAGAAAAAGTTAGAAGTCTCTGTCAGGATTGTTCTAACAGCAGACAATTACTTGCAACTGTGATACACGGAACATGCTTTCACTCAAGAAAAAAATACACTTGCTGAATTCATATGAGATTTCAATGATTTGTCCCCCTTAGCTATGACAGCCAATAAACATGATGATGGGAGGTGGTAGATTCATGTCCTACACGAGACTAGACAAACTGCATACATGCAGTATTCACTAAGGCACAACAAAGGTACTTGTAAGAGATGCTTGGAAAGTAAAACCCACTGAGCAGCAAATCTGAGAGCAGTACAGCAAAGAAAACCTATCCAACCAGCAGAAAGGGCTCAAGAGATCTAACCAGGCAAGTGGAACAACAACAAAAAAAAGTGGAGGGAAAAGCTCAGAAGAGCAGCCTAGGATTGTTTTGACTGTTTTATTTAACTGCCACTAAGATTGGAGCATCACCATTCCGCCTATTTTCCAAGAATATTTCCATTTATTGAGGTGCGCAAATTCAGAAGGAAACTAATAGGAAGGGCCAAAACGTAAAAATCTAAGAGGAAACATGAACAGAGAATGGAAGCTATGCAAAATGTATTTACTGCTCCTTTCATGGAGTGATCTGTAGCTTAACTTCAGTATGAAACTTATTAATTATCGTCACAGGTATTTGTATTGTTACAGTAGTTGGGTTCATTCAGTACAGTATTTACAGGTTCAATAAAAATCTCAACAATTAGGTACTGCTTCCCTGAATTTACTTTTCGAGCAAAAAAGCATTTTTAGAATTTTACAAGTTTGCAACTAGTTTTAGATGAAACCATATCAAAACTCACCATCTTTTCCCCCAAAAGTTGAGGCAAAACTGATATTTAAGATAGTTTACACTGGAGTTACAAGGAAGCATGATTCCAAGGTTTTTCCATTGTGGTCACTATAAGACAGCTAAGATTGATCAGCTATCCTAATTCTGAATTTTTCTAGTTTAAGAAAAAACACAGCTGTGAGCAATTTCTTGTTTGCTTGGGTTTGCAATATGCAGTATTAGCACAATTAATATAGCTATTGTACAACCCAAGACATGAAATATGTATTTCCTCTAAATCCTAACCCCCCAAAATTTTAAAAAGTAACTGATCAAAGCAATAGTATGCTAGATCAACAGTAAATTTCCTACTGCTATATGATGTGTGCTTTACATTGAGTAGTGACAGCTGTTCTTTTTTAAATAAAGCCCATTTTCTTACTGGTCTCATTAGTGCAGCCCTACCTGCCCAGCTGTATTAGTCACTTCCTGATGAGCACTTGGAACACCTACATGGAATCAAAACACCTCCTACTACATCCAACACAGTACACAGGTTTAACTGAAACATTAAAGCTGCAATTGAGCAAACCTGTTCCCTGTGCCATCACACGTAAGGGTGTCGTGTGCCAAACGCTCAGCATAGGAACTCTACTGCTTCAGAGAAACACCAAGTCCTTTTCCTAATGCCCACACCCCCCATGACCCCCCCAACAAATGATGTTCAAAGAGAAAGAGAGGAGGAATAAAAACAAACTAATAGTCTTAATCTCATGGTTACCCTCTTCCCACTTCCAGGGCCTGAGAAACAGGTAAAAAAAGGGAGAACACAATCAGTATCTCTCTGCTACTTGATGGAAGGGGGGGGTGCCTTCAAAAAACTTTTTGTAATGCACAATACAGTAATATAATCTGTTACAGGCTTTTATGATTTTATACTTCCAAATTTCACAACTGCTCCACTTTACCACTAAAGGTATCTGTGTAACAGAAACACAAGGCTACTGAGCTTGATCTTCAAAATCACTGTGTTGAAATCACAGTTGAGTAACAGATAGCATAGGCTAGTCCAGAACTCCTCCAAGCTACAAGAACGCTTCGTATGACTCTGCAGTAGTAGGGGGAAGAAAAGCAAAAAAAGCTGTAATTTCACTGCCGTGAACATACTTCAGCCCCCCCTCCACAGGTGTACAGTGATAGCAAGGAACAGTGAAGAGTTTAAGACAGCTCTAACTGATGTGTCCTGAAGGTTGTTCAGCCTCGGCTTAAGTGTCTCAGTTCAGTGCTAGAGAGATACCACCAGTGTAAAGCACGGCCAGCTCTCTGAGTCATCTGCTACATGGATCACACTTGCTCAAAAGCAGCTGGACTGACAAAAGCACATGATAGGTGATTACAAAGATTCTTCTGCAAGGAAGTCTTTCTTCCTGACAGTGTATAATTGACCAGGAGAGAAAAACAAGACAAACACTCCAACAACATGACAGAGATAAGAGTCCACGGCTGAGTAACAACTCCTTCCCCCAAAGTCACACGGCATATGACAGAAGTTAGATTTCTTCCAGTACAAATCCTTTACTTTCAGTGGCATTGCTGAATAATCCACAAGGTGACCAAATTAGTCTTAAACTGTAAAAACCTCTACCTTTCCAGAACACAACTGCAAATACTGTAAACTACGGGATCGCCATGGAAAGGAAATACCATTTTAAAAAGCTCCTGACAGTGGAAAGGAAGCTCATCCAGGAAAGGCAAGAAGAAAAACAGCAAAAGTTGGAAGCTGGCAAGAATACAGGTCACTCTCCAGGATCTTCACAGCACTCATTAGATAAGCATACACCTTTTGAAGAAGCTCAAGTTCCTGACATAAATAAAGGTTTTATAACCCACTCAAAACTTATCAGCCAGCTGTTTAACTTCATTTCATCTACCTTTTCTTACTCCTTGGGCAGTACTTCTGCATTTTTCAAGTGTCTCTATAGACCATTACAAAAGATATATGATAATTTGACATATTCCAGATCTAGTTCTCATCAGTTTTTCTACCATGGCTTACATACATGAAGGAATCTATTAAAAATCATACACCTTTCAGAGTGCTTTTAATGTTTCAATGCCCGTTGGTTCAGCATGTATCAGTCTTCATGCTGTAAGGTTTGTCCAAATCCAGAAGCAGGTTTTTCATGATTAGTACACAACACTGATTTTGGACCCAAAAATTGAATCAATTAGTGCTTCCATGAAATTTGTCTTCCCAGACAGACTTCACCCCTGAACTCAGAGACACTACATGAAACTAAAACCCTGAAGGAGACCAGTTTAGTTGTACAGGTATAAACCTAACTTAACAAGAATTGAATAAAAGGCTACACAGTCTTCAAAGGTACAAACACATACAGGATATTAAAGAATGGACTTAACACATAGAGGCTGGGTAGCTGAGCACAATCTCTGTGCAAAACTTGATTATTTTCCCTGTGGATCTAGCTCCTGCATATATAAAGAGCACAATGGCTTTAACGAGTTCATTCAAGCAGCGTGCAAGCATATTTTGTGATAAATATAGAAACTCATGTTTACTGCATCTCAGTAGCAAAGCCCTCCCCATGCACACCAGGCCAGGCACAGCCAGAACCAGAATGGATTTCACCAGAATCCCCAATAAAACACCCTGCAACTACCTAGAGCTACCAAAAGACTACCTGGAAGCCAACATAAGCACTTTAAGGATGCTAAAATCCTTCCACAACTTGTCAGATGTTGGTATCAAAAACTGGAAGGAAAAAACCCCCTAGAATATCTCCATCAGGAGATAAACCCAGAATGATGATGCTGCAGCCTGTCCAGTGAAGCATACAGCTAAACTAAGGACCAAGAGGAAAACAATGAAGTGCAACAACAACCAGCTACCACCTTCCAGTAACTTACAGCACATTTACCCAACCACTAACAGTAGTTTCATAAAAAAAATATAAATCAACAGCAAACCCCACACCCAAACCACCCAATTTCAGAGACTGTTTTTCTCTGGTACCCTAACCATCTGTTTTGTTCATTGTTTTCACATAAAAGCAATCTGTGGAGACGAAAACACACAATCACTGGTCTTTGCTAATTGTTCTTTCTCTCATAACTTTATACAACAGCCTGCATGAATTCCCTTGGAGAGCTATTCCCTTGGAGAGCTATTTCACAAAGGCATCCTCTATAACTTAGGTCAACCAAGGTAACGGCAATGCAGTCTGTCCTCTGCCAGCGGAGGGAGGGAACCACTTGGAAATTGCTCCAATTAAGCCAGATCAGTCTAATCAAAAACAGTCTTGAAAACACAGTTTCGAGATTTATTTAAAAGCCATTTCTCTTAAAATCAGTGCAAGACATTTGACTTCAGATTCTTTACAGACCAGGAAATGCCAGACACAAAGCATGGTCTGAAATGCACTGCTTGCAGATACACGTCGGGCGTTAGGAAATTTTGCTGTTTGCAATAGTTAAAAAAACAGTAACAGCAGGCCATAGAACTCTTCTACCATTTCCTCAAGCTTCCCAACAGAGCGCACTCGGAGAAGCACAGGCAGCCTTCTCATCCAACCAGGCCAAATTCAGCACATAATGGTGCCACACAGTGAGTCCCTTTTGACAGCATTGAAGGTGTTGGCTTTGAGAACTGCTCAGATATTGCGCCCTTCTTCCCAAATTCAGAGACTAGAAGGGCCCTCCAAGGTCCCTCCCTTCCATCCCAAACACACAGGCTCACACCAATTTCCATCCTCCCTTCATTAACTGCTAATTTTATAGTTTGCATTGTGCCAAAACTTCTTTACAAGTGTCTACCTAATTTACCCCCTTCCTTGCAATTAGGAAGAGTGGTCATTTCTCCTGCCAGATCTCCTTATGCAGTTCTGCATCTGTTCAACAGCTCTCTTCTCCTTGCAGTCCTTCCTGGTTCCTGCCATTTTTCTTAAACCCTGGTGCCCAAGATTCCAAATAAAACCTTGTCACATACAACAGCATCCCTGCTCTCCTCTCTCTGCTACATCCTCAAGTTGCATTCACCTTTTAAGTGGTTCCACCATTATTAGCTGCTTGCATCATCTGTTGTCATTAACTCAGATCTGCTGCCTCATACTAATGTTCCAACAGTCAGGTGAGCTCCTACTTGAAAAATTAAAATCAAAAAACCTCTTCCTTGCTCTTTCTTTTCACCATAAGGACTGATAAAACAAAATTCTCCTAAATCAAAACTCGATACAGAAGCTAAATGGTAAGCTAGCATCACAAAACTGGCCATCTGGTCCCAGTTAATTACTGAGGCAAGGAGAGGGGACTGCCTCCTGGTCTTCTCTCCTTCCCCCAAACTAATATCTCAATGTTTCTCACTAAGAAACATGCTTCTAGATTGTGAAAGCTGTAGTTACAGCCCATTCATGCCAATGCACATGCTAGAAGCATGGGTTATATACAACTTTAAAAATTTCTATATTAATTGTAAAAATAGGCTTAAAATTTTTATGGGTCAAAAGCAGTACACCTACAGAAACATAAGTTAATCACAGTGGAAAATGATATATTGGAATAGTAATGAATTTATTTTGGTTGTTGTCTCCAAAATAAGTTTATTTTTTTGTACTTTTACCAAGAGACTGTACAACCAAGCTCAAAAAAACCCTTCATCTACAAAGATCTCAAAATTATGCATACTACTTCTTCCATGACAGTGCTGTACATTGTTCCGCTGTGCATTTTAAAATAACATCCCATTTAACAACAGTCCAGGTATTTTGTCTTTGAAGGAAAAAAGAACGCACACCAAAAAACCACCACCCCCCAGAATAAACCACCACAACCCACACAATAAAAAACAACCCCCCTTCTATTGTTTTGAGCTCTGCATCTTTTCACTTGTTATTCAAAGAGGTAAGGGGCAATGAGGAACTTATTTCCTGCACAAGAGCTCTCAAAAATATTTCTCTCAAGAAAATAACGATCATACTTGGCACTGCTTGGCTGCAGCGAACTAAAGCTGTTGAAATAAACCAGATCAAAAGAAGAGGTTCCTTGTCTGCAAGAATATTCACATGAAAAACCTTCACTTGTAAAACGGCCTTAGGAATAATCTATTTTATGTTATAAAACACTTGGGGATCCTTTAAAATTCTAGCTGGTTGAGAGCTGCTTATTTAATGATGCCACAGGTACCATAAATGGGTACCAGCCTCGGCAGGACTGGGAACCTCAGTGCTGCAAGCTCAGATAAACACTCTGGACCACACCACCACGCTTGTCCAAGAGCTACAGGTGCAGACGCACCTTTGGGCACTGGACAAGCCGTGGCTTCCATGTGGATTGTGAAAGAGGAAGTGATGCAAGAACAGGACCAAATTGCAGGTTTGATTTCATTGAGCTCCAATAAAAAACCCCATGTGCTGTCATCTTGAACATGTTCTGTCTCCTTCCCTTGCACTGCCTTTTCAGTTGCTTTGTTCTGACAGGCTGTCACAGCTGCCAAAATAAGTGGCCCTGCTTAGCCACAGACACTTTATTTAGTATTGCCTTGTGGTGGAATAAACATTTGCACACCATGCATGAGACAGTTAGGTGCTGGATAAGACAAAAAACCCCAACAAACACCCAAAACCAACCACAGTAAGATATGGTTGTGAAAGGTTACTTTCAAACCAGACCATTTTTTTCTGCTGGTGGATCAGATGATGCATGAACACTAAGGAACAAGTTGCAGGTTGGGGTAAGCAGCACTGCCAGCTAAAATGACTGTAGACCTTCAGCTTTAGACAAGGTCTGCTCTTCTTGATAAGGAGATCCAGAACTCATTTTAGATCCTTAATTTACCAGAAGTGATTGCTTGGCCTTGTCTGACTAGTTGTCTTGGCTTGGGTGAGGTCCTCATGAAGCATTACACTATGGGACACTTAGGCAGGGTTTGCCAAGTTACTCTCACAAAAAGAACAACAAATCAAGTCTTCACATGAAATAACTACTTTACTGAGGCAAAAGCACTCAGCAATGTCCATTAGCAATAGTCACAACTCACTGCAAGGAAAGTTTAAAATCTTAGAAATGGCGAAGATGCCAGTCATTTAAAGTTACAACTTCAGATCATGCCTTGAAAGAATGCGCATCTTCAGAAGTTTGAAAGTTACTCTAAGTGTTACTGAGAAAGAAATACAGAAGCAAAGCTGAATCTACTTTCCATTATACAAATGGGTGAAAATGTCTGAGGCTGCTTAATTTCCACTGCCCCTGCGTAAGGAAAACTGTGACCACAGATACCTACATACTTTAAAATATCCAGATTTTAATAGCACAGTTCAGCCACTTTCAGGTCTACATGGCCATGTATATGTCAATACCCGTAAGTCTCTAACAGCAACAACATTTAGACAGAAGTCCAGTGTATTATAACCAAATTTCTGCCTTAATCTCAGTAGGATTAGTTCACCACAATAAAATATACTATCACCACCATAACTCTGCCTGGAGTCCTAACATCAATATTTTGTAGTTGGTACGCAACTTAGCATCTAAATACTATGGGACATGTTTGCTCTTCTGTGAATCTGTCCATTCCAAAAAAACCTTTTAAGTTGCACATTCTTTCCCTCTTTTAAGCTGCACACTAATACCATGAAGTTAACTAAGCAGAGTTTCCAAGCTATTGCACAACTGAGCTGCACATGCACTTGAAAAAGCACCGAGCAGTTTACATACTTGCTTCCATAAGGCTGCTAAAGGAGTATTTCTAAGGAGACAAATCATACCTGGCACTGCAGAGGTGCACTGGAATGGAAAGGCATAAGCTGTCCTCTCCCCAGAGTGCACTGACACAGTGAGCAACATTAAAATAGCTGAATATCTTAAGAAGCCCACCTCCACCATTTCTGTACCCCCACACAACAGCAATGGCACTGACAATAGCAAAGCCCTTCTTTTTGCTTGTTCAGGAAAGCGGCCACCTCTCAGCACCTCTAAAATGGTGTCACAGATAGTATGCTGTACCTACCTACTCCACCCCTCTCTGCTGCCTATAGGGTATAAAAGTCTTCCAGCAGTCCAGTAAAACACTAACCCACCATTTTCTTGGAAGTTCTTTATTTTAAACTGTGTTTAAAACACTTTTTTTTTTTTCCTTTTTAAGGTTAGATTTCCTGCCCGCCCCCATCCAATAAGAAACCAGAAATAGAGCTAGTTCCATTTCACTTTCTGGCCACCACTTACCAGAATAACTAGCCAGTATTAAGTTGCAGGTTTAAACAGAGGCTAAAGATGCACCTCATACATGAAGGACACCAGTCTTCATGATTCCCTTTTGTTTTATGAAAGCTCATCCTGAGCAGGCCCATCTTCTGGGGCAAACCAATTCTTATCACATCACGAAGCCCTTCCCATCCTGGCAACCTTCTTCTCGCTCTTCTTCCTTCCTTGTATTGTGTGCACAACCCCAAAGAGCCACATCACAGCTGAAACAGTTTGGATAGGACTTCCCTTTCCTACAAGCTAAAGGGACAGTCATTCAGATCCCCGTCCTACACGCGGCCCCAAGCTGATACACCACCACTCCTATGAGATGAGGGAGCCAAACCAATTAAACTAGAGAGGTACCTGCCTTTGCTGCCATTTGTACAATGTCTATGGTAGAAAACAATACACAATGGCATCAGCATAACTAGGCTTGGGAAAGTTAAACTTTGTCCCTTCTACCTTCCACTACAATATCCAGTATAGTCTGTACTGTGCTTAATAAAAACACCACTTGGGAAGAAAGTCCACAGAAGGGGAAAGGTGCTTTTGTTATTATTTCAACCTGACATCCCTTGTAAAAAACATCTGCAGTTTTCAAAGTGCACTATGGTCTACCAGCAAGCTCATAAAGAAAAGGGAGTGGGACAGCTTTAGAAATTTCTTTCATCTTTTTGTGAAATTGTAATCTAGGGAGTGCACAGCCTTTCTCACAATTAAGTAAATAAATAGGAGAAACCCTACAACCATGAAGTTTTCTTCTCTACAAGTAAAGTCTTGAATTTGTTTTCCATCCTATTTTTTTCCTATTTCACTTACATTAAGCACCTGCTCTCACAAGGCTTATTTACCTATACAATAAATGTGTGCACGCCATATCAGAAAAACATACATTTAAGAACTGGCTATTCAACAAGAATGCTGTTATTTTTATGTTCATGTTAGCTTCCAAATACCATATCAAAATTTTTTCAAGTACTTAAAAATGGGCTCATAAGTTAATAGCCTCTTCATCACTACACAAATTTGTCACTTCTTCTATACTAGAAAAAGTCATAGGTATTTGACTAACAAAATCAAATAGATGAGGATTTTTTAATAGAATTTATAAAATATACAAAAAAAGGCAAGAGAAACCTGAAGTGCAAGCAGCTAAAGCATACTAGACAGATAAAACATGGTAACTGGGTGGGTAAGTAAAGCCCTTCTTCACCAGAAGAATTTTGAAGAAATTACATCCCTTACAACTCTTAAATCATTTTGACAACGTACTCACATCCTGGTCACGTAAGAGTCGTACCTTCCTTGAGCCTGGCTGGTTTAGACAGCAGGAAGCAAGATATTTGTACAAGAAGAGAGGAATGAAGGGCCAAGAGGCCCCAAAGCAACTGGAGGAACAGTTGTTCTGGTTGGAAAAACAGGGGAATAGGGACAGAGGTGAGCCAAAAGCCTTCCCAACGCCCCTTTAACTCCTTCATTTCTCTTTGTCTGGGCAATTAAAACTCAGTTCAGTTTTCAACTCATTTCACTTTAAAACCCCTGGCCTGAGTCCATACCTGTGCCTGGAACAGCTGGTGAGAGCAGTACAAGGGAAGGCACACAGCAGGCGATGTCCCCGTGGCTCAGCCTATGCGTGGTCCCCAATGCCAACACTCCTGACAAACCAGCAAGGTGCACCATGCTGGCTATTTGAGCCAGCTGACAAGAAGGGCTTCTGCTTCACAGAAATTTCACATTTTTGAAATTAGATTTCAACTCAAGCTAAACCAAAACTGGTTCCCCTTCATCTCCCACTGCAATTTCATATTCATAGGAAGCCTTCACCTTTCAAAACCAGCTTTACTATCAACATCAAAAAATTCACCACTGCAGGACTCGCCATTTATCCTCACCCCTTGCTACCAACATCAACAATTTTATCTTTATCATTTATCTTCACCCCAGAAATTCAGGTTTTCCCCCATTAGCAAACCCTTCCTACCACTGTTCAAAGGTGACACAATCTTTTCAATTCCTAACATCTCTGATCCTACAGATTAGAGTTTTAATGGAAATCTTATTAGCTGAAAAAACAGCCACTCTTTTCCCCCCTTCACTCCGTAACAGCATGGCTAAGAAATGATGGCCACATATTCCAGGTCTACCTTTGGCAAACACTTGTCTAAACAAGAGGAAGTCATAGCTATCCATGCAGAGTAGGCTTGCAGTTACTCCTGCATAGGGAACAAAACCACCACACAAAGTGGTGGTATGTTGACATAGTATCAAGCCTGACATGCGCTAGGACAACTAGGCTGTATTCAAGAACATTACTCAAAACTAGTTTTCTTTTAAAAGAATTTAAATGTATTTCCTGCAATGCTTAATTTTGTAAAACTTTGTTCCAAGCCTCAGTCTGGCTCAAACTGGATCCAGCAACAAGTATTCAAGAAGGACTGAAAGCCAGCTATATGCCCAGCCAACTTCAAAGGCTCATGTTTACAGTCTTAAAGGTACTTGGGTGTCATCTTGAACTGTGACAGTAACCTTTGGGCAGCCGGCTACACAAGCAGCACTTCAGCACTGGCACTGCATACAACATGTCAGGAGAACAGGACAGACCTTCAGAAGCCGTTTGCTGAAAATGACAGTGAAGTAGTTTAGGTGCTCCTGCGGCTTACAGGCTGCTTGCAGCTAATGGACCAGGTCTATCTGCTGCCTCCTCCTCCTACTCAGGAACATAGCCACCTTATAGTGGCTGAAGTGGCTGGTTTGGTTTAGAAGGCCTGTAATATAGCAGGTAATATATTCCTTTCCCCTCCTGCACTTCTCTTCCTCCTCTAGAAACTTCTGTGTTCTTGCAATATCAGCTGGCAAGTGGTCGCTCACCCTACCATCATCCCCTGGCAGGCAGCCTGCAGCCGTCCTAGCAACTAATTCACTAACTACAGCCAGAGCATGCTTTTGGATTAATAACCCTTGCAAACACCGAGCTGCTCCCACAGGGAATGACAGTGGCCCTCTGAGCTCTGGTTTGACTCAGGGCACTAGCAGCTCATTAACCATCAGATGATTCAGCACTTGGTGCCTACATTTCTGCTAGCTCGTTTTCATCAGCAACCAGACTACGGCTTTGAAGATGTATCATTTATAAGATACCATCAGACACCTGAAGAGGCACGCAGGTGTCAAGTCCCTCCGGCTCCAAGCCAGTATTAGTTTTAGGCAATACAGCCTGCTCTTAAATTCTCCTCTTCACTACATGGCTATATAATCACATTCCCCACAAAAATCCTGACTCTAACAGTCTGCTGCTTTTTTTTTCTCCAGGTCTTTCAGAAAGAGATCATGCACAAAAAAAGGAAAGGGGTCAAAACCCAGATGTCAGGACACTGAGAAAGAAAGACTAGTAACAGGTCCTGGGCAGAGGGAGGACAATCTCCACATTCCATGCTCAGGAGAGGTGAGCAGAATTTTAGTCCCACCAAAATCAGCTGTGCACAAAACGCTGTTGCATGCAGTCCCTCCCCACCCCCAACAATCCCTTCCAATTTACTCACGGCCACTAATCTCATTACAGTTCCTATAATTAAAGCACCATAATATCTGATTGAGAATATAGTATGCTGTTTAAAATTAACTTACCCAAAGTCCTTTAATGTAAGAATAACTGCTTCAAGAGAATTACAAGATTTACAATATAAAGCATCACTAATAACCATAGGATCAAAACTGGATTATCAAGTTTCCTAATTTGCATGTAGAAAAAGCAGGCAGTCAAATCACCAAGGTTTCTATAAAACTTTTACAGCCACTTTATAGGAAAAGCGAAACAAGTATAGATGCAATTTTATATATATAGCTTCAAATATTTATTAGAGAACATATTGTACTTTATAGATGTTAGGAAACAGCAAATGTTATTTTGGTCTAGTCAATACTTGCTGAAAAGTGAGGAGTAATACTGTTCTTCTGAATAGCACTCGCCAAGTTCACAGATTAGGGAGATGAGAAAACACATATAAATCTTAACCTCTTTACCAGTCCAGAATAAGTTAAATATAAAAACCTAGTTATACTTTAGGTCTTTTCCCTCTCTTCTTAAGTCAAAAATCATCCTGTATCTATTTGCCTACAATTTTTAAAGAAAATTTCAAAGAAACCCTATCCCCACTCCGGACACACAAATGGACAAAAAGCAAAACCAGGCACAAATACTCCCTCTGACGCAGATGTAGAAGCAGCCAGGAGAGGTTAGGAAGTGAATCACTCATTTAGCAAACCTATGTGTGTGCACTGTGCACACAGTCTCTGGAATAACATGGCTTTGGTGCCATGTTAAATGGAGAGGAGGATGGGAAGAGAAGGGGATGTGAAGGCAGTATTGCACCTGAGATTGAGCGTCCTCGTTCTTCCCACCCCTGTCCCTAACCTGTATACTAGATGCATGAGTGCAGAAGCCCACAGCTCCCAGCTGAAGAGAAAACTGTTCTTCCACCCTTCGGACCCCGACCTCACGCTGCACATACCTGAGAGCCCATGGAGATTGCCTCCGTGAGCACCATGGTCCGGAAAGAGCACTGACAGTTCAAATATTCACACTCTTCGGGCTCATCTGTTTTATATTGTGTTTAAGCGTAACAACAAAGAGCAGCTTTGAGGCTGCCTTGATTCCTGGAGATGGGGCTTGTTGTGAACTGACCCAGGCTCTGTGGGACTCACCAGGTCCTGAGGTGCAAGAGCCACCACCTCTTTCAGGCTAACCCCTCAATTTCTCTGGGACCAAAAGAATGAAGTCATAGAGTTTTTTTGAATGGTAGATAAACTGGTCTTAGACCCTGAAAAGCCCTCAGGGTCTGCAGCTATTAGGCCAGGAGAAAGAATAGCTAAATTGAGGCAGAGGTGAAGTTATGCAATTTACCAAAAGTCTGACTCCAGATCAGCCTGGGCACTCCAGGCTCCCCTGCTAAGCTTCTGCTCCAGCCGTTAAATCTTTGAAAGGGATTATACAGCAAGGTGCTGTGCCAGTGATAAGAAAGCCACGATTTGACCTCTAAGGACCTTCAGATGCAACAGTCCTAAATCAATTACCCTCATTTTCCAGCATGCTGGTAACGTTACTAGTAAACTCTGCAGCTGGAATAGTCTCATCTGGATAATCTTCTTTTCAACAATGCCTAAAACTTCAGTTGATTTTCTGATCTATGAAAGGGCTCCAAGGCAGAAGTTTCAATGCTGTTCTATGTTTGCATAGAAGAGGGCAGAATGCATTAACAGGGTTTTTACTTTGCTACTCTATTAAGCATCATTTCAGAAATCACAATGAAACCATCATCAAGAATTCAGCTTTCTTCAGTAGGAAAACACACAGACATTAAAGGTAACATGAATTATTTTAAGCATTATACTTCTGCCAGCTCCACATTTGCAGCATGGAAGACCACCCCTCCAGAGAATTAAGAGTCAAGGCTACAGATTGCTACTTCTCTGACAAGGAAAAACAGATCTGAACAATGCATATTGCTGCCTGGGGTTTTGTTCTTGGGTGGGTTTTTTTTCAATGTCAGGTTCATTCCTAAATCAAGCTGACTGTATCCAAACTGAAAATCTGTTAAAATTTTCAAACAGAAACAGCTTTTCAACATTTACTCCTTTTGAACTTTCGGTAAATTTTCCTTTTTTCTTTGCTACACCCAGTGTTAAGTCTCAAAGATGAAAGGCAACTATTTCTATCCTATACTGCCTTTCCACTCATCCTTCCCAGAAATTCCTTTAATGTAACTGACATGTAGAAGCCTCTCCTCTCTCGTCAGGATGAGTCACAGGGTCCTTCCACAGCACAAAGGAAAGAGACATCGCTTCTTGTCCTTCTCAAAGAAACATCACTTTCTTGTTCTTTACAAAAAAGGAAGACAGGGGAAGAACACATTGGACTGTTATTTGAGGGTATTTTGTTTCCTTTTTCCCTGAACAAATTTATCAAGCAACTAAAATTCTGCCTGGTCATAACAGTTTCTGTAACAACATGCCAACAGAAGTGCTCTGTGAATCTCCCTCCTGAAGACCAGCATCCTTGCTGCAGACATCCCCTCCTCTGCATCTGTATCCCTGCCCCACCTTACACGTACAGGAGTAAGTACCCATATGGCTATCTGCCAAGACCACCTTTTAATGCTGGGATAAGCTTTGCAGAGTGCTCAGCAATACTAGCTGCTTCCTTTAAGAGGGCATCCCTGCATACACATCCAACAGCTGGCTAATGCTAAACCCACTTCATGGGGCATGTACCCATGGTTCCCAGGCCAACCAGTTGTTTCAGCCACCGAGCTCCCATATCGACTTCTGAGAGTCCAGCCTAAACCAGGCAGAAGAGCTCTTCAGGGTAGCTTTAGCTACCAGATCATGTAACTTCCATTAGATCACTGTAAGCTGCAGGCCCCAACAGAAGCTAGAGAAGACCACCCTAACATCACACCACTTTGCAGTTTCCAGCTTCAAAGCAAGACAATGTCCTGACACAGGACCTCAGCAGCAAATATGCAAATGAGCAGTGGCAATATACACAAAAAAACCCAAACGACTGAGAGTTTCCAGCCGACCACTTAACTACAAACCAAACCATTCTGGGCTCTGTACATAAAGCCTCGAGATAATGTTCCTGAATTTAAGTGTTACGGGAGATGTACAAAACAAAATTATGCTTCTCCCATCCATCAGCCCCCACATTAAGCCTTTCCTTGTTACCTAAACAGAACAGAGGCAATCCATAGAAATGCTAGTGAGTTTACCATTAGCCACAACAAGTGTTACCAGGCTTGAAGCACAGGCTGCCCCAGCACAACTCTCAGCTCCAACAGGTGTAAAAATTCATTCTACCACACACCAGCGTTTCTCCAGTGGGCACGTCCCAAAAGTTTATGTTGAATAAAAACATAAAGGTGGTACAAAAAGCGTTTATTTGGCTTTGTTTTTCCCACATACCCATACTTCACCCATTGCTTTCAGTTTAGGGCACATCTGCACTAGTGTCAGTAACAACACACAAGTGTTTTGTGATTCCAGCTACTAAAAACACTAAGACGGAGCTTTGCTTTCAAGATGCTGATTTTGGTTTGAAAAAGCAGTTCTGACTGACAAAGCAGTGATGAAGATACAAGCAGCCTCTATGTGATTAGCTACCTACCAACCCAGGATGAGCAGCTCTCTGCCCAGCACAGACTAGGTACCGCATTTTGGGCTTACTTTTTTTTTTCCCCAAGGAAGTTCTTGTTTACTGTTGTGATTCCTACCGAACAGTCACACAGACACCCCCCCCTCACTGTTTTAAGCCTACATATCTGGCCTAACACCAAACGCATTATTCTCAGAGGAACACGCCGAATGACAGCGGGTACAAGCGCCGCGGGGTGCGCGGGGCTGTGGGATGCCAGCCGGGATCCCCGGCACCTGACCTCGGGGGTCGCCTCCGGGGCGGCTGCTAACGCTGCCGCCGGACTCCATCCATCGCCCTTTGCATTCCTCTTTACAGGAGACCGGTGCCGGCCGCGTAACGGCAAGAGTTTGACAATCCAAAGAGAACATCCTGTAGAAGATGGAAGGAGCTTGAAAACGTTAAAGTGACCAACCCGACAGGCTGCGTACCAACGCGCAAACGCTTCGAGAACAAATGGTCATTAAATCCGCAGCTCTCGGGCGTGCGGCTGCCAGCCGCGTTCGGTGGGGCGGGAAAGGCTCCTCCGCCCCCCGCCGCCCCGAGGCGCGGGGCGATGCTCAGGCCCGCGCTGCCGGTACCGGCCGCCCCGCTTAACGCTCTGCCCCCTCCCCGGCACAACCTCGCCTCGCCGCCCGGGCCGTACCTGGGAGCTGAGGTACCGCTTGAGGCACTCGTCGCACACCGCCTTCTTGCAGCAGGACAGCGGCTTGATAGGCTTCTCCTCCAGGCACACGCGGCAGCTCAGCACCAGCAGCGGCCCGAACTCGCCCGCGATCAGCCCGGAGAAGGGCTCGGGCAGCAGGTACACGTCCACCACCTCGATGCTGCCGCCCGCCGACAGCGGGTCGTCGCCCGCCGCCACCCCGCGCCGCGCCGGCGGCTGCCCCACGCCCGAGCCGCCGCCGCCGCCGGGGGAGACGGGGGCTGCCGCCGGCCGGTCGTTCTCCACGCAGTAGACGGTGCAGTACACGTGCCGCCGGGGGGGGCGGCGGCGGCCGCCGCTGCTCTCCTCTGGCCCCGGCCCCTCTTCCGCCAGGGCCGCCGGCTCTCCTGCGGCCAGCGGCTGCTCCGGCTCGGTCGCCGCCTCCGCCTCCTCGGCCCCTCGCCGCTCGCGGCCGGCGGCAGGCGGCGGCGGCTCCTCGCTTCGCTCCGACCCGGCCGCCCCGCCGCCCGGGGCCGCCTCCGGCGGCGGCGGCTCGTCCGGGCCGAGCTCCCGCGGGGCCCCGGCCGGGCTCGGCGGCGCGGCTGCCGCCCGCGGGGCGCTCAGCGAGCTCTGCTGCTCTCCCATCGCCGCCCGCCGCCGCCGCCGCGCCTTCCCATCCAGCCGCCTCTCGGCCCCGCTTCTGCTTCCGGGTCCCGAGCCCCGCGCGCCGCGGCCCGCCGCGCCAAGCCCCGCGCCACCCGCCCGCGGGCGCCGGCCGCCGCCGCCCGGCCTCCTGCCTGCGGGGCCGCGGGCGCGGGGAGCGAGCGGCGGGTGCCGCTCCGGTCAGCGCCGCCCGCGGGGTCTCGGCCGGAGCCCGACCCCCATGGCCGGGCAGGACGCGGGCAGCCGCCCCCGGTGCCGCGGGGCAGCGCGCCCGGCCGCGCTCCGCAGCCGCCCCGCCCCGCCATGCGCGTCACCGCCCCCCGCCCGCGGCGGCCGCTCCGCCGGGTGCGCCCGCCCCCGCGCGCCCCCGCGCCGCTCTGACGCAGCGCTACCGGCCTCGCCCCTCATTCACCCGTAAACACCGCGTGCCTGCCCCGCGCCGCCCCCCGCCCGCCGCCGGCGGGGCCCCGCTCCCCCGCCCCGGGGCCGCGCTGCGCTGCAACGCGCGGGCAGGGAGGGCGAGCCCGGGGGGCGGGCGCCGTGTGAAGTGTCGCGGCGCCTCTGTGCGCGGGGGCAGAGGCTGCGGGCCGGCTGGGGGAAAACATCGTGGCGAGCAGGGGCAGCGCGGTGACGCCGGGCCATGCGGTGGCGGTCACAAACATAATCGGAACAACTACAAACACGTGGGTCCCCGCAGGTCCCAGCTGGTGCCTGGTTGCTCGGGTGCTCGCAGTGAAGGGCGTTAGAGGAGCGGCTGTGCGTTCTGCTCCGAGCCCGCCGGTGCGCTCGGGAACGGCACCTCCAGGCCTTGGCATCCCCAGTTACACCGTCACACGGGGCAGGTGTCGTGCAGCCGGTGCTGCGGCAGCTGAGCGGCTTAACGGCGACGGGCGGGCGGGCAGTTTCCATCCCGAACTCCGCCTGGCGTGTCAATCGGAAGTTACTCAGCTGCGGTGCTGGAGAGGGCGAGGGGCTGGGCTAACCGGAGTGAGAGGAGGAGGAGGGGGGGGGCGTCAAGCGGGAAGGTGGCAGCAGGCCATAGTGGGTGTATGCGTGCTGTCACCCCAGCCCCAGTGAGCCCATTAGCTCAGGCTGACACAGGTCCTGGGGGGCCTGGCGCAGCCCCACGCGTTGGTGTGGCGCTGTGCTTGAGCCCAGCAGCCCCCCAGCCGCCCGGAGCCGTGGCTGTCACGTCGGGGATGCTGGATGGGGCCAGCCCAGCTCTGGCGGGCCCTGCGCGGCGCTGGAGCCTGTGCGTGCTCTGGAGAGGAGCTAAGCCCCCAGCACGCGGCACGGGGAGCCTGCCCGGCCCTGCTGGAGGCTGGTGATGGGGCACCCCAGGTGCTCTGGGTGGCAGCTGGCAACATCTGGTGGCCAGGGGGCTCTTTGGCTGGAAAATGCTGTACTTCTTCCAGACCCAAGCTGACCTGAATGTCTGTGACCGGATTTGTGTAATATCAGACTGTAGTTGTCCCTGCAGGAAGATCATACAGAGGGATTATTTATTTCATTTAAACAATATGTTTATTTAGCTTCCCTTATTTGAGTCTCTAGAGTTTACGCTCCCAAAGCTTACTTTGAAAATACAAAGTGCAAAACTTCTAATGAATGAGTGAACATCAGAATTTCCTGCCACTCAGGAAGCTGGAGTTTAAAGAAGAAGCCTAGAGAGACAATGTCATTGCAAGAGCAAGCAATATTGCTCAGCTGTTAGTTCAGAAGTGCTTGTGCTGAAGCACAGCAGGGGGAAAATGGTCCTGGGGAATCCAGGATGGCAATGTGATTTGCCCTTGGCTGGGAGGAAGCATTAGGCAAACACGAGTTACAGAACTGCACATGCCCTACCAGGCTATGGACTGGGCATCGTTCAGTGGCCTGTGTCCAGCCATGGGTCCTGCTGGTCCCAGCTGTGAACAGTTGGCAGATGTGCCAGCCCCAGCTTCTGGCTGGGATGATGGGACCAGCCCTGCTTCTGTGGTTCTGCCTGGCAGCCCCTGAGGGAGCCCTGCCACTCCCTGCCACCAGGCTCCTTGACATATGTATGCTTTGCAACAAGTCTTTGCCATATTCTGTATATATTCTCTCAGGCACATTAAAAAAGTATGAAATTATATAGTAGTAGACAGAAAGAAATATTGGGCTGAGGTAAACATAACCCGACCTGCTAGTACGAACTGATTGCCTTTCCAACTGTACCTTCACACAGATTCATATTCAAATGACTTCAGGGAAGAAGAATTTTCAAAAAAAGACCACCTAGCCCCCCATAAGCCCCCAACAACCTGACACGATAGGATGCTGTGCTGCATGGCACCTGCTCGTTCCCCAGGAGAGCCGGTGGGGGAACAGGCGGTCAGCAAGGGATGCTGGTTCCGTTGCTGGCTGCACTGCTGGTAGGTGCCAGGCTGCGTGTAGCAGCAGCCTGTACGGGGCTGAACACATGGCTCCCAAACAGGCTGCTCCTGCTCTGCTGCTGACTGACAGCCTGCATGATGTACCTTAGGCTGGCTGTTGCCCAGGCTTTGAGAAACCATGAGTCAGTTCTGCTTCCAGAATGACTCTGTGGCCTAAAACCTTGTTTTAAAATGCGATTTCAGATGCACACATTTTACACTCTCTGTAGAGCATGTCTAGACTTTAAATAAAACCTTATGGAAGATACTAAAAAGATAGCAGTGCTACTGATTTACATAACAGATTAAAAGAAATTATCCTACAGAGATAAATCTTTTTCTCACCAAACTGTTTGGTTTATGAGAACTTTTTCGTGTTTGAGCACAGTTGTGTGGAACTGAGTCTAGTTGCTTGAAAGATTACTTTTCTCCCTGTGATATACCATCAACTCAAACTCCACAGAGATTCACACATGTGAGCTCTGCAAATGAAGTATGAGGAAGCAGCTGGCAGGGCGTTCATTCTCTGTGAGGGATCCTCAGTTTTGGAAAGCTCTATCCACCGTCGTCCACTAGAACTTGCATTAGCTTACCTCCAGGAATGCAGGAAACAACATTTTTTTCTTCTTTATTAGAACTACTGGAGGGTTTGGTTTGAGTAGGTATGTTTTTGGGTGGTCCTTTTACTCATGCCTGATTTTTAAATTCCACAGCTGAGATCCAGGGCAGACACTTGTATATTCAAAAAAATAAATGTAATTTACTGCCATGGTTTTGGTAATGCCTGAATTTAGGGTTGGTTGTTGTTTGGGTTTTGTGGTGTTTGGTTTTTTTTTTAACTCACACTGAAAAAAAGGAAGTCATGGTGTCTATTGCATCAATTAATTCAGTTTTACCCAATTTCCAAATTTTTACAAAGTATTGCCTGAGAATTTCCATCCTTCCTTATTTTCCCTCAATTCCTTCTGTCCTCCCTTCCTTTCTTTCCTTTAATCAAAGAGCACAAGCTTACATAAAACTCCAGCAAAAGAAAGTACTAGGCTATGTGGCATATAAGCACACTGCAGAATTCATTACTACGCACAATCACTGAAGCATTTCTATAGTGAATTTATAAACTGATTGGATACTTTTAGAAATACAGGAGAGCTAAAGCAGGCTGTGCTGTCTGTACTAGCTCTGTATATATACCTATATATAATCTCTGTGTGTGTCTGCACATATATAAAAGGAGTCGTCAATTTCCCAAGGCTGTAGTTCTTAAGACTTCATTAAAATTACTTGTACTAAAAATAATTAATATTTTTAAGATGATTAATTAACAGTCATTTTTCTGGGCTTATGCTGATGGCCTCTGAGGATATTTGAAGGCTTACTTTCCTAGTAAAGCAGTAAGTAACTGGCAGCATGGTACTGGGTCATTGTGTGTAGAACTTAATTGGGGGTGGGCGGGAGAGAATCTTTTTAATCTTACTATTAAGTGTTTTTTCAAAGTACTTAAAATTTTCATTTTCTGTTTTGCCTACCATTGCAGATGTATTCTATTTTATGAAATGTCTGTATCCGAATGTTTATTTTGAAAATGAAATAAAAAATCAGATTCCCATGTTTGCCCCTCAACACTTGCAATTCTCAGTATTCTGTGCAGTTCACATATAATATATTGTCTTCCATTCTTCAGAATATATCCTGTATATACCACTTACACTCTGGACATGGTCCTGCCTTCAAAATATATATAAACTGACTATGCTGGCTTGACATTTTTCACCAAAAAGCACCTATAACCTTCTGTGACAAAAGCTTGTGGCAGTGAAACAGCAGTCATGACAGCAGTTTTCTGGGACCGCCCAGTGAGAACAGAACTCTTGGAGCTTCTCCTTCATCTGCAGTTCTGAATCTAGTTGGGATGCATGGTGGTAAAGAAGATGTAGTTGTATATCTCATCTATAAAATTCCTCCTAATTTCTGAATTACAGTCCACAAAAGAAAATATCCTTGACATGTACTAGGTTTTAATAGTTATGCAGGACGTTTCTGCAGCACGTTTCTGCAGCTAGAAGGAAAGTATGGTTAACTCCTTGGGCTTCTGTTCATCTTGTGAGTTGAAAGGGGCATGTATGTTCTACAGAAAGCGTAGGTTAGAAAAAGGCATGTGCTAACATAATTTCTTATGATTATCCTAATTAAATCAGGAAGAATGACTGTGTGTCTAGTTTAACTGTTTCAGTATTTATTTTGGAAACAGTCTGTGCCATTATTTTTATCTAGCATGATGGAAACAACCGTCAAAATATAACTATGTATCTTGAAAGTATCCCCAGAAATTCCAATAAATAGCTTTTGCATATGCATTTCTTAGAAAGCTTTGGGAGAGCATAGTCATTGGCCCATCACTGGAATTACAAGATAGATATATTTAGGTATCTGAGTTTTGTCAAGCAGAGAAAGCATTGCCTAAACAAATCAACCTTTTGGACCGCATACGTGCTTACTATCAACATCTGGGCTAAGGAGAGAAAACACTGTTCTGAAATTTATGGCTTTCCGAACAGATCTTATCAATGTCTCAAGTCATCTTTTAAAGGGCACCTACAATCTTGATGCATCTTCCTTAACACTTCTCTTGCTTTGGAATGATGTATCCTACACACTTCTTCAAAATCCTCCTTGACATCTGCAACACTTTTTTTCTTAGTTCTCTGCCTTCATCACTATTTTTTAGTATCTTTCTTTTTTTTTCCTAACACATCTTTTCTTCCTAAAAATACAACAAAGCTCTTGTGTTTAGCCTACAGCTTTGTAGACAGACTCATGACCATGTTTCTGTTCCTGATCTTGCTGAATCCAGTTTCTCATTGAGGGGTAGACTCACCAGCAGCTTAAGCTGATGGGAGCAACTTCCTCCCCCTCACCCAAACCTTTTATTCTTCCTCAACTTTCTTACCACATTACCATCCCTCATGTCACCCGGTTTCCTAACTTGGAAATCACTTTCATCTTCAGCAAACCCAAAGAACCACTTGAGTAAAGCAAGATACTTTAAATGTCAAACTTTTCATAGAGCAGCGGTATGTATTTTTAAGTTCTTGATGTTAAAACTCAGGGACTGAGCTGGGAATATCGCGATCGCAGATTGCTTCCCCAAGTGGGTTTATTTACTCTTAGTCCCAGAACCACACCTGAATCAAGCTAAGCTCCATGTGGTCCACAATCACTGGTTTTCTCCTTAACAGCAGACAATACCTGACTCATTGATCAGCATTAATCTGGAATGAAATGCCTTCATGCACCGCCTGGATGTGATGCAGTCATTTTGAGGAGGCTGGAGTTATTTACCACCATCAGCAGCAGTACAGGCATGAAACTGTTCCAAACGACATCAGCATTTTTAGACTCTCCCAAAGAAATAATTCTTCATTACTGCATTATTTTTATTAATATGCCTTTGAAGTTATTTTTATAGTAATAGCTGGCCACAAGTTTACCTGACAACAGTGGAGCGAGAGCAAATTCCGCCGAAGGGCAAATATTATAGTTAATAATAAATTTTATAGCTATTATTGTTCTAATTAGCTCTGCAGAATGACGCACAAATAGAATGTTTTGTAAAATAAAGACTTAGCAGCTACGTTTAAAATATCACAATTTTCTGATGTGCAAATAGCTATCTTTTCCTACTTAGCCTCAGGCCTGAAAAGCAGTTGAACATTTCTTAAAGCAATTGTCTACCCTTATTACAGGATTAACAAATTATGCTTTTATCATTTTGTACTGGAGGGTTATTTTTTTTATATGTTAATAATTTAAAAGGATTTCAGAAAATAATCAAACTAAGTAATTAACCTGATCAGACAGTGGGGATACATAGAGCTATTCAAATTAGATGTTTTTTAATTATGCTTTTGTACTTCTTAAAGCCAAATTTCAGAATTATTTTGAAGGCTTCCGTATGCTTGTTTCTGTAATTCAACAAAACCCGCTGTTATCAGCAGAGGCTCTCATTACACGCTTTGTGACTCCGTTGAGACTTATCGCTTCTGCAAGGAGCTGCTGTAACAAATGGAGCTACGTTCACCAGCTGAGCAGGGGCGGGCAGCAGGGTCTTGCGGCGAGGGCGCTGGAGGGGGCCTGGCGGCCCCCTTTCTAATCTCAGCTCTGTGACTGACCAGCCATGTGACCTCAGACAACATACTGCTGTATCTCTGTTTCCCGTTTTACCCTTTGCCTGTCTCAATTATTCAGACTGTAAGCGGTGTGTGACAAGCAGGGTTTGCAGCCGTGGCACTGTGTGGCCCGGTGAATCCCTCGGTCTGAGCTCATACTCGAGGTATTGCTATACCACAGGCAAAACACAGTCATTTCAACATCTGGCACGTCATGTGAAATTAGCTAATTAATAACACGTTTTATAGTTAAAAGTAAATTTATGTATGTTCAGATACTTCTCCCATTTTTACTTTGACTGGGGAACACCACATTCACAAGAATTTCTCTGCTGGGCTGTAGTCATTCCTGAATGGCACCTGTGTGCTGTCAGGGTTTTACACGCATAAGCTAACACCAGGAACTTCATCCACCTTCAACCTCACACTCTGTGTAAGAAGGCAGGAATTTAAGCCTTTTCCCTTGCTTAGATAACGTGTCCAGATTTCCAGTGGGATTTTACCTAGCGTACCAAAGCAAATATTTGGTAGAACATGTGTGATACTTCTACCAAGGAAAGAAAAGTCAGCATAAATGCCAGTTTCATACCATAATAGGTCAAAATGAAGGTTCATTTTACAACTTTGACCCTCCCTAATTTGCAAACTCCCTATGTTTTCTAGCGTGTAAGGGTAGCTTCACTGTAGAGGTGCTCTGCTCAGAAAATCTTCACAGTTGGATGGAAAAAAGGTGGCCAAATTATGATTCTGTAAAATTAAAGTAGTGGTGTATTGATTATTCTATATGTTGTATTGATTGTTCTATAGATGGTTTGACTGCAGTGGGGACTGAGAAGCATCAGAAATGGGAACAGGCAGCAAATTGCCTTGACAAAACTGAACAGTTTTCTTAGAGTCATAGAATCATTCAGGTTGGAAAAGACCTTCAAGATCGTAGAGTTCAAACTCGCTGCAATGCACATCCAATATGTGGCACAACAGTGTCAGGTGGCACGTCTTTTCTGAAGGGCTGCTAGGACACAGCAATTAACAGGGAATCAGTTAAATTATTTCCTTGAAAGGTAATTTCACTATTTTTACTATGGACTATTTGTTTGTGTGAGGTGTTCTTTGTTTTCTCATAGTTAAGCTAACAGCAGATTCTGAAAGACTTCATTGCATATGTTGAAAAAACTATTGGTGAATGGCATGCATTTTGCCTCAGGAATTACTGTATACATCTGAAAATGGCCATACATTTGTACATATGCCAGTAACAAGTCTGCATACAACATCACGTGTCTTTTTGAAAACCATCTTGAATAAGCTGTTCCTAAAAGCCTTTTCCTATATTCTCTTATCTAACCTGTCTTGTTTTAAAAAAGGCCAAAAGTAATAATATTAAAAAGTGCAGGACAGCTAGGGCAACCCAGAGACTGCAGTAGAACAGATTCTAGTAGCCATTTTAGAAGCAGCATTAGTAAGTCTTGCCTGAACAATAAGGTTAGTTGCTTAATTTGCAAATTAAGTCCTGGATGGAATTACAAAAAAAAAAAAAAAAAAAAAAAAAAGGTATGTTGAAACAATCCCTGGAGTAATGAAAGGACATCAGTAAACCTCTTATCCTAGGGAAGCATAACTGAGGGAAAAAATGTAACATTTGAAGATACGATCTGGACAGAAAACAAAATCCTTTGTCTGTCAGAGTGGAATCTCAGACTGCTGGCAAGCCAAGGTTGTGGCAAAAGCCCTGCAGTTTGTTTTGTGGATCTGGTGTTCTTATCAGAAACAAAAAAAATATCTCAGAAATTCCAGGCTATCACAGGAGCCTTCCCAAGGAGCCACTCATGTGCCTGTCTGCTGGGAAGCCAACAGTTGTGGTGGGCTCTTGCTACATGAATCTCTGTCCATGAGAACTGAGACTAGCTCACTTGATGTAGCTTAGGAGCACCAGTATGAAAAGCACTGGTGTGACTTCGAGCCTCAGACAAACTTGAATTAGACTCATGGTGAAAATTCTCACCATCATATTCTTCAGTGCCAAGTCAGGAGTGTCATTTTTACATGAACAGTGGCAAATTTTATAAAAAATAGTAAATGTAACTGCAATAAAGGGAGTTCCTTATATTAGTTAGATCAGGAGATATCTGAGTGCTTAAGATTGCTTGAATTAGTATGACCTCACCTCCTACTTGGAGTGATTCAACCTGGTTATAAGAGAGTATAAAGAGAAGAGATTAACTGGGAGATTGACATATAACTGTGTAATTGCAGTCAGATTTGTCTTTTAAGTTTTTATCACCTCTGAACTTTTTGCCTGTGAAAAGGTCTAATGGTAGAAGATCACTGGTTAAGCAATTCATATGTGAAACAGCTGTAGGCTTTCTGTTATGCTGCCGATACTAATAAAGTGCATTTATTGACTGCTTTTTATTTTCCAGTGAAAACATTTATCTGTGGTTCCTTCAGGACACAACTATAAGGTACGTGGTAAATCTTTGTAAGCTAAGAATTGATCTTAACACAGCATTAGCAGCATGATTGCAAATCAATGAAATTAAGTTGATGCAATTCAGAGTGAGTGGAGGCAAACTGGTATAACCTGTGTCAATGCCAATGAGACAATGCCCAAAAGAAGACACGTTTATTTAAATAAATCAGTTAGCAGCATATATTAACATCAAATACCTTTACACAGTGTCTTCCAAGCTTCCTTAGTCACATTAACAGGGCAAGAAATCGGTCTAAAATGTCTAAAATTGACAAAGTATACTTGCATATGAAAATGTGTGAAGTGTTTATCTTACTGCTGCATGATACTCTTGTTTTAAAACACATCACATTGCAACAGAAGTAGTACACATGTAAAATAGATAGAAAACTGGTAACTGAATTCAACAATTGAAGAATCATAGATTCATTTAGGTTGGAAAAGACCTTTGAGTTCATCAAGTCCTACCATTAACCCAGGACTGCCAAGTCCCCACTAAACCATGTCCCTAAGCACCACATCTATGCATTTTTTGAACCCGTCCAGGGATGCTGATTCCACACCCATCCCCGGCATCCTGTTCCAGTGCTTGACCACCCCTTCAGTGAAGAAATTTTTCCTAATATCCGATCTAAACCTCACCTGGTGCAACTTGAGACTGCTTCCTCTTCTCCTGTTGCTTGTTACCTGGGAGAAGAGAACAACACCCACCTGCCTACAGCCTCCTTTCAGGTAACTGTAGAGAGCAATAAGATCCCCCAGGACTCTCCTCTTTTCCAAACTAAACAACCTCCCTGAGCCAGGTCCTCCCTGAGCCTCCTCATCTCCAGGCTAAACAGCTCCCATTCCTGCAGACGCTTCTCATAACACTTGTGCTCCAGACCCTTCACCAGCTCCATTGCCCTCCTCTGGACACGCTCCAGCACCCCTACATCCCTCTTGCAGTGAGGGGCCCAAAACTGAACACTGTTCGAGGTGCAGCCTCACCAGTGCTGAGTACAGGGGGACAAGGCCTAACTATCAGTAGGAAAGGATCATCAAGTGGGGCTGTTTCCAGCAGAGTTCAATGGGGATTAGTGCGATCCCTGGCATTGCTCAATAATTTCATGAGCAGGATGGAAATAAATAAAATGACTAAAAGCTAGTGAGTAACTAAGAATAAGGGCAGAGCAGTTGTACAAAAGAGTTTAACCTGAGTGTGTTAGTCTTGTTCCAATAAAATGTCTTAATATAATAAAAAATAAACTAGTATGTTTCAGCATACATGTCTAGTACGTAATAGATTTTGTAGTGCTTAAAGGCTTCAAGGATGGATGTTTTTCTGGAAGTTATCTTTCTGTTGAATGTACATTGTGTGCTCTGTACTCATTACATCGGTAGGAAATAAGACTCAAATCTATTAGAAGACTTCTGTCTGCTTTTGGTTTTTATGAATCCATTTGCAACCAGCAAAACTTCTGCACATTGACCAGACCTGATGAAATCAGTTGTTCATGTCACCTGAGTGCTAAGGCATGGTGCTGCTGCAGCAGGCTGGGCTTTTCCTGCGTGGCTGTGCTTAGAATCAGAGTCCCAGCTCTGGCCGGAGCACTGAGATACACAGAGAGGTGTTACTGGAAAGAATCACACAACTCCTGCAAGCAGACCACTAAGGAAGCCGATGTGCTTCTTCCAGGCTAACCGCTTTGCTTGCAGTGCAGTTTTTTTGCCTGGGCATTATACTGATGCGGTTCCTAGTGTGGATGCAGATAATGTTGGATGCTTTTATGTGGGAGCAGTCTTTTCTCTTTCCTATTTAGAAAGCTTAAGCTTTTCAACTGGCAAAAATGTGTGCGTGCGAATGGGGTTGCAGCACTTGAAGGATTCCAGCACAGCTGTTGCCTTTGCTTTCATTTAGGCAATGTCCACACTTCTTAGGCTGCTGAAAATGGTTGTCTTGAACTTTCAGTTCAGAAACTGAAAAGATGCCTTAGCACACATTTTAACACTGCTTCATTGAGTGGTACAATGTGTAATACTAAAACTAGACTGTCTAATCTAAGCTATTATTCAACATTTAAATATGTGAAGCAGGGAGAACACAGCTAAGAATATGCTAATAAACTTGCCATGTTTTAAAACACCTGTTTTCCCATGTTTCTTTATTTTAGGTGCAGATATGGAGAGACACATTTGAAAACTTGGGCAGAAAATTTTTTTCTGTCACATTTCTGGATTCTAACAAAATTTCAGCTTGTAAGCTTGTTCTAAGTACATTTTGAAACCTTTATACCCTGCATTAAGCACCAATTAGAAATTGAAAGTGAAGAATAGTAAAGCTTAATTTTTTCCACATATTCCTTGTGATTAATAAAAAAAGTATGTGTGACAGAAAAGGATTACAAACCAATAGCACCACTTCCCCCGTAATCTTTATCCCTTTCCTGACTAAGTGCTATCTGCTAATACAAATCCCCAAGATCCTGACCTCTCTTTTTTGCTTTCCTTCCCTGCAAGCACGGTGGAGGAAATGATTCCTGTCACGTAGCCAGAGGGGGCATATTTACATGGCTCCACATGATGTGATGAGGAAATCCTGCTGCAGAGAATTCAGGAGGAAAACAAGTAGGTTGCCTGTTCTGCCCCTTTTTTTGAAGTCCTGCCTCCGCCCCACTACAGGTTTGCTTCCTGAATCGCCACTTCTGTGACTTTATCAGTACAGATCTCTTTGTTTCTCAGTTTTCTTCCTCCAATTTTTAACATGGAGGTTTCCAGAACATTATTCCCCTTCCTGGTATCTTGCCATATATTAGGTGATTGTGTTGTTGGCTTGCTACAGATTTTTGCTTTGCAGCTTTTCCTTGTAGTACTCATACTTTTTGTTCCTCCACTGATCACGTTTAAGATCTGCACCAAAGTAAAGAACCACTGTGAGTGCCTTAATTCTGTTCCCTTCTGGGTTGGGAGAAAAAGCTTCCATTGCAGACAGAAGGGTATTATAACCTCAAATCCTAAAGCATTCAAATAGATTTGTCTGTAGCCTAGAGGAAACCAAATGCAGAAGAGTTTATTTTAAAGCAAATTTAGTACATATATAGTACTGTGGTTAATGTTTTCTAGAACAGTATATGAAAACCCAGTGTGAGAGCTTTCCTTCACCTACCAAGTCAATACCTGCAAGGCTGAATTTCCTCCCCTACTGGTTCTGAGATCTGTCATCAAAATCATCAGTGAAACACATCAGTTGTCTAGAAAGGAAACCTTTAGTCAATGCAGGAGTCTGTGTAAAATCAACGTGGAGTTTATGCAAAAAAGCAATTTTATTAAATGAATGTGATAGTAAAAGCTATAGAGCAGTAGCTAAGAAAGCACAATTCACATGAGAGTCATTCTGGGGTTTCAAGCCAGGAATGCACTCCTTCAGGGGCTACCTGCTCCTAGCTGGCAGCCAGGTTGCACGTGTTTAGAGCTGGATCTGATCAGAGACCACAAGATTAAGAACAAAAGCACTTTTCCCTTGTAGCATTGGTTTCGGTCCATAATACTGTACATTAAGAGCTTTAAGCTTTGGGAACATTTGGGTCTAAATCGGACTTCATGCCTCAGGACTATTGTTACTTTTGTACAACGGATCATAGACTATTTTTAAAAATCTCCGCTCTCAGCGAGAAGTTTATCTAAACAGAAAGATTGTATGTTTTATTTGAAACCCACGATTCTACATATATCTTTTGGTCTTCTCTCTGCCATTTGTACGGTCTTTCAGGAGGACATAGAAAGGACACAGCAGGCCTCCAGTGATTAAATAAAATTTCCCAAGATCGAATGATGGTGCAATGTTCTGCCTTTTGCCAGTCTCAGGATATGAAAGGTCAGATCCAATTTCCTAGTCCGACATCTCCACCATGGCAGTAATTTAGAAACAAATAACTAACGGTCAAAGCTTTGTCATAGCAGTCAAAGAGATTGTGCAATCATTATTTGCTTAATTTTTTAGTGCCTTTCTTCTTTCCAGTAATACTGGAATTTATCCAATGCCAAAACCATTTTTTACCTGCTTAAAGATGTTTGGGCTGAAAACCTGACATCTCATGTTTAAGGTAAGAACTACTAGAAGGATACTGTTGGGAAACAACCAAGTCAGACTTCCTCAGTATAACCGTGTACAACTCTATCGAACAAAATGCTGTAGAATACGATGTTTCAGGAGAAAAAGCAAATTTTCTCCTTAAAAATAATAAAAACTTTTCAGTTTTCAGATTAGGAAGAGCCAAAAATACTAACGAACTCTCATTCTTTACTGCAGCTCTTTCCCCCTCTCTTCTTCAAAGTGTGATGTGAAAAGAGGTAGATGTGGAGTACAAGGGCAAAGGCAAGAAATATTAAAGGTATAAACATTTAGGTTTTCTTTATTGTATTGAAAAACCCCCAAACACTCAATAACTTTAAAATTCTTGTTGCAATTTTTTGTTTTATTAACAGATCTCTGTAGCTCAGAAAGTGAATGAAGCTTAGAGATGAGACCAGAAAGACAAGAGCTACAGTTCTAGTCCTGCCTTACAATTTTAAAGGGGAAAAAAAATCTAGTATAGTTATAGAATGAAAAGTTGTCAAAGACTGTAAGATTAGGGTTTTTCCCCCTCACTATTTACTTTCAGCAAGTATGTAGGGAGTAGTGAACACCCCAAAAACACCTGGCTTGAATAAGAAGCCAGCACTATGGCAAGGTTGACTAACACTGCTCATGAATACAGGACCTTGACTATTGGGTCTGTGATTTGGGGTGTTTCCCACATACTGCTGGAACACAGGATGAGGGCTCTGCCCCTGGCCACCTCTGGGCATTGCCTATGTGCCCACCTGCCCCACGAGCGGCCCTCGGCTTGCTCAGCAGTGCTGTGGGACAGCAGCGTCTGCTCTGGCTCTGCTCTGGTGGAGGGCACACTGCAGGGTGCAACACCGACATGTAGTGGGATTAAAACTGAACACTGCATGCTGCTGCTGTTTTAAAGCTACATAGGTTTTCCTGGATAGGTTAGCTCAGTTAAGCTATGAAAAATACAATTCCTGCATGTTTGACTGCTACTTTATGAGGCTAACAATTTTTGAGTGGGTTTTATGAGGTCTTGGTCTGGGCAAACATAGTTATTAGGTAACTTCTGTCTAGTTTTAAGAAGAAAATAAAAATTACAAACAAAGTAATAAAAACGGGCAATAATAAAAACCCTTAAGGATTTTGTGAGTATGAGGTGAAGATTTAGGTTCATTTTTGACTGAGACAGGAAGAGAGGGAACTATAGATCTCTGACATGAATCATTGTCCCCTGCTCATCATAAAGTTTAATTTTCAAGTAGTTTAGCAATAATAAAAACCCTTAAGGATTTTGTATGTGCGAGGTGAAGATTTAGGTTCATTTTTGACTGACAGGAAGAGAGGGAACTGTAGATCTCTAACATGAATCATTGTCCCTTGTTCCTCGTAAAATCTAATTTTCAAGTAGTTTAGCCTCAGATTACCGGAAGTAATTTCTGGTTCCACTCTAGATAACGTTGATGAGACAGCTGTAGGTTTAAGGATCATTAAAGAATTTTTATTCACAAAATTATGCACTTACCTTCAATCACTTATTTAAATCTCATTGAAGCTAATAGGGTTTAAAAATGTTCTTTCAGTCCTTTTGCTTTCAATGGAAGAAGTCTAACATTTTCTTCAACTGTAAATTTCCTTAAATGTTCTTTTTAACTGGGGGCTTTTCCATCTTCCTGCTCTGCGGGATCAACCTCTGGGTCATTCCCCCATGGCAGGCACCAGCCTCCCAGGTACGGGAGCAGAGCAAGCCAGGATCTGAATGGGGAGCAGAGTGATGCTGTACCACCACCCTTCACTCTGTAACGGAAGAGACAATATAGGCACCACAGGGGAGAGTGTGTCTGTGTATGAAAGATGGTCTGGAGCCTTCCCGGTAAATCAGTTTCTGAATCACTGCTCAGTTGGCACAGGCAACAAGTACTGCACTTGTTTTTCCTGCTGCAGATACAATTAAAGGGTATTTTCCCTGTTTTTCTACAGATTTGATCAGAGTGGAGAGGTTTCCATGGTTATTTTTCTGCTCCAAGTTCTGCTCCAAGACTATCAGTTAGGATCTGAGAGATGATTTTCAGTCATTTGTCCTCAGCATCCCTTTGGCCCTGGTGTGTTTTCTGCTTTGTAGGAGTTTTTCCATTTCGTACATTCAGGTAAACATCCCCAAAAGCACACAAGACAGTAAAATCTTAATATTACATTTTAGAAGATTTTATAAAGAATTGTAACGTTGATTACTGTTTACTATTTTATTTAAAGGAGAAGCTCCATTCAGGGATGAAGAAAACATTCAATTTGATATAACCAGTCAAATGACATTCCAGGAACATTCAGGTCACTGAGGGTCCCTAGTAACTGAAACTTCAAAACATTTGTCCTCTCTGTTTGTTTTGTGGCAGAAAATGTGGGATGCTTTTGCTAAATTGTTTGGAAAAGATTTATAGGTGAGTAATCTGAGTTTTCTGTCTGTTTTTCCGTTCCCTGTGAAATTCAGTAGTAGTACCAAACTCACATGTGGTGTACTGCTAGCTGCAGAATAAGAATAAATGAATCTGTAGTAAAAATAACTGAATATGTTTTGAATATAAGGCCAAGATGGAGAGCCATGGGGTAGCCAAGGAGAAACATGCGTAAGTGTTTTTTATCTACTTCAATGCAGAACAATGAAGAAATTATGACTTTCTTGCTACCTATTAAACAGGCATGTTTGCCTAAGTTTTTATTTACCAAACAACTAATGTAACATTTTTTTTTTTTAAAAAAATTATCACTACATCAGTGGAAGGAAAGAACATGGTTGAATTTTATTTTAATTTGCAAGCAGGTAGAAATGTCCTAATTTGATTTCTTTACACTTGGAAAAGAAGGAACATAATACTAACAATTTTTAATTGTTATATTGCTTAAGCATTGGAAAGAACCCTAGCTATGGTTTATCTTAACTTACTAAAAGAGTCCAAGAGTCAGACTTATGCCATGTTTAACTTTGTAACAGTCACACAGAGATCAGTCTGACACTAGGTACATTGCCCAAAAGAATTTTGCTAAGCAGTGCTGTTATTTTATTTAGAAATGAAAAGAAAGTGATTTTGTAATTGCTTTTCAAGACTTTGAATGCAAGAGCTCTCGATAAATCTCAGATTGCTTTGTAAGTGTAGGTAAATACTGTTGTGCATGGCCTGTGTCTATCCAGGCCCAAGCATCCATGTCTGTCCTACAGCCTTTATGCTGCATTAAAATGTCCAGCTGGAGTCACGGTGCTGTTATGGCTACCAGATACTCCTCTCAGCCCGGTTCATGAAAGTCCAATTAGCACAGGGAAACACTTATCTGCACCAAGGTCAGCCCATAACCTAAGGTGCCACCTACAGAACTGGCTCTGCTTGACCTCTACCAGTACCAGCCTTTCTGTGGCACCGGTTAGAAGAAACAGGATCTTGCACAGGGCGTTCTGCTTCCTCAGGAGTTTTCCTCAGAATCTGTCTGTACTTGCACGTGGTGAGTGCTCACTTTGTGAACCTAGCTGTCCCCCTGAAAGCCGAAGGACCAGAGACCTGCGGGGTCTCTCTCTTAGTTGTTGGGGACCCTACCTGGTACCACACTTAACAGTATACCCTATATATCAGCCAGAGATGACCAGTGCAATAAACGTGGCTGTGAATACCTCCCTTGGGTTTACATGCAGGGTAAACGTGGGATGGTTGGGGCTCTGAGTGCAACTCCTCTCCTCAGGGTAGCAAGTCTGCTTGGGGACAAGTGCTGCACACTATTTCTGGCAAGAGACAAAACCTGTTGTTGTTATTCAGTTCCCAATATAACTTTGTTCTTTTCTCCCACAGAGGCTGAGGTGAAGAAGTTGTCCTTGATGCTTCAGAGAGAAACCTCCTGCAGGCTCCATGCCTCAGGGCGGTGCAGAAGTCATGCTAGCTGATTTTGACAAAAGAGTTGCTGAGCAGCTCTAGAATAGCCTGAAGTGGGTCATTTAACAAGAAAACAGAGCAGGTCTTAGGCTTAGCACATTTTCAGGTTTGGCCCTCTGAAGAAACCTCCCTCAGTTGCAGGGATAGCCATGCTCCTCTGCCCCAGCCCATCCAGTCAGCCTCCAGCCCACCCAGTCAGCCCCCAGGAGCCATGGGTGAGCTCTGCCTGGGCATCCACCCCATCAGCTGCCTCCAGCAGCACCACAGGGTCCCCTGGGGAAAACAGGGTCTGTGGCCCCTCCTGAAGGACCTCCTTGGCCCACCCTGTCTTCTCCTTTGGTCCAGTAGGAGCTTTATACCCTCAGTTACAAGGAGTGTTTAGAGGGATGCTGTCCTCAAGGCATCCCAGGGCAAGGGCTCTGGTCTCTGTTTCAGCAGCACGTATGGAACCAAGAAAGAAATACTGGTCCAAAACCTGCTCTCCTGCAATCCCTTAGTTCTCTGTATATTGTTGATATGTCCTTCCTTGCTATTCAGAACAAGACTGATTGCCTGAGAGGACTCCCTCACTCACAGGAATGCTAGTGTACTAGTTATGCTCAGGAGAAGAGGACTTTACCATGACTGGGATCCTTGCCAAAGGCCAGCAGAGGAAGAGGAGCGTGGTGAGGATGAGGATAGATAGTAGGTGGCACTTACCACTGGTGGCAGTGGAGTGGGGCAGCATGGGTACAACACAATATTTTGTATCCAGATTAAAACCACGGATGTTAGATTTGTCCCTGTTTTAGTATTCATGCATCTGGGCTACAAGCAGGTCTGGTGTCTTTTTAAGGTGGCCAGCTGTCTAGAATAAGCTCCAATGACTTTTATTTTCTTTCAGACTGGGGGTGGGAAGGAAAACAGGGAGCTGCCTGGGGACAAAATTGGTTAGATGCACACACTTGTGGAATGCCAGCCAGTGGGGTAATGATGTTATTGTCTAGAGCTTTTCCAGCTCTACTGGGAGATTTTGTCAGCTGACAATCACCAGTAGTGGAGGAGAGCTTAGGATGGAGAGGGCAGGAGAGATGCTGTGTATGTAAGGCAAGGAGCAGGGGGAAGTCCAGGCATTGCAACCACACTACCCAGCCAGGTCTCTGCCGGGGTGGTGTGGAGAAGGCATCTTCTGACTCCATCCATAGCCCATCCCTGGTGAGAAGAGCATGTTGGCTCAGCCCTGGTGAGCAGGACATCTCTGCACAGCTGTTCTCCTGCCACTGCATGTGGCAGGGAAGTGGGACTCTACTGTCACGCAGAGTGTACAAAGAGGCTCAGCAGCTCAGCATGTGTGTGAGCAGTGTCAGTGCTGGGGTGCAGATGCAGGCTGGCCAGGCTGGGTTGCTTCATGAATGCTTCAGTGGATGTGGGCTTCTGTCAGTCCTTAAGCCTACAGGATGTGCAGACCACCTCAGAAGGTGGAGGACTATTGTACCCTCAAGGTTTCTTTCCCATTAATCAAGCTAGAATGCTTTTTCTGACTCCAGGAGGCTAGATGCAGTCAGAAGTTGCAGAAGTTATTCTTGAAAGCACTGGGAGAGACAGCTTAGGAGATCACATCAACCTTGTCATCTCACCTTGCTCCTGTGCTTGCATACCTGCTTGTATACCCTTTGCCATTTGAGTGCCATATATATTCTGGTTTAGCAGCAGACCAAACGTCTAATATACATTAACTAGGTAGCTACCATAGAAAAGATAAAAACTTGTTTAGGAATAGGAAACAGGATTGGAAGAAACAGTCAATCCTTGAAGGCAAGAGGACTTTACCAATGTAGTTCAGAACAATCCAGAAATCTGTGGGATGCAGGAAGACTTCACAAGACTGAGCGAGCTGACAGCAAAATGGCAGATGAAATCCAGTGTATGTACATGTGAAGGAAGGAGGTGATTCTTTCCATTGTGCGATATGGATCTAACTTCTCAACCAAAAGAGGTAGATGTTAAAAGGGGAGATGGAACGAGTTCATAGAGGAGCTACTAAATGCACAGGAGCTATATCTAGCCCTGAAAGTCCCCAAGCTGGACATAATTGATGGCTGGAAGAGCATTAGAGATATCCATTGCACATACTTGTTCTGTTCTTACTCTTCCCCTTCCCTGAGCGATCTTTTATGACTACTTTTGGCAAGAGCACAATGGGCTAGATAGACTGTTACACAGCAAGCATTATACAAAATAAATCATGAGCATGGGTAGCATAGTGCTTACTGATTCTTCCTGTCTTCCTGCCTTCCTTTTTCCTCCTCCTTAGTGCAAGAATTATGTAAAAATGCTGAAAATTAAACAGACCTTTAAAATTTTCAACAGCTGCTATTCGGAGGAGGGATGAAAACAAACCTTTCAGGATCACTGAAGGTAAGTGTTCCCAAAAGGGAATTCTCAGTCTCGCGTGATGCTCCCTTAGCACCATGGAGTGCAGGCACAGGCAATAGCGGACAGGGATACATTCACTGAAAGACAAAAGGCGACCGAGGCAGAGAACAAATTACTCCCTGTTAGTGGCATAGTTTAGGGTTTTCTTTTATACAAATGGCAACACTGTTGCAATTGTGATAGTCTGAGGGTATAGATGCAGCAATTTTTGAAGAAGAAATAATACCTTTTGTTAGGCTGATACAGCAGCAAAACCTACTGGGCAGCGCTGGTGCACAGGTGCCGTGGCTTTGGGCACACAACCCTTCCTTCAGGCCTGGACAAATGCCTCTGTCTGGGACACATAGGCCTTTCTTTGCTCTGAATCAGGAGCTTTTCCCTGAGATGGGAAGAAAGGCTTCTGTGCCCGAAAGCTTGGTTGTTTTCTGCAGCTCTACCAGCTGGTGTAGTGCAGGAGATGATGCCTCACTTAACTTTCTTGTATCTGTTTGGGATCTTATAGATGAGAAGCCAGGAGACTGCATGAAAGAGATTTCAGCACCGTTTTTGGATGCTGCAAAACTATTTAATTTTTTTCTGCAAACATCTTCTGTGTACAGTTTTCATGGCGGCTTTATGACAAGGACTTCATAAAAATAAAGAATAGGGAACCTAAGATGAGAAGCTGACAGCAAAAAATGTGGTATATCCAGTAGCCAGTCATAGAGAGATTATTAAGGCTCCCCTTCAGACAGAGTCGTGGCCATCTCGGGCTCAGGGCAGCCAGCATGTGTGTCTTCCAGAGCCCCCTGGGGTGAGCAGTCTGTGGGCTTCATGTGCGCTGCTGCTGTCTCAGGCAGTGCAGAGACTGTGAAAGGTGGGCAAGGAGCCACAGCTTCTCCTGTCTTTAGTTGTCTGAAGTTCACTCGTTCAAGCAGTATAAGCATAGCCAGGATGGTCCCACATTTGCAAAGCCATGTTACAAATGCAGGAATGCAGACAGGGAGGAATTAAGGGATTTATTCACCCTGGTATAGAAAGGCAAGTCACAGCTCACAACAGCTTCAACGTTCTCAGTCATGTCCAAGACCAAACACTAATAAAAAAATCTGTGTCTTTGACTGTCTTGTGGTATATTTGATTGTCTTCGTCATACTCTAGCATCACTTGGCCTCATCAAAACCACAGCTTAACAGAGCTGTATTTGTAGCCTTCATGCTGTCTGGGTGGCAGCTTTGGCTGCCTGCTTTTCTGTTTCCCTCTGAATTGCTTTGATGTGGATCCCCCACCTCTTGAGGAAGCTATCTAATAAGTCACCTACTGTGTAAAATCTGGGTACAGTTCCTCCTTCCACTGTATTTTTTAATGAAAATAACCATGGCATCTGCTTTAGTCAAGCCTTCAGGGACACAGCATGTCTTATCTTATAACAGGGCTTAGAAGGAAAATAAGAGCCAAAATTTACCTAGGTTACCAAAAAAATGTGTAGGAAATTTTTCAGTTCAAACAAGGTTTGATTTAGCCCTGACCAGGCATCTGTTTTCATCTAACACTGGTCACCTAAAAGGGAAGCATCTAATCTACTCCTAGTCCTGCCATTCTCCAAGCAATGGAGTAACTACCTTGCAACAGGAAGGCAAGTCATCCCCTCATCTAAGTCCCTGTTTAGGTATGGGGTAGGAGAAACCCACTTTTCTTCACTTCTGCCAGTCTCTAGAGCAGGTCCAGGACTACCTTTCTATGTGCAGAATTTCACTGATACTAAATATCTATTATTCAGATGGTCTCACAGTTATGCACTGTAACTTAGAAGTATGCACAGGCTGAAAAATGTGGTAGAAAAAAGTAACCCTGAATCATTACATGTCTTTAGGAAAAAATGCAAAAAATCCGGAAGTATTCACTCTGAGATACAAAAAAAAAAGCCAAAACACTTCCATGAATTAGTTGTTGGCCAAGCCCTTCGGTCAAGAATACCAGCTTGTTGTTACCACAGAAGATAAAGTGATAAAACCTGCAAAAAATACAATTCCACAGGATTGGTTTTCTATGGAAAAAGACATTTAAATTTCTGTCTTCTCTGATTTTTAAGACAGAATGTCTGTAATTCCAAGCACATCATAAATATTAGCAAAATAGATCTGTAATATATGGTTTAACTCTGATAATTCCATCAAAGGCACTGAAATGCAATGTCAAGGCTGCATCAGTGTCTGTAAGTCAGGCACTACAGAAGACATAGCATCCAAAAGCTCAGTTTAAGAAACCAAGCTGTGTCTGAACAAGACAAAGTACCTTGCATATGGGAAACAAAATATCAGTATGTATATTACAGTTTTGGGCAATAGTTCAGATTATTTGTAAAGTCATGATAGGTACTCCTGGTAAATGTTGCTGGGAGCTTTCTTTTCCTAGTTCTATCATACTTGAGGGAGCATTTATGGTGGATAGCTGTCTTTAAATCTGCTGAAGCCACCTCCTTGGTTCAATTTTTAGAAAACTAGAAAGTTATCTCATGGTGCAATGTTTGAGCAACTGTAATCTGATTGGGGATAATCTTACAAAAGTTGTAGATTTTGGGGGATGCAACTGTTACTGCTACACTATTTGCAAATTAAGTTTTAAAAAGTCTAAAGAGAAGCAATCTGTAACAGACCTTGTGCACCCAACAAAGAGACAAGAACAGACATATTAAGGTAGGAAATTTATTTTTCTTTTTTATCTCTAAACTCCCAGTCTCTACTGGATGAATGTAAAATTATCCTGATGGCTCTCCAGTTCCATCTTTCAAGGTGACCTATCTCAGCAGTTGCAAAAGCCTGTTTTCCACTTGGCTGCCCCTTCTGCACTCACCAACACTTATGCCACACTGATCTCATAATCCTAGAAGGTGTTTATGTCACACAAAGCAGTTAAGAATCTTTGGTAAGACATATTTCTGCAATTGGAACACACAGGTAAGATTAAGAAAATTCATTGATGTTAAAGTCCTTATGTCTTGGCTACATATAACTATTTAGAAACACTTTAAAAAATGGCTGACATTAAAGTTCAAGGTGTTTTCTCGTTTTTTCTATCATTCTTTAGCCATCGTTATGTGTTCAGCTTTGCCAGGCTCTTATATGAAAATCTATCTGGTCCTATAGCCCCCTCTCCTGGGCATTTATCGTCAGTGCAAGACATTCAGCAGTGGTCAGCTCTGCATTTGTTTCTTTCATATGTACATAGGGACTTAAAAGTTTGCTCATTATTCCGGGTTTGTATAGTTTGTAGCTAGCAGTGAGTTTTTATATTTGAATAGCCATTATATTATTTATATATGAATAGCCATTGCAATTCAGTGCATTAGGGTAGCGCTATTAAAGTGAGCAGCTAAAAATAAGACAGAAGCAGGTACGCTTTTTCAAAAATTTATGAAGATACGGATCAACACCTACTGGGTTATTCAGAAATACATGAGCGTGCTAAGTATCTAATTTTCAAAGGGAGTTTATTACAGCCTGTTTATGCTTATTTTTCTGTCTACTAAATGCCAGCCTTCACCCTAGGGCTTCTAAACACCTTTGAAAGTCTGCTGGAGAAGAGCTGAATGTCTGGGCTCTGGTGGAGGCATTAAACTAGTTGACAGCGGGATTTCTTTTTTCAGCGTCACTCCAAAGTCGATCAGAACTGGCCTAGTAGAATCAGAGATTAAACCAGGAATTTAATCAGGAACCTATCATTCCTTATGTTGAAGCTGAAGGTAATTGTATACTTGTATTTGCTGTACTGATAGCTTGCCCTCAAAAGCCACCTCTGCCAGGGATTCTGACCCCTCTGTCACACACAGTTTGGCCAATACTGTCACTGTGGCTTCCTTCACTCCAGCAGCCCAGTAGGCAACACCACGGTGGCAAATGCCTGGCCGGCTGATAACCAGTGGAGCCTTTTGTTCCCTGGCTCAAGCTCCTCATATATACCTCAATTCACCCCGATATACTGCGTTACTTACTCTGCCATTGTTTTCATGGGATGCTTATGTGTGTGACATGCAGATACATACAACAGAGCTGGTGCCATGTGCCTTCTCAGGTCTGGAGCTGTCCCAATTTGCAAACAACTGCTAGAAGTGATATCTGTAATGCTATATGCAACTACTGCTTGGGTCGACAGCACTACCTCACTAACCTAACTCTTAGCTTGGTAGCATCAGCATTACTTAGCACTGTTCAGTATTACTCAGCCTAAAAGTGACCCCAGCCAGACTGACAGACTGCCAACCCACTGTTAGATACACTCCTTACAATAAAGTTAAATCCAGGATTCCTGCAGAAAGGCCCATCTTGTTGATGGGAAGTTCAAAAAAGAGAGTGAGAAACAGAGTGCCAGTGGGTGAGGTGATGTGTTGTTGGAAGAAGAAAGAATCATAGGTTAGCTTTTGGTGTTTCTGCCAGCCTGGCCTTGGCTGTCTCATGACTAACAAGAAGAGAAAGACACTGTGCACATTGGGTGTTCAGCAGTGAGCAACTGGGTTTAAATGCCCTGGTCAGGATAAACTCTGTGATGGAGCGTGGCACAGAAGCCATTTCCCAGCGTTGAAGCTGGCAGAACTGGGACAATGTTCAGTTCCCTTTCCTGTGAGACCACCCTGTCCCTTCCTGCAGCCGCCAGCCGCATTCGCTGCACGCTGTTTCAGTTCTGCAGCAGCAGGTGTGTCAGGATACCACTGCCCTTCACTGCACTGGCCCTCAGAGGTCTGGCCTTATACTGAGCTCTGTGGAAAGGAAAAGGAGTGGACGAACACATATGGAAAACAGAGGTGAAATAATGTCTTTTCTCTGTTCTTACATCCTACAAAACCCTGGCAGAAGGACTGCAGAGAAAATATAATACAGTTGCTGTAGCCCAAAACTGGAAAAGATTTTTCATTCTGAGGACATGGCATATCAAAAGTAAGTAAGAAAAAGCCACAAAGAGATACAACATAATGGCTGCAGGTGGAATATTAAAATTATTTGGTTAAAACCTCAACAGTCTTTGCTGTACTTGTGGGTTTGTGATGGTCTTATAATTTGACCAAGCTTGGAGGAATTTTTCACATGAATTATCAAAGATTGCATGTTGAGACCAGTCTTTACTTGAGACCTCAGCATCACTATAGTGTCTCAATAAAGAGTTGTAAAGACATTTCTAATACCAACAAATACATTGACACCTGAGTTCATTTTTTTTGACACATAAAAAAAAGATATTGTCTAGGTCGAAAATTTAAACAGTTTCTTAATGCTTTAATCAGCTGAAATAAACTCTCTGATAGGAAGATTTGGGAACATCTGGCTACACCAATACCACCAGCTCTGCTTAACTGGCTTCACAAACCAACAAGTGTTATCAGCAGAGCTGCACCCATGTACTCACCTGCTGCCCAAGAGGGTGTATGTTGTACCTATTGATCAAGCAGACTGACATGTCTTACTGCACATTTTCTGCAGAACAGCATACTTCGTAGGTATATCTATTCTAGTCTAAAACAAGATTATCTCTTAGACATAATGCTCTGCATTTCACAATTCAAATAATCTTGCCTTTCTGAATTACCCATCTGCAAAACACTACATCTGTACAGCACAGGTGTTAAAAAAGAAGTCACCTTTGGAAAAATAGTTGCTCTGATAGGAAAAAAGGGAAACAGAAGCATTTATCTTCACCATTAATGGTAGAAGCACTAATGGAGATTAAGTTTCAGCATTTGTCCATAAGGGATTTGCGTTCTAACTCTATCAGATAGAGTTTAAAATAGAGGGGCCAGCTGCACTCCGGAATATGGCTTTTCCTTGCAAAGTTTTACCCCCAGCCGGCAACTGAGCACAACACAGCTGCTCTGTTACTGCTCCCCCCGCCCCCAGCTGAGATGAGGGAGAGAACCAGAAAAGTAAAAGTGAGAAAACTGGTGGGTTGGGATAAATACATTTTAATAGGTAAAGCAAAAGCCACGCATGCAAGAAAGCAAAACAAGGAATTCATTCACCACTTCCCATGGGCAGGCAGGTGTTCAGCCATCCCCAGGAAGGCAGGGCTCCAGCATGTGTGACAGTTACTTGGGAAGACAAACGCCATCACTCTGAATGTCACCCCCTTCCTTCTTCTTCCCCCAGCTTTATATGCTGAGCATGGTGTCATACGGTACGGAATATCCTTTTGTTCAGCTGGGGTCAGCTGTCCCGGCTGTGTCTCCTCACAACTTCTTGTGCACCCTCAGCCTCCTCGCTGGTGGGGTGGGGTGAGGAGCAGAAAAGGCCTTGGCCCTGCGTAAGCACTGCTTAGCAATAATGAAAACATCTTTGTATTATCAACACAGTTTTCAGCACAAATCCAAAACATAGCCCCATGCTAGCTACTATGAAGAAAATTAACTCTACTCCATCTAAACCCAGCACATTCTCAACCCCTTATTCCACACCATTTACATCATGCTCAGGTCCCACACTATCCAATATATCCTCATTAACCAACATTGCCCTTCTCATCCTTTGATACAATACACAGATATCATTCCCTTAATCTATGGACCACCCCTCTGAAACATCTGTAAAATGTCCATAAATGTCCAAAAAATGTCCATTGAGTTAACAATCCATGACTTCAGGCTCCATCTGTTATGGTGGTCACTCAGGACAGGAGAGGTGGTGTGTTGCGTGGAGTTATTGAGCACCAAAGCCAGCTCAGCTCAGGTCACTGCACTTGCACTGCTCCTGTAAGGCTTGTCCTCCATTGGTTCAGGTGGTTCCAGCTATAGTAAATCCTGCATCACACAACTCAGATCATAGGTTACAACAATTTAAAGGCATATCCATTACAAACTCCACCCCTGGTCTGTTTGAGCCAGGTCATAGGGTTTAATATTGCAGTGAACTCCTCCCTTTGCTCCTAGTCTGGCTAGCAACAAGGGGTTCCTGCTATAGTAATTCCTATATCATGCGACTCAAATCTTGGATTATTTTCACTCAGGATTAAATCACCTTGAGGTACATGTTGGACTCTCCCATCGTTCTGCATTACACACCAAGTGCACCCAGGTCCTTGAGCAAAAGCAATCCCATGATTAGGTTTACCCTTTCCTGAGGAAGGAACAATCCAGACTGTTTTCCCCAACAAGTTCCTTATACGTACTATGGTTTTGATAGAGCAGGGCCAGGTTGACTGGCAGATCCTTTGGTGTTAACTGGCCAGGTGGCTTCCGCTAAATGTATATTCCAGTGCTGTAATGTCCCAGCACCTGTTACTCTCCGTGTAGTCCTGAGCAGTCCATTGTATCATTCAATTTTCCTGAAGGCTGGTGCATGGTAGGGCATGTGATAGACCCAGTCAAAGCCATGCTCCTTGGCTCAGGTGTTTATGAGGTTGCTTCAGAAATGAGTCCCATTGTCTGACTCAACTCTTTCTGGGATGCCATGTCATCATAAAACTTGCTTTTCAAGGCCCAAGTTAGTATTCCGGGCAGTGGCGTGGCTCATAGGGTGTATTTCCAACCATCCAATAGTCACTTCCACCACTCTAAGCATGTAGCACTTGCCATGATGGGTTCATGGTAGTGTGATATAATTAGTCTGCCAGGCTTCCCCATATTGATATTTCAGCCATTTTCCTCTAGACCAAAAAGCCTTTAGCCACTTGGCTCATTTGGTTATAGTGCACATTTGACATTCATGGATAACCTATACAATGGCACCAATAGTCAAGTCCACCCCTCAATCACGAGCCTATTTGTATGTTGCATCCTTTCCTAAATGTTCTGATGTGTCATGGGCCCATCAGGTTATAAATAGCTCAACCCAGATGCGCCTGAGCCACTTCCATTCTATTAGCCTGGTGCACCTTCTCACTGTTTCACTGTTTCTCAGTGGCATGACTCTTGGGTATGTGAGTATCTATGTGATGTGCTTTTGCAACCAGGTTCTCTACCCAAGCAGCAATATATTGCCATAATTCAGCAGTCCCCATGGGTCTGCCTCTGCACTTCTAGTTGTTCTGCTTCCATTGCTGTAGCCACCCCCACAGAGCATTTGCCACCACCCATAAGTCAGTGTAGAGATACAGTACTGGTCATTTTTCTTGTTCAGCAACATCTGAAGCCAACTGGGTGGCTTTCACCTCTGCAGACTAAATTGAGTCACTTTGTCCTTCAGCAGTTTCTGCAACTTGTCATGTAGGACTCCAGACAGCAGCTTTCCACCTTCAATGTTTTCCCATGATATGGCAGGATCCATCTGTAAACAGGGCATATTGCTTTTCATTTTCTGGTAATTCATTATACAGAGAGGTCTCTTCAGCATGAGTCAACTCCTCTGGCAATTGTCTGAAGTCTCGTCCCTCTGCCCGATCCGTGATCACTTCCAGGATTCCTGGGTGGTTGGGGTTTCCCATTCCAGCCCACTGCATTATCAGTGTGACCCACTTACTCCGTGTAGCATCAGATGCGATGCATAGAGGGGACCCTCCCTTTGGACATCCAGCCGAGCACAGGCAATAGAGGTGCAAAAAGGATCTGTGCTTCAGTACCAACTGCTTCTGAAACAGCAAGAATTCCTTCATATGCTGATAATGTTTCTTTGTCAGTTGGAGCATAAGGGGCTTCAGAGCCCCTATATCCCCAGCTCCAAAAGCCTGGAGGTCGACCTCCAGTCTCTCCAGGCACTTTCTGCCAGAGTCCCCAGGTGGGGCCGTTATCCCTGGCTGTGCTGTAAAGCACATTTTTCATGTCTTGTTCTCTCTGGACTGGCCCGAGGACTACTGCATGAACTATCCCCCGTTTAATTTGTTTGAAGGCTTGCTGCTGCTTGGGGCTCCATTCAAAGTCGTTCTCCTAGGTAACTTGATAGAGAGGGCTTACAGTCAGACTAACCTGGAATATGCATTCTCCAAAAACCCACGACACCTAAGAAAGCTTGTGTTTCTTTTTTGTTAGTTGGTGGAGACATAGCTGTTATTTTATGGATTGTGTCCATTGGGATATGACAACACTCATCTTGCCATTTTATTCCTAAAACCTGGATTTCCTGTGCAGGTCCTTTGACCTTGCTTTGGTTTATAGCAAAACGAGCTACCAAAAGAATCTGGATTACTCTTCTCTCCTTCTCAAACCCTTCCTCCACTGTTTCCTCACACAATGATGTCATCAATATACTGCAGGTGTTTGGGAGCTTCACCTTGTTCCAGTGCAGTCTGCCTCAATCCACAGCAGATGGTAGGGCTGTGTTTCCACCCCAGGGCAGTCGATTCCACGTCTGCTGGGTACCCCTCCTTGTGAAAGCAAACTGTGGTCTGCACTCCGCTGCCAGAGGGACCAAGAAAATTGCATTGGTGATATCAGTTGTTGCATACCATTTGGCAGCTTTTGACTCTACTCCAGCCAAAACCAGCAGAACAGTCCTAAGTCTGCCCATGCCGTCATGATTTTCCTTGTTGTTTTCTGTTGGTAGAGTAGGGCAGTGCCATTCTGCTGGGGCTGCAGCATCACACGTGACTGCAAAGAACAGACTGTCATGCTTTGAACAAGGGAAGTCTTGACTTACATTGAGCCTAGGTGTAGGACACCTCAGCAGTGACTGCACCATCAGTACATGTGGATCTATATGAAGAGCTGCAAAGTGACATTTAATTTTAAGAAAGCATCAGGGCAGATAAAAGCTGTGTTGTGGCCATGAAAAAGTTCTGATTTACTGCCTGTCATTGGTAACTGGTTTATTACCGCTGCTATTGATCCATGCATGGACCTAAATGCCAAAGAGGACAAACCGTGGTCAGTGCTAAGGCTGATGAGGTTCGATGCTAACAGCCAGTGTTGGCAGCCAGGAGGAAACTGCTGTGATCTGGGAGCTCCTGCCACAGTGCTGGTACCTGACACTGAGGCTTTGTCACTTCTGCTGGTCACAGCTACAGCACACATGTCCCCAAAGGCAGCTTTGCCAAGTAGCTGGCAGGACAGCTAGCCACAAGGCTGCTGGAATGGGGGTCCTCCTGCTGCTCCCTCCCAGGCCCCATCCCCCTCCTGTACCACACACCCTGAGAATTCCGACTGCAGATCAGAGATGTTCTGTGTTAGTATTTGGAGTCAAAACTACTCTGGAGAATGTGATTTAAGTCAATAATTTTTAAGCAAAAATGAGACATGAACTCTTGAGTTTTCTGGAATGGAGTTTTTAATTTTCCATCTCATCCACTGACCTCAGGAAAACCCCAAACGTGGTGCTCCTTCATAGGTCTGTCCTAGTGAAGCTAATCTGATAGCTGATCCCCAGTGAGGCTGCAGAGGATGTACACTGCCTAGTCCCCTTTTACCTTAAAAAACAAATGAAAAGAGGGTATCCTTATTTATCTAGTACTAAAAGGATGCCGTGGGACACAGAAGAGTACCCTCTTCTGCCTGAAGCAACACAACTCTTCCCTCCAGAAACATCTGGCCTAGGTTGTGGAGTGGTAGTGTACCAGTGTAACAACCTAAATCCCTCCTGTTGAAGTTACCCTGTTTCCCATGAAATAACAAGTGCTGCACAGGAAACAGAAGACGAAGAGAGCATTGTTGTAGCTGAATAGTTAGGATAACTCCATGGTTTCCTTTCTTGGCTCTAAGGACTGCTCACTGACTTCGTACTGTGGAGCATGTAGGCATGAATGACATGAATAGAGAGTGCTTAGAGGAGAGATGGGAACCCAGGAATTCCTCTGTCAACATCAATCCCTATCATATTTCTCCTGGTTTTTCTTCCCCTCCTCCCCTAATGTTTTCTTCTCTTCTCTGTGATGACTGAAGGAAAAATATATAGGGGACAAATTTCAGTTCTAGTGAACGCATTGGATTTTGGGAGGCTGGAGATGTTCAAGTATTGCTTTAAAAAATCACTGCTTGAGAGAAATGTCATTGCAAAACCAAAAATTGTTGTGCCATTTAAACATTTTAACCAATTGGACTAGTAATTCATGCATATAAAGAAAACAATGTCTCTATACATTATACATTATGGACATCATAGTATTCATTAGTACAAAAAAAAAGCACATAGCAATGACACGTAATGTTAGGAATATTTTAAAGACTTCTTCATTTGCCAAATAAGTACTGCAGGGTTTTTGTGGAGGGTACAGTTTTAGGACACCCTCCTGATCTTTACTGAGATTTAGGGGAGGGGAACAAAGGTGTATTTTTGTCCTTCTTAGTTTTTATTTTCTTATGAGTTATTATTCACTTCATAGTGCTCCTTATGAGAGTCTACCTGACCTGTATATAATGTTATCTTGGCTTATTTATGGGCACATTAAGTATCTTTTAAAGTTCAGTGCATTCTCTTCCCTCCAAGCTACTCAAGCCCTTTTATTACTTTGTTCTTCTGATTCACTAAAAATATTTTACCCTACTCTGATCATTATACAAAAGTAGCTATTATATGGAAATAGAGATATAAGGAATTGCTTTCTCTTATTTTCCTGGAATGAAAGCCTCATTAACCAGACTAATTCTGCCTTGGCAACTGCACATTTTGACCCTGGTCTGGAAATATATAATGTGTGTAGCACATCACTGAAACTTGGAGACAGAGTGTTGTTATGTATGATCCCAGTGGAGTGTCTAGCTCAATGGGACTCTCATACCTGCTGAGTCTCTAGTGTAATTCAAAGACAGAAGCAGAGTCAAAAGCTCAGAAAAGAAATATCTACTGTATTTTATTACTGCACACTATCAGATTTGGTGGGAATAAGCTAGCCATGAACAGATTAAGGTTTTCAATTAGTAGAAAGGACCTAACTCTACGAATGAAAAGGTTCAGAAGACAGCATGTTTTGGCAGCAAAACAATATGACCAGTTTGAAGAAGTTTAATAACTACTCAATCACTTGGGTTAGTGAAGGACTAGGAGAGCTCATCTGCTGCTCTGTTCCTGCTCTACAGATGCTTGGTGTGGCTGTTGCAGAAAGAGTTTCAGCTGACTCTGTGCCCTTGCCTTGTTTCCTCTGCCTCCATGATCTTTCTTGGCCACTCCGAACGCGTTCCCGGTACAATGTCTATCAATATCTTTCTCTCACAGGAGACTTGTACTGCTCTCAGATCATGCCCTGGACTGCTGCCTCCTATGCCCCTGTGGTTACCCAAGAGGTCTAACTTATTTGTCATGCCTGCAACACTCTGGGAGCAATAACTTTGCTTCAGAAAGAAAAGTTATTGCATTATTATTTATTACACAAAATCACAGACCTTAAAGCAATGCAGTCATGCACATTCACTCCTAGTTTACAACTTTCACTTCCCAAAGCCCTGAGTCCCTGAATACTGCCTTATGTAATGGCAAAAATTGTTTCTTTGCTCTGGAATTTGTCATTTAAAATCTAGCCTGGTCCTTTGATCTCTTCATGTAGATAAAGCCGCCACTGCTTAGCCATCTATAGCCTTCTGCTGTCACTGACTACCTCCAGCACAGTAAACAAGTCCTGTGATGTGATGGAGGCAGGAAGAGCTGTGAATTGAATAGCTCCTAATGTTGTTTTACAAACGTACACCAGAAATCTTAGAGGCTTTATGCTTATCTTTCCAAAACTTTATTTTTCTCACTTGTTAATAGGTAAATGAAACCTTTCCGATGGGAAGCTTTAGCAGTTCAGTGGAGGTATTTGCTGTCTCTGACCAGAGCCAGAGCAGCAATCACACTGAGGTGCCAAGGAAAGTATTATATGGAGGTGTCGAACAAGTGGCATTGTATTGAGTGGCTGGATGGTTTTTGGACCCATAAGCTCAGATTCAGTTCCAGATGAAGGTGTCTGAATTCAAATGTCTGCACATGAGCTTTGTAGGTAGACTTACACTACTGTCAAAGGCTTTTAGGGTGTCACTTAATGGAGCAAACACAGGTGTCTCATCTGGGGCAAAGAATCAACCAAAAAACTCCATGGATGGTATTGTCTAGTGCCTTGATTCAGTGGTCTGAGCACAGGAGTCTAATGTCACTTGAGATTTCTGCAGTGGTTTGTTAGATACGACACACCAGCTGCAGAAACCCATGCCTTTCTGGAAGAACAGCTGGAGGCCAGTGGGGCACTCCTGGGTGTATTACTTGACTCTGTGCACAAATGTTTCAGCAAAAGTACTGAACCCTTGAATTCCATGGATAGGTAGCTCATGCAGAGGCTTAAGGAGCTTTCCTAATCCGGAACTGATTCATACCTGTAATGTTTCTTTCCTGATGATGGGAATACTCAGTGAGAAATGAAGCACAGCTGTATGGCTGCAGTTCTCTCCTGTGTGGAATGGGAACAGCCTCCTGCCACCCAACATGGATCCTGGGGGAGTGCTGACCCCTCCGTTGCCTACTGACATTGAGCGTCAGGGAGAAGTACTACCAGGAACTGGCTGGATACCGAGCCTGTACAAAGGCATATGGTGAGCACAAGGACAGCTCCTGCCTCTTGCAGCTCCCAGGAGATCTTCCAAGTCTGGGAAGAGGAACTGGCATAAAGCCTGACCTCAGCAGAAGTACCGTGGAGGACTTGCAGCCAGTTCCCCCTCCCTGTGCTGTCTAGCTGAAGGTCGTTGCATTGCACACATTTTGCAACAAATGCCTTCAACTTTTTCTCTTTCATCAATAGATGGCACTAGGCAGTTAGCAAGAGCCATCTCTGCTCATGACATTTTTGATCGGTAAGTAGACTGTTTCTGTACTCACTACCGTGTACTTTATATGGCTTAAAATCATATTTTCACAAATTCTACCACTCTTTCAAAGTCTCTGAAGTTATAAAGGACAAAAGATGTAACAAGAAGCTGGCAGTTCTGACAAAGAGCCTCAGTGACAGTAGGCGTGAAGATTCTTTAATTAAGATTGAAACATGGCCTGCAAGGGTAGTTTTCACTGTGAAAACTCTGATCCAATCTTGATTTGCCTGTATTTTTTTTATACCCATAATAAGGGATCAAGCCTCTTAGCACTGTTTTGAGCTGCAAAGAACACTTTGAGGCTGTTGACAGGCTACATTTTCCAGTTCAATGGTGTATACTGGAAAACACCTTATGAAGAAGCAGAGGGGAAACGAAAAGAAACAGCAGGGGAATAACATGAATTACTGATCTGATGAATAATGTGAATCTATCACATGCAATCAGGAGGGTGAGGCAGACATGATATCACTGGTTTTCTGAAAAGAGACAGATAATAAAATCTCACCCGTAACTCCATAGCTTTTTCCATGAGGTCAAAGTAGCTAATGCCTCTGCAGCACGTCTCATTCACTCTATTACTATGTGACTGTTAAAAGAAAAGCAAGGGGAGAGCCGATACTGTACGTTCAGCTTGTGCAATAACATGTATGGACCAGGATTAATATTTTTTGATGTGATCAAGGTAAAGTGTATCAAAACCCCCAAAGAAGGTGCAATAAGACCAATGGGAGCAGAAGCTTCTATTTGTGTCTGATACACAGGTACAAAGCGCTGTTTAATCTGTTTGTTTAGACCCAGCTGCTGCCTCGGCAGACTGCATATGCAGCACTCTGTTAATGATCCAAAGCTATTTTATCCATGCAGGCTTGTTTTGTGTATAAAAATATTAAGGCAAATTTAATTTTGCCTTTCCCCCAAACTAGATTAACACATAATACTAGGAGTTGCTGCTGGCATTGCATTTTCTGATGAGGCTGTCCCACACGCTTTGCTCTCTAGGGCAGTCTAATCTGAGTGTTGGAGCCTGACTGCGTGTCAGATCACAAGCACAATGCTGAGTGCAAAAGGACCTGGAATCAAATAATGAACAGCTCAAAATGGAAGATCTAAGTTTCACATTTCTGTGTTTTGCTTAATATTTTAGTAAGACAAGGCATTTTGGTCTGTCTAAATGCATGCGGGGCTGGGCTGAGAGATAACTCTTCCTTGTTCCAGCTGCTGCTGTCTACAGCATGTGCTAGGGACTGTTCCTGCATTATGATTTAACACTGTTAAATGACTGGTGTCATCTGAATGATGGAGATCAAAAAGTCATCTGGAGGTGCCTTCTTTTGCTTATACGTGCTGGGTCTGGCTTTTCTCCTCTTGTGTAAAAGAGCTACAAGCAACAAGCAGCCTTAGTTTGGAAGGATTACACTTTGCCACAGTCATTAACTGCTGTTAAAAATAGAATTGCAACATTCATGAGTGAAGGAAAAGCTGTAGATGCTCTATGTTTGGATTGCACTCCCGCCTTTAATTACGGTGTCGCACAAAATTGTAATCTCAAAATTAATTCAAATTGAGTTGGAAAGGGAAACTTGTCATGCAGATTGAAAGCTGACTGCAATACCATAAACAAAGGGTGATAGCAAAGATAGATGTACCCCATTCAAACCCAAAGGGTCGTGGTGATCCTGGGGAGTGATATAATTCAACAAGTGGGGAGCAAAGGTTATAATCATCTCTTGGCTGAAACTCAGGGCTGGAATAGAGAGACTCTAGGGTTAAAACATGAGATCGCTATGCAACCTGAACTGCAAATGGGGGCTGGAAACAACTCATCTGCTTGCTCTGCAAGTTGAAGTACCGGGGGAGTTTTTATCTTCCATGCAACAATGGGTTACGTTGATAGTATGCATACTGCTGACATATGTAGATACTGGGAATAAATGCAAACACCCAGGAAGATAAAGAAAACAATGCAAATGGTAATAACAACCAAATTCATAAAAATAAAGAAGATCATGGGGAGTGTGCATGCATTTGTTTAAATCTTTTTAACTTCCTTTGGTTTGATCAGGCTATGAAAACATCAAAATACAATTCAGAGTAAGACACTGGGGAAGGGGGTGGGTGCAATGTAAAGCACGTTCAGCGTGACACAGTGTAAAAAAGCACATTCAGTGGGAATGTGGGAAGCACCACAACTGAAAGAGAACCACGGGCGATGGCAAACAGCAAAACTGCTGCTCTGAGAGTCTCACAAGCTCATGCTACATATATGACAGTACAGCTATGAAACAAATAATTCCATAAAATGACCAAGGCATATTCTAGGCAGAATATCCCATTGTTCAACACACTCATATTTTTAAATGTTTAAAACATTTGGGCATTGTATAAATAACTAGAGGTTATTTATGAACAGGTTGTTCATCCTGATATTATGATCATCTTGTCATACTACTGCTGTGAAGAGTCCAATCATCCTTGGGAAACAGTATCCTCAACAACTTTTTGCTGAAACAAATACACAAACTAAAACATTAGCGATATGCAAAACTTACATAATATATTTTGCAACACGTGCTTACCACCCTTGTATCACAAGGTTTCCAGCTGTATCTTTCAGGCATCACATAATGTCTAATGTCACAGAGGCCCAAGAAGTTGTTCTCTAAGTACTGATGAAACCTGGTTTTAGTGTTTATCTTCATTGGAGATGCCAAATTGAATTAGCCCCTCTGGCCAATTTATTTCAAACAAATTCAGAAGTTCTCACTTAGACATAGACTGTAGAATTGCTTAAATCTTGTTTTCTGAGGTAAGCATGTTAAAGATAATCACAAGCTGCAAAAATTAACTATGCACGTGTCTCAGATGATTCTGCAGGCAAACAGGGCCTGAGGGAGACAAATTAGGTGAACTACCAGTAGATCACAGCTATGTAGCCTTTGTTCAATTTGCAGCATCGACAGAGTTTGCTTATGGATACCTGCAAAATGCCCTGAAAATTCAGAAATCATGCAAAGCCAAGGGTTATGACAAAGGTCTGTTGAGTCTGACATCTGACTGATTGGCGTTGCTTAACCTGAGCCGCAACATAACACAGCAATTCTTTCCAACTGATACGTGCCATAGCCCTTTAAACATGGAGTTCTCCAAAGGCTGTATTAAACTATAGAACAATCTTGTATAAAATAGCAGCGAGCCATCGCTCAAATTATGGGACAGAGTATTAAGAGATACTAATTGCAAAGTACCTGAACATGTGGCAGGCTCTTGGATTACTCCTAAAAGAATAAACTCTTGTCCCAGTTATTTTGAAACTTGCAAATGCACATGCCAGACCAAATGTGACATTGCACTGTAAGCCCAGCAGCCTAAGTCTGAACTGGCCTCTGAACTCATGCCCCATGTGTCCTCCCTTTAGCCAGGAGAAAAGAGGTGACGGGGTGATGAAAACTGGTTGCAAGGTGGCGCTGGGCACAGAGGCAGCTGTGGCTGTTCCCCACCGGCGCTGAGCTCCTGGTCCTGGTCCCTTTGGCCACAGCTTATGGGAGCTGCTCCTCTCCAGCGACTGGTGGGGGGTGGCACTGAGCCAGCATGTCCTGTGGTCACCTGTGCTTACCGTGTAGATGGATGATTCAGAAAAGCCCAAGAATGCATCTTCTCCCTCCCACGATACTCAAAGAAGTTGAATAAATCTGATATCAAATTGATAAACAAGTCTCGAAATGGTGGCCTGCCTTCTCCTGCTAAACAGATTTACAGATTAAGCGCCAACTTTTTCTTTTGCGAATCAAACTCCTTGACACTAAGCAAAGCAATTGTAGTGGGTCTTTGGGGAATTAAATGTATTTACTGATGATGATGTTTTTAAAACAGTTGTTTACAGGGTGTCAGATAGTAAGACTGTGTATGATTCATAGCAAATCACAGCATGCCAGAACTTCAAACTCTCCTTGCATGGTAATTTGCCTGCTAGTGTGGTTGGACGGAAGGAGCATATTTAGCTTTCTGCTGTAAATATATTTTACAATTGGCACTCTTAAAACAGAAAATGGGAAATACAGCATAGCAACTTCTGTTAACTTTTATATAAACAGCATTAATCAAGTGCCTTCTGTATTGTGTACTCCTTGCATTTATGTTCCGAATTGACCATTCTTTTCAGCCTAGGAAACATTTCCTGTTACAACATCTACCCTGTTTGTTGTTGTGGTGTTTTTTTTTTTTTGTTGTTGTTGTTTGTTTTTAGATGTGTATGGTTTCATATCCATTTCAATGACCTTGATAGATATCTAGGACATTTTGAAATATGTACAACTAGTTACTTCATTATTTATTGTACTGTAACTGCCCAGAAATGCATGGAGGATTCTCTGTATTTGCTATGTTACTGTTGATGTAGAATCTGATTAAACCTCCTAACATGATGCACACGTGGCTTGAATTTTTTTTTTTTTGTGTCCTTATAGAAACTGCTTAAGCACAGCGTGGCAGCTATTTCAAGCAGCTTAGACAAAAGAGACATACACTGTTTTTTTATAGGCCATTTTTTCTTACCTATTGGAATGAAAGATCTCTTCTGTTTGGTGCAAACATGCCATATACTATTGTAGAGCTACTTAGCTGCTTCCAAGAACACTTTCTATCCGCAACTCAGATCAACGATGGTAGAGGTGGTCTAGGAAGGTCTAGGAGAAGATATCTGTATTGCTTTCTGGGCAGTGGCATCATCAAGGGACCAGGAACGCAGGAGTGGAGAAACTGGTGTAGGTACCCTAAGCCTTCCTGTAGACAAAATCTATATTATACCAGGAGCTAGAATAGAGATTGTGCATCTATATCTTGTTCCATGCTCAGGATAAGCTTCTTCATTTTGCCAACTTTCTAAAAGTTCTGTATACTTGGCTGGATGTTGATCAGCACCGCGATGAGAGATGAATTGTACTCTTGATATACAAATCATCTATAATACTTTTATTAATTAACTGTCTCCCCTGAAACATGCACATGCATGCACAAACACAGACATTCACTCAATTTCTGCAGATATTTTCAAAATCTTTTTGTGTAGGTGTGTTATTACTTTGAATCCTGCACTGAACTTCTTCATTCAGTCTTCTGAGATGAAAATATCCCTATTACAAAATCAGAAATGGATTTAACTAAATTTTGCTTTAAATTTCTACAGCAAGTCAGAACTGGGGTTTGTGCTTGTACCCATGAGAATTTCTGACCTCAAGACAGACTTTTAGATCTCCAAAGCACACACCACTGTAACAAAAGTAGAGTACTATAGGTCATGCTAGAACTCAGAATAATAGCAACATTTATCCAACATTCATCCAGTGAAATGTTTGGTGTGCCATTCTATTTAACAGTTACAGTTTGAAGCAGTTATCTACTTTTTTTTCTTAGCAGAAAAAAAAAGCAGAAATACAGCTTTAAAATTGGTAAATAAAACAGTAAAGGGAATAAGTCATGAACTAGTTTTTCTGCTAAGTTCTTAATCTTAGAGCAATGAAAAGTATTTATTTTTCATTAAATTAATTTAGTTCCATGATTTCACTCTTTTCCTGTCTCATCCCAATTATTCTTTTCTTTTTGTAATGCTCTTGTTAAGTGCTTACAATCCAGCTGTAATCTGTTGCCACAGCATTTGTAGAGCTGAAAAGAAAACGTTACTGAATTGTCAGCATGTTTTCAACTTCATTAAAGATGACAACCTGGTAATCAGCTGCACAGACTGTATTACCACAGTTACAGGGAAATCTGAGCTATTTTCCTGCCATTAAATCATCCTAACAGCAACCAGCGTACTCCAGAGTTGAGTTGCTCAGCTCACACTTTCATGTTTCCTAATAAGTTGCTTTGAAAGAATTTGGAATTTTCTTCATACAGCTTTGCGGATCAAAGGCTGCTCCCGAGCCGCTGTTTGCACTGGTGGTAGAGTGTCAGTGTAGCTGTGGAAAGTTTACTGAGGATGAATGGTTTTAGGATGAATTTGAGCTTTTGGGATGAAGTCTGAGCTGCTCTTCCACTGAATTTAAGAGCTGGGATTTGTCAGGGACCAAAAGTACTGTTCAAAGAGAACTGACTTTGCATAATGCTCATCAAATTACCTCTTCATTTCACTACCTTGTGGTCTTTTGGAAAAGGCATATGCACGCAGGTAGGTAATTTTGATTTTTCTATAATTCCACCAATACAAAAAATAATGCTTTCTTACAGAAATATTTTGAAAGAGAGCTGAGACTAAAACAGGCACAAATGAAAGGCAGTGCAGTCAAGGAGAAGGAAGAAAAACTGGAGAATGACAATAACATAAAGTGACACCTACATAAGTCAAAAGACACATTTTAATTATTTCCTTAAAAAAAGAAGAATCTAATTAGCTATTCATGGCTAGACCATTAGGACTAGGACAAAAGTATTTGAGGCAGGGTTTGGTAGAAGAAACTACTTGATGCCAAGTATGGAGATGTCCATAAAAAACTTAAGGGTTAGGATAGAAGAAAGTACAAAGGTGCTGATAAAAGTCTAGTCAGAGTTCGCCAAGGTGAGCGTTGGTGACACAAAAAAACTGAAACATGGGAAAAGAGACCAGTTGTTTGTCAGATACAAGCAAGGTGATACTTTCTATAGGAAATAGAAAAGAAATAATCCAAAGGTGATGCAAAGAGACTTCTTGGAACAATTTAAGAGATAGCCAAAGAGATAGTGGTTCTCAGGCACCAGATGAATTTAAATGGGAAAATATGTATAGAGGAAGCAAAGCGACAATTGCTGCAGCAGTCAGATGAAACATCTCTAAGAGAAAAAAAAGAGCAATTTCAGACAGGGTAGGACACAATGAATGAATGAATGGAAAAAGACAGTGAAGGAGCCAAAGATGACTTCCTGGGTCTTGAGAATAATTAATGGAAAATATATGATGGAGAGCCATATAGCCAGAAAGCAGATGTAAAAAATGGACACCCCCCCAAAACAAACAAACAAACCAAAACTATGAAGGTAACATCAAGGTATGAAAAACAGTTGAAGGAAAGGTTGTAGCAGAGCACACTCACAGTAAGCATGTAGTATCTGCCAGACCACATCATTCAAAGAAAAATGTCCCAAGCAGGGCTTCTTGCCAAACAGTTGATGTTCCAAGACCAGATAAATTTGCTGTTGGCTAGAGGCCTTGCATTTTTCTGATCAAAAGTCCCCAGTCAAGAAGCATACAAATGCAGTGTAGCAACAGCAAACATCTGACACATTGTGCATGTGTTGTGCAATGGCTATGCATGCACTGGTTGCCCAGATTTGCAGTGCATGTGCAGATCAATCGGACAGCACATGCCCAGTGGCTTTATGCACTTTGGTTATGTTAGACTTGCTTTAGGAGGAGACAAAGCTACGCTGTGTGTGGACAGTGACCATTTGTCTAGGATTTCAGGACATCTGCCAGCCCAAATGCATCCTTTTCTGGAAGGTGGAAGAGTCAATAAAGGAAGAAAGCCATGCCAGTGTTGTCAGATAAGGGTATTCATGAAGTGTGTAAGAGCAAAGTGTTCTGCACAACATAGGCACAGAGAAAAATACAGTCCAGGTCCTTGCAGAGCAGGGATGGAGAATTTAGCAACAGCATAGCCAGTTTCACTTTTGCTGCAATGCAGTATGAGGGAATGTACTTATGCCACATGGTTATGTTACCTAAACTGGCCTGCCAGAATAGGCAGAACAGCTCAGAATGTACAACATTCATATAGTTTGTATCAGCAAGGATGATAATGTCATGAGGCATACTGGTGAAAAGCAGGTTTAGATGTAAGTATCTGGACAAAACTTGATGCCTGTGTGATAGCTATGACAACAGAGTCACTCCTAGGAACATCTACCTTAACATCAGGAAGCATGATATCAATTTTATAGTCTACGGGATGCCTATGAACTGATCTTCCATCAGAAAAGATCGAGGAAGCTTTTCTTGGTGTGTTTAAAGGGTAACTGATGCCTCCCAGACTCCAAGGATTCAGCTACTTCCAAATACAGTGTGACTAGCACATGTGCCACAATGACCGCCATTAGTGACAGGGGACAGCACCACATGGCTGAGCGCAACTGAAAGAGAGGGAAAACCCAGAAGCTGAGATTACCAACACTAGCATGAGATAAGTGGGCACGGGCCTTCTGTAACTACCAAAATCAGCATCAAAACTAAGGAGACTGTCTCTCCTGAGCCTGAGATACTGTGCAACTCCCACTCTCATCCCTTTTTCTGCTAGACTATGTGATAGCACAAGGCACGGCCCTTGGGGCAAGTGTCTCACTTGTATTTTCTTCCTCTCTACAGCCAGCTGCAGTCTAACCACCACACAGGACATCACCTACAGGCCCTCTTCAGCAATTAGTCTGCTTCTGCACCCTGTGCCAGACTGAACAATGAAGGAGTTGAAGTATACTTGCTCGTCTGTCTAGAAGATGGCTCTTCCAGAATATGCTTTCTGGCATACTCATATAGCAGCTGCACAAGTCCAGAAAGGGTACAGTGAAATATTAGGTGGAGTAGGAGTCCTCACTGCTGATCATCTAGCATATAGACACACTCAACAAAAACCTAACAGCACTTCTCATAAGATGGAGTGCCATCTAAAACTGAATCATAACAAAATTGGTATTGTGTGAATTACTTTGATCAGACCTTGGAAAAAAGTACTGCTGGAACTGTTCAAACAAAGTGAAAGCAAAACATTTTCAAATCTCCAACTTCTTGGTGGAAATCAGAATCCATAATAATCACAGTAGCTTACCTAGCACAGATTAATACAGATCCTTGCTGTGAAGCCCAAAATAAAAACCAAAAAAGTACATCTTGCTGGGAAACTTTGACGGGAACTTGGAGAACACAAGGGCTGTATCATTTTAAAACCACAATAAATGGCAGCAACAAAGTCACTGGATGTGTTCCAGGGTATTTTCCCAGAAATTCAGGTCACAACACTGCAAAGGCAGATACTCCGTAAACAGTGGATGAAGCAGTATTTTGCAGGAGACACTTTGGGGGCATAAGGATTGAGAATGTAGAACTATCACAAGAAAATTATACTCAAATACAAAAGAATTTACCACTGTCATTGGATGTGTCAGTACATACTGTGCAGTATAGCTGAAATAGATCACAAACCTTAGGGGATATTCTTGAGAAATCTTAAGCTTCTGCACCATCTAGACTTCACACGTGATCATAAACCTACAAAGACATGGCTTCAAAGTGAAATAAAAGCCCAGAAGAGAAATTCCTGTAGCAACACGTACTGGTGTCTGCAAAAACACAGGAGCAGAAATTCTGAGGGAAAATAGCATTAATGTGATGAATCTTTTAAAACAAAAGGTCAGGATGAGTTGCCTAAAACCAAGTTCTCCTGGCCTATCAGGACTTTTGGAGTGTAAAATCCTAAAGCTAACCTGGAAACTGATAAGAAAGAAAGCAGTGACACTGAAGAAAACTCGTTCCAGACATCTGAAAAGATTTATGGATCTGACAAGGATGTTATGGTAAGTCTGAGGATCAAACATGCTTCACCAGTCCCAAAGGTGTGCGAAAGATTAGACATGGGTAGGACATGTTGACAATTTGTACCTTTTTCTTTCATAAGGCAATAAAATGTGTATAGAAACATCTGAAACATTTAAACAAGCTAATCTGCATTAATGAATTAATAGATATTTCCATTATGGAAACTACTAGAGTCAGAAGCAAAGACTCTTATGCTAACAGCTGATGTACTTTAGAGAGCCCAGGAGCAATGGACAACTGATCCAGAGGATACTCTTAACCCAATGCTAGATTATTATTACAAAAGTATTTTTGAAGTAGCTCCAATAGACAATGCATTGCTAATCTCTGGACTGGGTGACACAAAGGTGACGTTCACCAGCTAAAGCAGCAATAATGACCTCACTTCACAAAATGAACCACGAGAAGCATTTAAAACATTTCAGAGCACTGGCATTTCATTCATGCGCAGGCATACACAGACGAGGAGAGGCAGAGCCAGCCACTGGCACTGCCCACTGTCCCAGGGGCTGGCTGAAGCACACGCAGATCAGCAAGCAGATTCTGATACTGTTGAAGGTGATCAAGACTGCTACTACGTCTTTGTTTATTTAGCTGCTAAAACGCATCTCTGGAGTCCAACATGTCATCTTCACAGGCTCTAGCAAGCAGAAAGTGCAAAGCTGTAACCCCTGTGAAAACTCTTTTCCTTTCCAAACCTCACGTCAGGGTATGTCCTGGTTTTGGATGGAATAGGGTTGATTTTCTTCTGAGTAATTGGTATGGTGCTGTGTTCTGGATTTAGTATGATAATAATATTAATAACACCGATATTTTAGTTGTTGCTAAGTAGTGCTTATTCTGAGTCAAGAACTTTTCAAGTTTCCCATGCTCTTCCTATGAGGAGGCGCACAAGAGGCCAGGAGGGAGCAGAGACAGGACAGCTGACCCAGACTAGCCAAAGGGGTATTCCACACCACAGAATGTCATGCTCAGTATGTAAACTGGGGGAGTTGACCAGGAGGGACCAATCGTTGCTTAGGGACTGGCTGGGCATCAGTCAGCAGGTGGTGAGCAATTGTATTGGGCATCACTTGTTTGTCTTGGAGTTTATTTCTCTTTTTGGTGCCTCCCTTTTAATTACATCATCACCATAATGTTTATTTTTATTTTTATTTTTATCTTTATCTTTATTTTTATTTTTTACTTTTATTATCATTATTATTATTATAATAATATTTTATTTCAATTATTAAACTGTTCTTATCTCAGCCCATGGGTTTTACCTTTTTTCTGATTCTCCTCCCTCCTCATCCCACTGGGAGCAGGGGGGAGTTATTGAGTGGCTGTGTGGTACTTAGTTTCTGGCTGGGGTTAGAACAGTTGAAATGAAACAGCTGAATGAACAGAGTGGGGAAAAAAAAGTGGAAATACTATTAACGATAAAAATGCCAGTATACAAACCCCCTTCCAAAAGACGTTTATAAGGGTCAGTGCCACTGAAGTGAGATAACTGAACACCCCTTGGTGGGTGTTAGTGAACCAAAGAAGGGGTTCCTCTTTGGGTGAAATAGCAGTTGCTTAGGAGCTGCTTGTATCGATATGAGCGTGGTAGGTGGTGACCACACAAGCCCTGTTACATGTGGAAGGCGATTCCCAGCTACCTCTGGGAGAAAATGAGCAACACAGCTCACAGCCTGCACACTCCATGGCTGATCTAGGACTAATATGTAAGAATGTGCAGAACAGATCTTGATGCATACGTGGGAGGAAATCCAAACTTAAAAGCCAGGGGGGCTACAACAAGCATCTGCTGAGTGCCTCCCCTGCATGGCTCAACCACATTAATTCTTAGCATCCTAACCCTGATTCAGACCTTGAGGTTTCCTTGAGCTTCATCTTCCCTATGAAAGCATGTATACAGAGCTTTTGTTCAGAGTCCAAAGATGCATTTACTTACAACATGAGTTATTTACTCCACACAGCAAGCTTCCTAAATGCAATGTCCCATGCCTGAACTTGTGTTACTCATTGAATGAGTGAATTTCACTGTCCCATCCACTGATGAAAGTTGTATCCACCTGCACCTGAATAAGTAGTGAGGCAACTCATGTTTTGATCTTGTAAAACCTGACCAGGCTCTTTCTCGATATATGCTCACCTGCTTTTCCATCTGCTCTAGGAGTCTTTCACTCTTTAAGGATCTTCCTCTGCCATGCACACATCTCCTTTCTAGCACTTGCCTTCATCGTTTAGCTGTTGATGACTTTCTGGTACACTTAAGAAAGAACTGGAATGGCACTAGCTGCCTCCTTGGGGTTTCTAGGAGAATTTAATTTACACAGGAGCTCAAGATCTAGCAACTCACTGTGATCAGGTCCTCCAAATCTCTCAGGCAGGATTTGGGGTACTGCCTCTTCCAGACACCTTACTGTCTTAAAGGTTGAATGGTTTCCGATCACCATTTGTGCATTCAAGGCAGGTACTGAGCTGCATTCTGATTTAAATCCTCTACAAGCATAGCACGTTTTACAATTTTGTATGCCTAAATTTATGTAAAAAGAAGTATATAGACCCTGAGTTTGTAATAAAGGCCATGCTAATCTTACATGAAAAGTTCTGTTTACTGGCTGACAAGGATGCCCACTGCTGCCCAGCAAGAAGATGTTTTCCTGAATCACGGAAGGGCTGAGGTAGGAAGGCATCTCTGGAGATGGGCTAGTCCAACCCCAACTGAGCAGGGACACGGAGAGCAGGTAGCCCAGGGCTGTTTCTCATTGAGTTTCTGGACTTCCTTTACATATTAGAGGTTTACGTTGTGACAGATAGCATTTCATTAACAAGAAACTTCAGAGCTGGTGTCACAATTTTCAATTAAGTACCAAAATTACAAGCGATGGGATGAAGGAAGGAATGCATTTCCAGTCCAAGGGATTCTTTATGAATAAGAAGATATAGCAGCAGATTTTTTACATCAGCTTAGGGTCTTATTTGGAAAGACAATACCCAAGGGAGGTGATCTGTCTAAGGAATTAGGCCCTAATTCTGACGAGTGTGAAGCTGTCACGTCAGCTTTGCCAGCTGAGCAAATTGGACAACACAGCTCAAGACTCAGCCAGCACATGAAGCACTTTTAAGGTGTGCTGTCATTTAATCTCTTTGTACTCACTTCCAAAGCCTGCTGGAAGTTCCATAGTGAGTTTAAGCTCACTATCTACCATTTTAACTGCCCATACCATACTATGGCTCTTGTACATACTACTTGATACCTTGAAATCATCTTCTCCAGGACCAGAGTAGTTGTCACATGCCCACACACATGTGCCATGCCCCTAACTTTATGTCCTGTTGCCAAACCTGTGAGTGATTCAGATCTTCTCACAAAATCTTTCTCTAACAGAAAGTGTCAGCCGCAAACGGCACACATGCCAGGGGCAGTTCTGCAGAGAGCTGTGCACAAAAGCCAAAGCCTGACGGTTACCATGGGATTCTCTCATTAGGCTTTTACTGAATATACTGCACTCTTCACTGTTTGTTAATCTTTGCTGGTCTTCCCCGCCTCCCCTAATTCTCTGTGCAGGAATGTGAATCGTATCAAACTCTGGTGAGGGTACGAGAGCTGCCGTGCTCCGGCACCTGGCAGGGAGGTTCCACAGTCGCATTAGGCTTGAGAAATCCCATCTTTCAAACCTTTTCCAGATAGTTGTATTTATGTGTTGGTGTGTATTTTGGCTAAAAAAAGCAACCTTCTGCACCTGTTATTATTTAAGAATAGTAATAAATAGTAATAAAAAGCTTTGAAGAAGGAGGGTGCTTAACGTGCCCTCCTGCTGAGCATTGGGCCAGGTGCTCATTTTCACTAAGCTCCCTTTGTGCTTCTTCAGCAAGTGCCGGAGCCTTCAGAGGGGTGTGTTTTAAACTCTTGCTCCCATGAAGGGCCATTTACACTTCCAGAGAGGTACGAGAGGGTCCCAGTAATGAAGACAGCTATTATTTCATCCTTTCTGATTTACAAGCATATCCTGTGTGCCCAGGCTTGCAGGAATAATCCCTGGGGAAGACTTGGCTCTGCAGAAACACTCACTGTATCTAGGCATCCCATCAGGAAGATTTCTGTCCTTTTGGATCCTACAAAGAGCATGGTATAACAGACTATACCAAACCCCCCAGGGATGATAGTGTGACACTTTAATGCACACCATGTTTTACTTAAGCTTTTTTTCCCCACTTAGCTCCTCAGGTAAAGAAGCCTGAGTGACAGATTTTCCCTTCTGTTGTCCAAATCTCCAGTATGCTCCAAATACGTCAAAACAATCACCAGCTATCACACTGCTCTCCTGCTATGGATGTGCCTGTTTCGAGACAGCTGCTAGCCTGGATCAGGCTGCCCGCGCCGGCCTCAGGTGTTTCGTGGGCTGCGGCACAAAGCCGCGACTGCTGTAAGCCCACAGTAGGTTTTAGAAAGCTGGGAAGGGAATTATAGTGACTTGCTGCTGGCACATTCCTGTTAATGTGTTTGCTCACTTTCTTCAGGATCTTACGAGAATTATCAGTGAATTCAGATAACTGACAGGATCTTAGTTATAATTAGTAGCAGCTTCCCTTCTGGCACATGGGAAGGGCTAACAGCATTTTTCTTAAGGCAGAGTTGTCATGCTATCCTCCAGAGAGGTACTTTGAAAAAACAATACATTCTCTAACAACAACCCTCTCCCACTTGCTTAGGACAGATGGGAGGGGAAGGGATTCTGGAGAGATGGAGTTAGAGGGTAAGAAAGTATTGTACAAACTGTTGCAGTGGGTGGGCTGTTGCAGATCAGCTATTTTTGTTATTACTGAAATACATCCGTTATATCGGGAGCTCAAACAAAAATTACCAGTGGCAAAATGAAAATTTCAGCACAGATGTGTATGAGGTTTCTATTTCTGTCTCCATACAAGCTGTGAAAAATCTCAGGGAAATTAGCAGGGTGTAATACATGTGGAGTCCTGAAACTCAAGGGCTGAATCAAATTACTGCATTTATTTAGCCTGATGAGCAAAGTGTACCTGTCCACAGGGACTAATCACAGAGTGCTTATTTTCAAAGGTCCTTCTGTTCCATTTCAGAGGAGTTTGAAAATGAAAATAAACAGCAGTGGGGCTTTGAAAAAGGCCTAAGAAGCTAAATACCCAAGAAGAGTTTAAGATCCACTGACTTTCAGTGGAACTGGGGGTCTGGTTTGAAGTTAACTCTCCTCACGGACACCACAGAAACAAGGTGCCTGAAGGGATGGCTTGGGCTGCTGAGTCCAATTCTTTACAGCTGCAAACAGCCCTGTAAGGTTTGAGAAGGCTCAGCCTGAGAGACCATGTATACCCATCTGTATTTCCCCAGAAAGTCCTGTAGTTTTACGTGCCAACAGGTGCCTCTCTGGTCTCTCTCTCCAGGTTCTGTTACGGACGATACAGATGGTAAGTGAAGTGTAGAAAAGGAATAACTCAGGAATCAAAACTGAATGATGAACTTCCATTTCACAAGCCCGGTGCCATTTAGAGAGCAAGCTACAGCAGAGGTGATAGGACTGGAAGACAACCTAGGGGAGAGACCAGTCAACTTATTTAAACAGAATATAACAGAGCTTCTGGCCATAATTTGGATGGCTTCCAGGACTGAGAAGATTTTTTTCAGTGTAAACGGTCTGTAGGTCTGAGCTTGGGAGTGGCTTTTGAGATTGATCCTGATGGTTACCATGGCACTCCTCTGGTGCTGTGTGACACTTCCATGTCAATATTTCCTGCTACTTCCTTTGATTTTTCTAAATGTAAAATGTACTTCTAAATGTAAAACATTCCCCACTGATGGGGAATTATAAAATAATGAATAACTAAAGCAAATAAGTGCATAGCAAATAGTACAAATAAGCAAATAACTCCCGTGATTGAACTAACTCTTTAGCAAGCGCAAAATCTCTGAGGAGTGAAGCAAGGCAGGGCTTTGCCACCTGAAATATAAAAAACTGAAGCCAGACAAAAGTCTGACTGCTTCTCCTACAAGAAAGAGATGATCTGAGTTAAATCAGGGTCTTGGTAAGAGATTTCAGCAGATCCAGATGTGTTTTTCCTGCTGGTGCCAGGAGGATGTGGCCTCTTGGACGGTACTGCTGGTCACCTCTGGGTAGTGCTGGTGATGGAGCCGATGCATGGTGTGGGTGTTTGGGGCTGTGGCAGAAGCAGAGAGCAGGGAGGTAGATCTTGCTGCCGTTCCTGGCTGCACCTGCTTGAAGGAATTCTTTGCTTCATGTGTGCCTAGAGCTGTCCTTGCTCAGGTGGCACAGCACCACTTGACACACTGGATGCTTTGTCACTAAGATCATAGAGACCTTGCTTGATTTTAAGTGGGACTCACCAGAGGTTCAGTTTAACCACCCAGCATGCCCACGAGAACTGAGACTGTCATGGGGCAGCGGTCTCAAGCATCCAGGTGGGAGAAAGACAAGCTCAGGGTAACAGCCTGAAGAAGCGGTGCTGGTTTCTCATATATTTCCTTCCATGGAGTAGAATATGAGGTTGTACGTGTCAGTGACTGTCAGGGTGGAGGTCTCACTTGGATAGAGTTTTGTCAGGAATTACAAATCAGGCTGTGAATTAGTGAACAAGAAGCATTTTTGCATGGAAGACACTGCAGACTGAGTGATGCTTTTGGCAAAAGCATTGGATTTCCAGAAGCACTGAATATTATTAGTCCATCTTTTGAGGCTGTGCTTTATCTTTCTGTTTATGTGCAAAAATTTCCCTGCTGCTGAATTAGTTTGCTCAATGGAAAATTTATCAAGTCTGAAGAGCTCTGTGCAATTGAGCAAGAAGCTAGAAGGATGTGAAATACTTACACTGAGAAATGTAGGTTACAACTAATATTTAAAATTTATTTATAAAGGGAAAAGAGGTCATGTAGCAGATTCCCACTATCACATTGGCCAGATAGCTATGCAAATGTCTTTTGATTCCTCCTTAATACTTATGTTTTGCAGAGAGTCTCCCAGGGTGCTAATCCCCTGGAGTGATATTCATTCACATGAAATGAAATACACAGAAGAGTGGGAATGATAGAAAGATTTTACTGGCACAAATGTGGCAATGAGCAATTTATGTATGTCAGCACAAATGAGTATAAGTAAAATTTTTATATCACCAGACCATGCATTTTGCAAATGCTGAGCATGAAAGGGGAAGAAACCAGAAATTTTCTAGAGCATTAAAAAATTAATGGGACCGATTGCTGTGGGGTTTTGTTTTTCAAGCAAAACAAATATTCAGGCATCTTAATTGCAGTATGAAATCCTCAATTCTCATTGAAACAAACAGCAAAATTCCTACTGACCTTAAAACAGCTGGGATTTCATCCAGGTATCAAACTGCAGGAGACTCAAAAGAAAGGAAAACTATAAGACAAAACATTTTAGAAACTGATGTTTTCCCTGAAACCCTTTTTTTTTTTTTTAATACATAAACCTCTTGTTTTCACTACAAAGGTTAATTCTGAGACTCCCTCAGCACAACAAGCAATATTTTTGCATCCTCTTGAGATGCTAGGAATATTTCCAATGGGAAACAAATGGGGTTTAAATGAGAGGTGAATCACGGAATCAGAGAATGGCTGAGGCTGGAAGGTGCCTCTGGTGATCATTTAGTCCAATCACCCTGCTCAAACAGGGCCACCTACAGCAGGTTGCCCAGGGCCATGTCCAGTCAGGGTTTGGCTGTCTCCAAGGATGAAGACCCCACAACATCTCTGGGCAACCTGTGTCAGTGCTCAGTCACCCTCACAGTAAGAAAATGTTTCCTGATGTTCAGAGGGAACCTACTGTGTTTCAGCGTGTGCCCACTGCCTCAGGTCCTGTTACTGGGTACCACTGAGAAATGTCTGGCTCCGTCTGTCCATTCTTCTGTCATAAACCAAACCTGGGGTTAGAACTAAAAAAATTTGTGCCTAAGGCTACAGCCCATTTTATTTTAGGGGGCACAATTTTCAAACTTGATAGGAAGAAGGAAACGATTTTTGATTGTTGATGTGAAAATGAAATAAATCTAAGCTAATAACAAGAATTCTAGCAGCTATTTGCATGATTGGAAACAAACCCAAGAGAATAAAACTGATGGACAGAGAAAAATGAGAAGATAGAGACAAAAGGTGTTGACCATATGTTATATGGTGCTCTGAAATCATTGCCTACGTGTTACCATCACCTACAACGTGACCATGTGCTGCCTTCCTTGATTCCAGATCACCTTTGCAGACACAAGGAGTGGCACAGTATCATTGCTCATGTAGTCCAGGTAGCGTTACACCTTTAGGTCAGCTAGGGTATGTGGTATAGGGCTCAGCCCTCGTTCATGCTGACATAGTTTCCTCTGACACCTTACCTTGGGTTTTGGCAGTCTCCCCACTGTGGTTTGCACCACAAACTTTTTGACTGTAGTCAGCTTTGTACCATGGTTTCACTCTGCTAACATCTTCATTAGTCTTTAAATGTACTTTCATTTTTTTTTGCCTCCAGCCCTCTGATGCCCTCCAGTTTAACAGATTGGGTGGTTTTCTAAATCCACTGGGAACGGCTGTCACACCTTTCAGGCTGCCATGGCTCTTGTCACTTGGACTGTCACCTTTTACATTTCCTGAGAAGTTGCTCCTAGCCACCTAAAAGTGCGGTCAGATTTTGGCCAGTGCTGAAGATGCCTGAAAATCACACCCACACTGCATATGTGTATGCAATGAACACATGGGAAATGTTTTTTTATCTTTGTTTTTATTTTGAGGTTCAGTGTTCCTGATAGTTAAAAATATTTGTCCAAATGAGACAATACTTTCAAAGCATGGTTTCCTCTCTGTCTCAGTTCTTCATCCTTCACAGACCTCTGTCATGCCCAGCATCTGTCATTTTGTAATCTGTGATTTGATCTAATTTGGCTATTTCTATGTATTGGCTTTGAAGGGCATACTATAACAATACTAAGACAAAAAAGTTATCTAATCCTATGGAAAACATAGTGAAACTGCTGACATTCTTCAAACATTCTTGCATTGCTTTCCTGGATTTGAGCTAGAAAATATAAAGCCAAACCAAAGATGGAACAGTTGTTTTATATAGCATCAACAGTGTTCAAAATGCTTTTCATAGCAAGTTTCTGTCTGAAGTTTGAGCAGGTATCTCTATGTTATGCCAGACAAAACCTTACATTCCTGTCATGTTGAGCAGACAGTGAAAGCAAAGATTAAATAGGAAACGAGGTGGCTAGTAATTATAGATGGCTAGTATTTCTCAAGGCCTGAGGGAAATAAACAAAAGTTCTTGGCTATTGGAAGCTTGGAGTGTATGGCTTTAAACAAGTAACTGTGGTCCCTTTACATGCGTAACATGCCACATATTGGCATGAAAATATTTGTAAGAAATTGATGAATGAAACAGGAAGAATAATGAAGAAAAACGACAGTACACATACCCTCCAGAGAGCAAAATAAACAATGTAAGTGTTCGGTAAATAAATCCCTGCAGAACTCTTAGAAATGACTTACTGATTAATTGAATCAATTCATCAACCTTTTGTGATGGCATCAATTTGCAATCCCTTCGATGTTGTTCCTCTTCCATAGCTACTGTTTTAGATGCCTTTAAGATATAGCATGTGATATAATACATCTATATTGAGCTATCATAAATTAATTGGATACTCTAGTGAGATGTAATTTGCTGATTCTTTTACTCAGCTCTCATAGATACATGCTTAAACTAACTGTATCACCTTATAATTGTACTCCAAGTTCCCTTTTCCCTGCCCTTCTCCTTTTCCTGAAGTTTTTTGCCGTGCACTTTTTTGATTATCAAATTTTAACAGCAGAGTGGAACTGTGACATTGTATTTTTCTTTTTCTTTTTCTAATTTGAAATATTCTCATCTACTTACTCCTATAAGCTCTTTGCAGAAAGGACTGTCTTATTACTGTGTTTAGATTGTACCATGCTTCTGCATCCAGTAAGTATCAGAAATTGCAGGTTTTTTATACAGAATGCCCATCTGGAAAATAAACACTTGGGACTTTGAGTGTCTTGAGAGGAGGGATGGGAAAAGCTAAGCAGAAAAGGGGACAGGCCGTGTGCGTGTTTTTATATCCTCACCATACACTCACATAAAAACTATGTATGTGTGTATGTATGTATGGACAGAGAAATGAGCCAACATTTAGCACAAATGCACATAGATGCATGAATACTGAGTATCACAAGTAAATTAATGCAATCGCACATACTTACGTGTTCTTCTAGGAACAAAAAGTTCACTTGCATAGAAAACAACCATCCAAATGTTTGCCAGAGGAAAAAAAAAACCAAACCTGAGACAAATTTGAAGAGACTTAAATGTGAATCTGTTTCAGCCAACGTGTTCACAAACACATTTTCTATGAATTTTCTTCTAGTTCACCTGTGCTTCTTGTAGCTCCAGATATTTATGACTCTCTGTGTACTCACTGAACTATAGCTTTAGCAAAAGTAATTGCACATTTGAAAATGATTCCTACCAGGGCTTGCTGTACCTCATGGCTTCTGTAACACTGCCAGCCTTTACTGTTCTGTTAAGTGTCTCCCTGTGTTTGGGGCCTTTGGAAGGTATACACAACCTTTGTGCTTCCTCTTCTTCCAGTGGTGCATATACCCACAGTGACGCCGTCCTCCATGACTGCCATCGCTGTCATTGTGTGAACAGTCTGGAACACTAGATGAGACAAAGAGCAGTACACAATTTTGGGAGAGTATTTGGGGTTGTGTTCAGGCAGAGGGGAAGAGTTAGAATGGGACAAGAAGATGCTGACAGGGAGAAAGAAATGAAATATATATGAAATAGCATTCTGTGTGGCAGAACAGAAGACTGTTGAAGAGTGCAAGCTGAATATAAACGTGCTTCTTCATGTTTAGCTCCATGTAACTTATTTCCCAGCAGGACAAGGCAAAGCTAAGGAAGTGGTTAGGTAACAGATGGCAGCAAAGATACTCTTGCACTGGTGAATGCAAAATCTGGCTTTTGTACAGGAGATTTAATTTTGAATCAGAGATGACCACAAGCAATTTTTTTTTTTTAATTCTCAGGCTTCACAGTACTCCTATCTATCGAAAATAATAATCCCAAGGCATTTGGAAGTCTCAAGAGCTAAGTCTTCTACACAACAGAGAGCAGAAAAGATGGTGTTTTGATTGGACCTGATAAAAAACCTCTTTAGGAACCTCGGAAGGATTTGGAAGATGCTTGTAAAAGAGATTATCCATCTCACTTGGTTTCTGAGAGATAAAGGAAGAGTGCATTTTAAAAGATCCTTCTTTTGTACATATGGAGAAAGATGCACAACAGATGCATGTATGATGCTACATAAAACTCCACATTTGGTATAATATCTTTCTTTTTATCCCACTCAGCTATGCAAAGGTCACAACTCCAACCAGCTGCAATTGCCCCTCTTGGTGACGGTCTGGACAGACTTGTCAGGGCACAAGACCGAACAGAGCCAATTTCTTCAGTCCACGGCTGGGGATTAAGCTTTTTAGTGACTACAGGAAGGAAATATCTTTTACTGACTCATTTTGTGCCATGTCACTTCTCTAGAATCATAGAATCATTTACGTTGGCAAAGACTTTAAGATCATCAAGTCCAACCATTAACCCAACATTGCCAAGCGAATGAATAACTGCAGTCTAAAGGGCAGTTTCTTTTATACATGGTAATTACATTTAATATTGCACATAGCTTGGAGCAGACTGATTAGCATAACAACTGCCTAGATCTTTCTCCAAGGAGTAGTGGACACAGTGCTGTCTGCAGTATTTCTGTGCATTGGTTCTTCAGTAAAACCTGGCTTACCTTTAGTGTCTGTCAGCAATCCACATGCACTGGGAAGAAGCCAGATTAAGATTAGCTAGAAAACAAACTCAAAAAGTCTATCAATTTTGTCTCAGCTATGTTGAAAAGACTCATCAGTAAAAAGCAAGCAAACAAAACATACACATAAGCTATTCATAGGGCTTTCCATCTTTGTGAGAAAAATCCTCATCCTCTGAGTAATTGCATTTAAATATAAAACAGAGGACCGGAAAATATTACAGTCTGGAAGGATTCATGGTGTATGGAGTTTTGCTTTGCTTACTATCAGTGTGCTCAAATGGAGGGTGGGAGTGCAAGTGATCAAAACCTTCAGACACGAAGTTAATAGCCGGTCCTGTCTGGAGACATCCAGGGATCAATACATACTGCACTAGCCTTTGTCAGCATGCCGTGTGGCAGTTGAATGTTGCAACCAGTACTTAAATTAAGCAAATACAGCATGAACCGTTTCTCTTTACCTGACTGAAAATTATCACTTGCACTATAATTATGGCATAAGAAGTCCTAATGACAATAATTAATGAACTCGGTAAGGAATTGTCTTAGGAGAGCATGACCGAGTATCTTGAAATGTATACCATTCTGCTCCACTTTTATTAAATGACCTCAGGCAAGTTGTCAATGCATGTGAACTCTATAAAGATGTTACTGAAGACAGGATTTCATCATCTCAGTGTAGGGACAATCAACAGCATATAAAAGAATATTAATGCAGTGGAAATATCCATGTTATATAGCTCCTTCTTAACAAGGATTACTTTTGCAATACTTAACACTGTTGGCAACTGTAAACCTATCATAGGCTTAAAATTCCTGATGAGTGGGCAAAAAAGACCTGTTTTCTAAGTGAAGAGTCTGTTGCAGTCAGCCTTGTAAAAGAAACCTTTTAGTGTCAGTGATAATGAAAAAACCTGCTACCTATGACAGAATTAAAATGGTGTCATGACCTGGCAATTTCTATTCAGTGCTGTCACATCCATGCACTGCACAGATCGGGATTATCATCATGTAAATGTAATAGGATTCTTTATTCTGCATTGTTGCTCAGTTGGGAACAGTAATTCTAAGTTTTCTGTTAAGTTCTGAATAGCAGCAGGGGGCCATGAATAGCTTGGAAACCTATATTTTTTTCCATTTATTTTTTTTTAATGCAAATTACACTAGTAAGTCAAAAAAATCACTTTTGTTAAAAATACATTCAGAATTAACAAATGCCAAAAAGAAAAGGAAAAAAAAAAAAGACACATTTGGATTGTATCTCTTGCCGTCTGAATATTTAAGTTTATAACAAAAGCCCAGCCTAGAAAAATAACATTCTTTACTGGATTTTGAGGAGGATACAGCTGTACAAATCAAAAATGTCATCCAGATATTCTCATATTACTGTGCTCTAAACTGCTTCCTGAAGAGATCTGTCCACTAATTATTTAGTTTAGTAGTCAACAGTTCTAATTTCTTTTCAATGGTGGTGCTCTAACTGCAACTTAAGCAGGGCTATGAATACCGACTTCATGTAGGTATGCATGTGTATATATATGTATGCTGCGTGTATGTCAGTGTGTGTGTATCTACTCTATATGTAATATATGAACACGCATTTATATTGTAATCCTTAAGAGTTAGATATGCTTCCTATTTCCTAAGCACTTTACAAACATTAACAATTCAGACCTCACAAAAAAGCCTGTGAGGCACACATTATTCCCGTTTTATAGGTGGGAAGACTAAGACACAGAGAAATTAAGGCCAAAATTTTCTAAAGTAAAATCAGGCCTAAAAGCTACATGTAGACACTTCATTAAATCGTCTGACTTCTAAAATTGCTAACTACAGCAGCCGCTGTTCCATGGGAAATCACTGAAACGTATGAAAAATTATCTTCTGAAAATTGGATTGCTGCTTAGGTGCCTAAACTGGTTTCTTTTCATGTTAAAAAATGATTTTTATAGAAATATGATCTTGATTAACTGGTATACAGGGAAAGCTAAAATACCCTGTTATATTTTAATACCATTTAAACCTCTACATCGTGTTTAATACTATATGTCTGCTATATTGAATACCACATAAAAGTAGAAACTTTAGAAATCTTTCAAGTTAAGGGAAATTTCAGCCTGGTGCTTGAAAGTTGCATGATTTTCCTGGGAGTGAAAAGCAGCTCTACCCAGAGCGAACTCAGAATTTCAGGTACGCAAGTGTGAAAATTTAAATTTGAGATTCAAATCAGCAAGGAATGCTTTACAGGATCAGGCCTAAAGGACATGCCTAATTCACGCAGTAAATCCCTGGCAGGATCTATGGCTGGAGCCCTTGGCCCCCTGCATCAGAGTCTCCCTGGGTTATGCAGCCCCTGTCAATGGTTATTCCTGTGTATTTTATATACCTAGACATACACACACACACACACACACACTCTCTTACATATATATATATGTATATATATATATATATATAAAAATCTCACTGAATAAATGTAAGTATAGTTCCTGAACATGTCCTGTATGTTGTTTTTGCTGATGAATGCCTGTTCCTCTGTCATTGTCCAGAGTTGCTGCTTGTGACACCGTACATCCATGCAGACACAGTAAAGGACACTGGTTTGTACAGGGATGGATGAGTGGTGTGAGCGCACAGGCCATGGGAGCCTGGGAGCTGTGCAGGTATGGGGCTTGGCCAGCAAGGAAAAGGGAGTTGCTCGGAGGACTCTTGAGCCTTTTCAGGCACTGACCTTCCCTCTTACCCTCAAAAGCTACGTGGTCACCTCAGGTGTGGTAGGTGCGTGTATTTGCCTATGCAAGGTCTGAGCAAAGAAACAATGACAATCCAAGTTTCCGAAAAGCCTGAGCAAAATATTGGGTTTTTCCTAATGAAAGCCACCTAAGTGCTTGAAAATACAGATCAGATGTAGAGCAAAACATACGTTCCTAGGAGTTCAGAGTATTTCATATACACATTGACCTACTAGCAAAATTTCCAAAGGCATCTTGTTGCCAACTACGTAACAGCACAGGTTTTTTTTCAGCCACAACAATACAGGAAGATAAAATACACGTTCTAACACACAACAGATCCCCCAAATATACCACAAAAATGTCTCCAATATTTCTTCAACTCAACTAGTCCCTCCCTGCCCTCCCCAACTGAAACAAACAAACAAAAAAATATGAGTCCCTTATGGTGCAGTTAGAAAAAAAAGCTCACTTACAGAGGATTTTCAGTTGAAATTAGATATAAAAGAGTAAACGTAGCTAGTACATATTCAGTTGGCCTTTGTTGATAGAAATCTGCAGATGTCTCTGTAGTTAGTAAAAGACCTTTAGAGATAGCTATAAAAGCACCTACAGTGCAATAAATAAAAACAGCGGGATTAAGAAGCACTGTTTCTGCTGCTTATTTCCAGTAGGTTCAATTATTAGTTTATGTTACCCCTTTCCCCATCCTGATCCCGAAAAGGTCTCATTTTTTTTTTTTTTTTTTTTTTTTTTTTTTTAACCATTACAAACTTTGTTCCTTGACCACTGTGGAGCCTCAAAAGTAAAGCACTTCTCAGACAGCTGGCAGTTTTCTACTTGGTTGCTCTGGAGCCATGGAGCAACAGAGCCTTATTCCCTGACATGAAAACAAAACAAAACCAAACAGAAGAAAACCACTGACTTAGAAATCGTTCAGAATTAACAGCAGCATGTTACTTCAGAAAGCTTGCACGGAGTTTCTCTGATGTGCAACGCAGTTGGGTTAAGGCAAGTATGAACTGTACAGCCTTCAGGGCAAACAACGTGCTGTCTATTGACTTCTGCTGCAAGGTCATCCTGGCATTTTTAGTGTTGTGTTGACTAAGGAGACTTGACACGGCCAGGAGTGCGGAGGTGGCTCTGAAAGCACCGAATTTGCTGGGTTCATGTCTTAATCCAGATGGGCCACGCTGGCGGTGGCCGGGGTAGGGAAGAGCCAGAAGATGGCACAAACACCTCTTCTCTGGCCCTCTGGTGCTGGGAAGCAGGAGATCCAAGGTGGGGGTCTGGGGCATCTTCCTTAGTACCTGTTAGAAAGAGGGGCTGAAAGTGTCCATTGTTTTATGTATCACTGTTCAATCAGCTTTTTTTTTTTATATATATATATATATATATATATTTTAGCACAAAAACTGGATCATTTTTGCTCTTTGAAGAACCAGAAGGCCATCCTGAAACAGTTTCTTTGACAGGTCCTCCAGCCCATGTTGAGTAGTCCCCATGTTTACTTTGACCTAGAAGGAAGACAGAAAATAAAAGATACTTATGATCCACCATATACCTATCTGATCACTGCCCTGCTGCTCTGGTGCCCTTTTGCAAGCACGTGTAAACGACCACCAAGTAACAGTTCAGCTACACACAGGATGAAGAGGACAGAAAGACAAGTGTTTGCTCAGGTGATTGCTTGGCTTTCTCTGGAACATTGACAGAGAAGTCAGCACAGGTTTTCTGAACCATTCTAGGCAGGAGTGGTATTTACTTAGTCTTAACTATATAGCCGTGGGTCAACTGATAGATGGTGAGCTCATCTATATATATAAAATACATCAGAAATGTAGCTGTCTTTGTAAAAGCAAGAAATGATGCAGTGTGAGGACAGAAAGGCTGAATTGTAGGTGCCTGGGAAAGCCACCCAAGGCGCACTCCCAAAGCAGACTGCATGCACGAGTGCCACAGTCCTGCACACCTGAACCGTCGTGTCCCAAACCCGTGTTTTGTAACTCCAGCTTTCAGCCTGAAATGGGCAATGTTGTTCATTGCTAAACAAGGCTTAGCTGATAGTTTACTTAAACGAAATGTTGCCCATAATGTCTGAATCCCACAAACACGAGGAGAAAATAACGCACCAGATTTGTACTGCATGAACTTGCTGTGAGGGTGGTTGTACGGTAGGTGCTGTTTTTTGTGTCTTGCTTGTTTCATTTATACTACAAGTGAATGGTCAAGTAGGTAGTACTTTCAGTATGTGCAATTATCTAGACAAATACCTGCAGCCTAGACTAGGAGACCATGACCAGTGTAATGCACGTGCAAACACAACAGAGAGAAAAGATGGGTAGTATGAGGCAGATACACTAACACCTCCTACACCCCTCTCCTCCTGAGTTATTGATTCAAAATCCCTCTAGCGTTTGGTGAAAGATTGGATCCCGTTAGATAGAAACTATCATTAAATGCCTTCTTGTGAAAAGCAATGCCTACCAACAGTCTTGTGTAGCAGAATACACATAAGTGGGCATATATATATATACACACACATATATATAAAGGGGTGTGTGTACATATTGGTGTGTGTGTTTCTATGCATATATAGTATATGTGTGTGTGTATATATATATATATATGTATAATGCAAAGATCCTCATACTTCACAGAATACGAGGAAAGCAAACTTCACTTCAGGGCTGAACTGCTTTTGAGCAATTTCTCCAGTGCATTAGGCATCAGCATCAGACATGCATACTTTTTTTTTGCTTCACTACCTCTTTTCTTGAGCAAACAAGTTTCCCGTGGAAAATGTAGTCTCTCTATCCTCCTGCCATCCTACCGTTCTTAGAACAGTGATCATGCAGTGCAGTCTTGTTCCACAACTATAACTGTGTTTTTTCATGTGCAGTGGAATCAGTGCCATGGAGCGTTTAGTCACCTTCCTTGGTCACCAACCAAGAGCAGAATTTTCTCTTGACAATTGTTTTCCACCATCTTACTATGTTCTTGTCCCATGGTCTGGAAATGAGCACTGACATCTCCCACACGGAATGCCAGGAGGCTGCTTTTTAGTACATCAGCTGTGGCCACACTGCAAGGAGGTACATGAGCACCGGTTCTGTCCCATTCTGTTTAAAAAGCGTATTCATTTTGAAGGGAGTGTCTAGGCTTCTTGGTTTGTACAGCACAGAGCATACTGTTGGCACTTAAATAATAAAAAAATCCATTTATAACAGGTAGACAAATGTAATGATAAGAATTCTCCCCCAAAACACCAGTGTTTTATTTAAAACATAATTTTAAATAGAATATATTTTTCTTCTGAAAAAATAAGCTGATTTAAATTAAATGTGAAATTGGGAGAGATGATAAAGACAGTTGTGATTGGAATTCAAAGCCTAAAATATAGAAAAAAGAAACAAAGTGAGCCTGAATCTAACAATTCTAGACTATTTAAGGAAACAGTAGCCAGAGATATTCACCTCAATGCACTATCTACAGATAACACTTCTTTTCCATAAACCAAGATTTTTTTTCCTTAAGTATCCTGTTAGTTTTTGGTAGTTTTGCATAACTGATGAAATTCCACACAAGTGTACTGTGTTTAAACTAAACTGGAATATTCTTACAAGTAGAGCTTGATTGATATCACAAATCAAAGGTAATAAGTCTTTAGATAAAAAACTCCTGTCACAATAGAAACATAAACACGAGGAGCCTGAATAAATCAATATAATTATTTAATTGGTTGTGTAATTTTGTGTAGGTTCAGTATAACCTCCAAATTAATAAAACGAAGTGCTAACTTTAGCACACAGGAGGAAGCTGGTTACAAGAAAGTGTGTCTTAACAGTTAGCAATTAGTAAACCCAGCATTCCTTCGGGATAATAATTAAACTGTGTGTGTAAAAAACAGTTAAAATTGATTTAAAACACTTGGATGTAAATCTGTCTGGCTTGAATTGAAATAAAAGTTTGTGTTTATGGAATTCTGTCTTTGCAATCCACTAAATCAATTCACGTCAGCAAGCAGTATGTAGGTGATGACTGAGACTTACCATGCCATTCTATATGTCTTCAAGATTTCTACTATTTCTGTGTATTAATTGATCTGGTAAATATATGGGGGTTCTCTGTGCTTATTTCTGGAATACACGTTGAAAATTGCATTTTGACAGATCTGTAAAACTGTTAGAAACTAATAGTGTTTTATTAAGCTCTTCAAAGCTAAGGTCATATGTTCTCCTTCACTTTTGTAGTGTGCCTAGCACACCTATAGGCACCACCACACCACAAACAATAAAAAGAGGCATTATTGTGCCTTGGGATATGGTTAGTAACCAAATGATTTAGAGGCAGCTATCTACTATTTCTCTCATAAACCCAGAGATCCCCATGAGTTGCATCCAGTGTGAGCCTGAATAGTAGAGGATGTAGATGTGGCAACAAGCTATCTTAGCTGATCTTTTGTAGGAATTAGAAAGGATGATGCTTAATATATCTTCCATTGCCTGTGGATTCAAAGATAATTTGTGGCAATTGATAAAGTAGTGGAAATAGTTCTCTGAATACAGCTATGTGGATATGTATGGGTAGAGTTATATCCTAGATGGATAATATTACACCTTGGACAGTGGTAAGAGTATGGCAATGGACTCCATAAAGCAGAAGGTCTGTCCTGTCCTGTCCTATCCTATCCTATCCTATCCTATCCTATCCTATCCTATCCTATCCTATCCTATCCTATCCTATCCTATCCTATCCTATCCTATGCCTTTCTGTGTTAAATGATTCTTACCTTTTACTCCTCACCTAGAGATGCTGAGCATTGTAAAGTGACATTGGCCAGAGAGTAAAGTCCTGGTTTTGTTTTTTTTTTTTCTTCTTGAATACTCTGGAGGCTAACACCAATGTTCCTTGGTGAGCAAGATTCCTAGGGAACCAGACCCTCCCTCCCAACAAATAAAGCTTTAAAACATCAAGTATGGCCTGCTGTTATCATATTTGTGTGTTTTGATTTCCAATATGTAATATTGCTGTAAACAATCCTATGAACCAATCAAACCATGGCTTGATTAATTTGACACTTGAATTTGTCACTCCACTACCTAATGGTCTGCCTACGTTTACAGAGAAACTGCAGGGTGAATACATATGCATGTGTTCCTAGCGTGCCTCAGCTGTAAATAACAGAAAGGTACTACTAAATGCTGTAAAAACCTTAAGGACAGACCGTAGCAATTCTAGAGAACCTTGTAAAATACTATGCAGTCAGAGGGAAGCATGAATTGTCTTTGACTGCAGCTGGGACATGGCAATACTTTTGTGGGTTAACTGGACAAAATGTCAGCTCACATACTGATTTCTGTCTCAGTTAAGACAGCGAAATCACCTATACTCCAGTGAGAACACAGCATTGAAATAAGGTAGAACACAGTTTACGTGGACGAATCATAACTCTTCATCTCGGCTACAAGCTTAAAAATACTGCCTTCTTATTTTCCACAGGTCTAGCTTGCTTTCTAGTCGGTATGAAGATGCTCAATAAATACAATCTGCTGTTCTGGAAGAAACACTGAAAGCATAAAGAGAATGGGATAATATCTCAGCTAGAGAGCTCCATATGTTGATGGCAAGGTATGGTATACTGAGAAAGAAATAGGATTAGAATTGTTCTAAGTACCTACGGGCCACACATAATACTAGGAAGGAAATAACATTTTCTAAATGCACAACACTGTGCCAAAAGTGCAGGTGAAAAATCTTTACTTGAGCACAGACAGATGGGAAGCTGAAGTTAAGATGGCATTGGAGATACGCACTGTTGTAATTTGAGATTATTAAAAAGCTCCTAACAAAGCTCCCAAAGGGCCCGATCCTAAGCACTACCACAGAATTGATTGTACCACTGATAAAGGAGTATATGCCAGTTCCATACAAAAATCCACTAATCCATTAGTAGACTTGCTTCCACTAATCAGAAGAAATGAAATTACATTCAGGGGTGAATGGAAGTGTATGTTGGGATGGATACTGTTTGCTTCTGTTTAGTTCTTTTCCTCAGAAGAGATGTTCAGAAGAGGAATAAAGGAAAAAAGTAAATGTTGCCCCTTTGTGAGCTATTTTGTGCTGTGCTTTTACCATGTAGGCCAGTGATGGTAATAAAATCACTTCAAAAGGCCACAGCAGTGAGGTAAGATTTATCTGGGCAGTCAGGACTGTCTTGAATTGCAGCTGGCATCAGTGCAAGAAATATTTGGAGACGGTTATTCCTGGACTGGTCTATGGTTGGTGTTAGCTCTAGTGTGAATGTAATCCAGTTGTGTGTATGTGCTAAGATTTGATTACCCATTTAATCCCTAAATATATCAGGCTGCACTTCTAGGCAGTGGATGGAGTTGTCATTCACTGGCTAGGTAAAATACTGTCTTCTAATCAAGCTGGTATTAAAAGCCATATGTTGTTACATTTTTTTTGTTATTTTTAATTGTGGAGACTGGAAATGAGGTACAGAGGTGCCTCAGTGAACAGTTGTACTGGTAAGACAAATACTAAATGCACCCGCTAAATTAGCAAGTTGTTGAACTTTTGACAAATCTTAATAAAAACACTTTTTTGCAACCAAGTTTTGTCAGATCTGGCTGGTTTTTATTACACCAAATTCTCATTGCCTCTGAGCGGAACCTGCTTGAATGAAAATGGGGGAAAATCAGGTGAGAGCTGGGTTTTATTTAAACTGTGACATGTTATATCCTGCCCTAAGAAATCATTATAATTCGACAGAAGAGTAATGTTGGTGCTTAAGTGTAGCTTGAATTTGGTCTATCAAAAAAGGCTTCTGCCTATTCTGAATTTTCAAGTCACATCATCTTTCAGCTTAATGATCCTTTAATATCAGCCTGCCACTCTGCAGAATATCTCAGAAGTTAATACTTACATATACATGGGCTGTAGCTGTAAATGAGATGTCTTCTGTGGACCTTGATAGCCGTAAGAGTCAAATCCACCTATGAAATCAACTGAAAGGGGGAAAATTGCTTTCATTAGCAACATCTTTTCAGAAGTGATAGGCACTAACATTCAAGAACCACCCAGCACACAGATTATTTTTGATAGCCCCCCTAATAATCTGTTGAAATTAGACCAACTAATTGTGGAAATGCAGAAAAAGGGTAAAAAAAAAAGAACGCCCAAGTCCCCTTTTTAATTTTAAATTCAAATTTATTTTAAAATCACAGAAACACAATGAGGCATCCCTCCATGTATAACAGCCATCTGTCTATCAGAAATAGCCACACACATATGCACATCCCTGTTTTTCAGGTAGACCACCTCACTGGAGTACAGAACAACATGCTATTCAGATATTAGAAATGCGGAAACCCATTCATTTATTGGTATGAATGCATTGCTCCTGACTGTGATTACCGTGTCTGGCTTGTTGTCATACTGTGGTTCAGTGATGTAGAGGAGAGAGCACATTAATCCGACTCTGCGAGACAAAAGTTTCCCCGATTCCCTGCTTTGACATTTGGGTTGAAATGCATGAACAGAGGGTTGGAACAATTTATCTGAGCTTCAGAGATGAGGCTTCACAGATCTAAAGAAGCCAACATTTCTCCCAAGATACTGGAGGTCTGCAGGAAGGTTGTAGGGAGGGAATTATTTATTAATTCATACAGTTGTCAGTTCCCAATGGTCTTCTGTTTATTTTAAACAATTTCCAGGGCAATTCAATCTCATCCGAGCCTGAGACCCCTGTTTCTCTGCTATAACACTGTCTTTACACAGGTAAAAGCACACCCTTTGCTTCCTTTGCACCAGGAGACTAAGTATTGGCTTTGGGGGTTATTTGTGGGCAGCTCTCATCCCTGAAATATTGTCTTACATAGAAGATGTGAATTTGACTTTATTGTGATAGAAAAAAGCCAAAGAATTCAGGTATGGAAGTACATTTTTCACAGATCTGGATGCTACTACTGACAGACTGGCTCTGTGTACATTAAAAGGAAAAAAAAAACCCAACCCCAAAACAAACCCACAAAACAAAAAAACCCAACCCCAAAACAAACCCACAAAACAAAAAAACCCAACCCCAAAACAAACCCACAAAACAAAAAAAAAACACCCCATTCTTTGTTAGATGATAGCTTCTTGTGGATCTTAAATGCAGAAACATTCACATCAAAATCACAAAATGTAAATTTATAACCCTTGGTTTGAGAACTTTCATAGTGTTTGGAGTCCTTAAAACTTGCATTGATAGGTTATCTTATACTAAAATACCCCTCGATGTCTGCTACAATTAGCCACACTTACCAATGCAGGCCCAGGCATTCCAGACATGTTACAAAGTCAAATTCTTGTACCCCTCTGTCCACCATTTACTTTTTAAGCAAGAAGCCACCATAACACTAGACAGGATTGGTACAGTATGTCTCCATTAGAACCACAGACACTTTGAACCTGTCATCTACCTTCTTCCCTAGCACGAATGGCCCCTGCAGAAATAATTTAGCTGGTTCTGTGCTCTGCAGCAGCATTACGTATACTCCTATCCCAGAATGATGTTTTACTAAATTAATCCCTGACATCTTTAATGAAGGAAGTTCTATAGTCTCTCCGTGTTGCCTTTCCCTGCCCCTAACTTCCTAATGTCTAATTTAAATGTAATTTCCTGCAAATTAACTACTTTTCTACATGTTGGCCTTTTCTCCCTATGGATATGAAGACAAATGAGCCCTCCCTTCTTTTTTTTTTTTTTATAACTACTTCTAAGCATTTTCAAAAAGCATTTTCATGCTATCCATCTTTTCCAGATTTAAGTATACTTAGTTCTTTCAAATTTTTCTCATGGCCCATGTTTTCCAAGCCTCTAAATTTTCAAGCCTGACAATCTTTCTTCAGTCTACTTAGGTTTTTCTTACAGTGAGGTGCACAAATCAGGAGTAACTGAACAACTGCATGTAGATATTCTGTACATTACCAGGAATAACATGGTGGGAGTTTTGCTGTTTGTTTTCTTATTATTTATTTATTTTATTTTAAATTTCTTTTTTCAACAGCATCATACAAATGCTTAATAACCAGATCTTTATTTTTATGTTTTGACACTAACTGTAATCTAGCCAAGTAGTCCATATTTTATCTGAAGACACTTGATTGATTCTTCCCCACAGGAGTTCTTTTGCACTTGTCTGTATTGAATTCCATCTTCTTGATTTCAAGCCACTTCTCAAGATCATCTTGACTTCTAATCCTGTCTTCACAAGTGCTCATACCCCTCCCAATCTGGTTTCATCTGAAATTTCTACAAATGTTCTCTACTCTATCATCCTTGCTGTTAACAAAAATGAAGAGAATTATTTCCCTAGCCGACATCCCAGTAGGAACCCAATTGAAATGTCATCCCAGCTGGTTGACAACTACATTTCAAATAAAGTTTTAAACAATTCTGCACAGAACCTATGGTGACTGCATCTGGGTAGTGCTTCCCTGGCCTGCTTACAAATCTTTAACAGGGCCAAAATCTTGCTACAATCAAGTGAAATGCCGTTTGTTGCTTCCTACTTACCCACTGTCTGTAACCACTGGAATAACTTCATTACAATGTGATCAAGATCTTTGGAAGCATATGAATTTATAGGCATAGAATGAAGAATTCACTACAGGAGTATTGTTGAGTGAAGCGCTAGGCTGAGAGGAAATAAACCCCCTTATTCAAATATGAAGATTGCAGCAAAAAGAATGGACATGTCTTTGCTGTAGCTGTGGTTTATTGTTCTCCTGCCCAGTTTTCCTTTTTTTCCTCACTCTTGACCTCTGACTAAGTGTCTCACTGCTGTCAACCCATGTCACTTTACAGATGCTGCTTATATACATTTGTCTGGCTTTGCATTTCTTGTGTACTTCCCAAGACTCTTCAAGCAACTGGTAACCCATTATTAGAAGGCTGCAGGCATAGACAGTCTGTTTTGCAGTTGTGGGGCAAAACGTCTTAAGGGTGATTTCAAGCTTGTTTTCAGAAAGTTAAACCAACACGTTAAGAAAAAGATTTCTTCGAGTAAAACAAGTTTGTGTGGGCATGAGAGAAAGATACATGCTGAATATCTCTGCATGGATTGTGTCTTCGCCCTGTTGCAGAGAGTAAACATAGAGTGTTAACAAGCCAGATTGTCAAGTGACAAAGCGAGCTTGTAGTGACATTTCTGTGTTCAGCTGACAGTGGAAGTTCCCATGTGTGTAACCAAATGATAGTAGGGCAGAGAGCACTATTGTGACCTTGTAGGCATACAATGTCTTCTTACACGCAGCAGCAAACTTTGTAAGGTAGGTAAAGGTAGGCAATAGAAAGTGAAATCCAATACAAAAGGATTTCAGTAATTTCTTTGTAGCAAGATTTCTTGGTGGTGGCAGTTTCTCAGCACTGCAAAGCCTGCGGTGTCCAGGCTATGCTAAAAGCTCCCTGTGGACTCTGAGCTAGTTTCTTAAAGCGTGCAAAATGCTGCCCTTTCTGCAGGCATTTTATCCTGGCTGAGCCTGAAAGGTCACTAAAAGTGTCATACGATTGATACATTCCTGGCAGCAGTAACATGAAATGAATAAAACAAGGCTCATTAGCTGAACCGCTACAGAAGCTTCCATCCTTACCCTCATCCATCAAACACATTTTTGACTCTTCTATTTTACATTCATCTTACATGTCACTGTTATCAGAAGTGGCTCCTTTGTCATGTTTTGCCTTAGCAAAAGCACATGTGCATATACAAACACAAAATTCCATTCCTTTGAAATATTGGGTGCCGAGATGCTTATTTTCCTAGCTAGACTTGAATAGGATAATAGCAGTACTATTTATGTGTAAAATATGTGCTAAGAAATTCAACCTGAGCATTTTCTTCCATTGCTGGTGTTAAGGGGCTTATCAGGCATATGGCTGTGGTTGCAACTGTAACACAGACAGGACATATGACTTAAAATAGGGACAGATTTTCTATTCCTAAGCACCCACAGGGATGTGAATTTCATCCTCTGCTCAGTCACAGTCCCCACTGTCTCTGGTGTATATCAGGACAGAATGAGAGATGGAAATGGGCTTCTCATTTTTCATTTCTGGAAGTTTGTGGTGTGTAGAGGGACCATTAAACTAGAATGCATAAAAAAGACCCCATTGCCATGGATGTTCATATGGAAGAAGGGATTTTCTGGAAAGTTTGCAGGAAGAAACATTGAAGCTGATGAAATCAACAGATGGACAAAGAGAAAAGAAACAGTGTGGAATAAAAGCAATAACATCTTCCTGTAGAAAGCAGAAGGAAAGATACCGAATAGAAACCAGAAGACTAGACACTACTCTACTTAAAAGAAATTTTCTTCTGTAAGATATGAATACAGAAGCACAGAGATCCAGGTCCTCAGTTAATTTATATGTTTATAGCTTCAGTAACTTCATTGAAGCAATGATGATTTACATTGGCTTAAGGTCTGACCCAAAGAGTTGTTTAGGGCAATTGTGTATAGAAACATGACTTGATGTTACGGCTTTCCTTGCATTTTAGTAGGCATGCAAAAATCAATGCAGACTAGATATGAAAAGATATAGAGTTTAGGCATGTGGAGGAGGATGAGTAGCTTTACGTGCAAAGAAAAGGAAAAGTTGGGAAACAGCCATGTACTTGGGCAGCATGTGACCTGCAGTATGGATGACTTCTTTACTGCTTTCACACTCTCAGACCTTCTCCTTACTTTGTTCCTTTCCTATTATCGCTTGTTTTGCTGATTATCTCATCCCTTCCCTTGATGCATGAGGCCCTGCCTCTCACATCTGTGAATCTACCGGCAGCACTCAACCCTGCCTTCGACACCACAGCTGCTTCCTGCCTGGGGCTCCTTCTTTAAAAGTGCAAATGTCTTCAGCAGTTACTCTCTGTAATGAGAGTGACTTCTGTCATTGATTCTTTTCCCTTCACATTGTCCATCTCCTTGATGAAGTAGCTTAGCTTCTCCAGCTTTATTAGTTCCACCCCAGACACCTGCATCACCTCCTCATCTGCTTTCCTTCTCTCATCTCCACTTGTTTCTCTGCACACCATCTCTTCCATTTCTTGTATGAGCAAACTGATAAAGTAGTCCTTTCTTCACTGTGCCAGCCTTTTTCCAGTCCTTTTACCATTCATTTCCCCTTCTGTCTTACTGCAGGCATGGGAATGTTGTTCCAACTTCTGCTTGTCTCAGTGACAGACTCCTGATCCATTATTTTTTTTTTGCATTTCCCTTCCAATACAAATAGATGTAAATTCCTGTCATAAGAAAATCAACCCTACCCTTATCACTGCTTGTCCCATTCTACCTTCCCTGCCCCCCCCAATGGTTTCAAACACTTTCTAGAGCTACTCTCCTTCATTTCTGTAGATTTGCTTCCATCTTGTGTTTCTGTCCCTTGCACGCCGCTAAAACCACAGTCAGATCACCTCTTCGTATCCAAATTTGGAAACTGGTAATGCCATGCACATGGAGTCCTCTTCATGGTTACCCAGCCACCTTCCACACAGCCCCTGCTCTTGTCTTCCTGAAATGTTTGCCTCAGTGGCCTCCACTGTCTCCTCTGCAGGTTTTCATCCTCCTCATCATTCATCTCCTTTCCTGATGGTTCTCCCACCAGCATGCTGCTGGAGTCCCATGAGCAGTAACCTCTGCCTTTTATTTTTCTCCACATCCTGTAAACTGGGTAATTGCACTTGCAAATGCAAATTCTGCTGTCATGGCTCTCTGAGGTATCACGGATTACCTGGCTTGTGCTCACTCTGCTCCTTCTATACAAACTGAAATCTCAGCTTCTCACTGCGATATTTACCCATGGATAATTAAACATCAATTCCAGTTCAGCGTGGCTAAAACCAGAACTCAGTTGCCCCTCCCTAACCTTCTTTGCTACCTCCCATAGTGAACAAGGGCAGTTGTACCCTCAAGTCTGCCTGTCACTTGAGGATGTAAGTTAGATGTCAGCTTTGGTTTGGGCTGTGCAGTATTTAATTTCCAAAGATTATTTTTGCATATTGAAGAGGGAGACTTTTCTACCTGTTGACACAGCTATAACATTTACCCAGGGCTGTCAGTGTCAAAGACCACAATTGTTCCTTTTTTTTTTTTGAACTCAGCAAATGTGGAGTTAAGGAGACAAAAGCTGCAGGACTCATCTTTTGGTTAGGTTACTCTTCTCTGCATTCTGCTACTGATTTAACCTTCTACATTACATAAAGTGGAAGCTAAATCTTCTTATACTTAAAGCCTTTTGTAGAGACGCCACATCAATCTCTCCTCCTTCCAGTTCTAAAAGCTAAATTCTGTCCCCATGCTGCCAGCTTGACCTCCATACTTGTAAAATTTCCAAACATTTTCTCTCCTTGTGAGAATGTCTTCACAGTTCTCATTATTTTCCCGCAAACTCCTTTTTGCTCTGTTTGCAATAATTAGATTGCCGATGCCCTTATATTCCTGTCTACCACAGTGAACAATATTTGCTCATAGTTTCTTTGTGCTCACTTTCTGCCTGTATCCACCGCTCGTCTGTTTTCTAATATAGAGAGTGCAAGAAACAGTGCCGGCATTCATGTTTGTTCAGTGCTTGGCATCATGGTAGCTCTTAAATATATTCATGAATCAAACCCACTAAAATAATATTAAAATTTTACAAATTATCCATGGTAAAGATGGTTTTAATGACCAGGGAAGTGTATGTGCATGTGCACAAGGATCCTTCTTGCACATGCATGTCATGGCTGAACATATTTCCTGCCTGGTATAGCTGAGAAAGAATGTGTGGTGTACTTGTGCTGCATCTGACCTGTGAGGTCTTAAATTTATGTATAGTGGTTCTGCAGGCTGAAGACTTGGCCCACTGGACTCAGGCCTCAGAAGTGCTGTGATTAAGCTTCACTGCCACAGTGAGGCATTCCACTGCATGCATGGCTGTGAGAGAGGAGAAGGCAAAACAAACTGTGGCTAATAACGTCACTGGAGGCACTGCTGGTGCAGAAGTGAGTGCGTGAGGCAAGAGAGAGCTGTGCACAAATGCTGGTAGCTAAAATCTGGCCAAACTGAGAAAAAATGGAGGGGAATAAAATTAGGCTTGGTTTTAATAACTTTGGAAATGACACGAGGAAAAAAAAATACAAAAGAACATATGGGGACACCCTTGCTCCTACAGCTTTGCCAGTATCCTGCTACCCGCCTCACTGGTGAAGACACTTCCAAACACTTTAGTGCTGCTACCTTTTTATGCTGTGAGCATGGGCTGGTGGCTGTTCAACAATATAGCACACAGGAGGAGGTTTGCTTGAATACAATCTCAATAAAGTTTGTTTACAATGATAATCAAACATTATTGGTCTTTGTGCTGCGTGCACAGTGATTTAGACTTGCAAAATGGGATAGAGCCAAGCACCGAGAAAGCAGGGGGAAGGAGGGGATCTGCCAGTATGTGAGGCTGTGCCCTGCCTGCTGGCACAGGACGGTTCAGGAACAGTGTAAGGACTTGGACACTCGGTCTGGTTCTTGCCGTGCAATGAATTGCATTTCTGCCAAGCAGCCAGGAGTGGCCTGTAAGTCATCTTAGCTCACCCATTTGCAAGGTGAAACTAAACCCTCAGATATTTAAACTGTAATCTCATGGCATTTCTAAGCCCTATGATGGCCACATCATGGCAAAGGGAAACCCCCACACAATTTTTGGTGGAGTTTCTCAGCTCAGATTCTGCCCCACTGCCACTATTCCCGTGCTGTTTACTTTTAGTCACTATTATTCTGTAATTTTTTTGCTTCACAGGGACTTTTCCTTCAGCTGCTTCTCCTCTTATCAAGTTTCTGGTTGGATAAAGGCCTGCAGCACCTTCTCCTGTCTCTGTTACTGCTGATCCCCTGGCTAATTCTCTGGTCAGCCCTTCTGAGGCAAGCTGTAGGACTGGGGAGGTACACAGGTTTGTGAAACCTGATAAGCACCATCTGTTGTTGCTACCCTTACAGACATACTGACAGGGATCTCAGCCTATCACTTCCTATAATTAGGACCAGGCAGGGACAAAGATATTGCATTCAAGGTGAGCTCAGATCATGGTTGTACCCAGCAGAAAATATCAACTTGAATGGTGCTGGGGGGTCTAGAAATTAGAGAAACCAAAATGCGTCTCAGACTCCTAGGTGGAGAAGAGGTCTGGTCAGTGTCAGAACCTCAGGTCAGGAAGCAATGAAGATGATGCTTTGGAGGTGAGGAGGCAGGGCTGGCCAACAATGGGAACCATGTTGAGGAGGTGGGAAGCTGGGTCATGGCTGAGCAGAAAGGAGCCGGGATGAAAGCAACCAGGAGTAGCCAAGCAAGGGCTGGGAGGCACGAGTGAGGCTGCAGCAGCTGAAGGATGAAACAGGGACCAGGGATAGGGCAGGCAAGAATAAGAGCCAGAGGCTAGGAGGAAATGTCTGGAGGATAGCTGCAGCAGTGAGAAATAGTGGACCGAAATGTTCAGTGCTGCCTTTTATATCTGATAAACGCAGCAAGCCACCTGTCAAGCTTATAGACCTGGAAATAGGGTTGCAGTCAGGTAGGCTGCCAGTTGACCCCTGCAAGGCTTTGCAAGGCTTGTCCAAGCTTGCAGTGGGGCTTGACCAGTGCTCAGTAAAGAGTCTGTAAAAGACCTCCACTCAGCTATAAGAACATTAATAGTCTGAAGAATGTACTATTTTTCTAAACTGGACAGACCTGGACACTGCTGAATAATAACTATTTGCTTTCAAATTTTCATGCTTGAGTACAAAGCGAAAAAAAATATAGCCCTGCCATAGTTTTTGACTGACAATTCATTCTAAGAATTAAAGAAAATGTGAGGTAGACTGAATTATCATAGAAGTTATCAAATGAATCGTTACGAAAAATTGTTCTTAGCCAGATCATTGCTGGGGGCAAGCAATAAAGAGAGGAAAAAAGAAATAAAGAGAAAAAAGAAAATGCCTGGGGCAGTGGCCTCCAAGTGTGACCACCACACTAATAAATTAGAAAGAGTCATTAGTAGGTGCAGCAAAGTGGAGAATTAAGGACCAAACCTATGGAAGTTAACAATCCAATGCTAATGAAGACCTATCTAGATATTTAAAAGGAAAAGTAGTAAGGAAAACTTTAACAGAAGGCATGCTGATAAAAATAATTTAGTACAAAGGTATCCCAGGCATGTAGGAAACCGTGAGGTGCTCACGTTGACTGTCTCAGTGGGGAAGACACTAAGGCTGTGGGCAGGTGGCCTTTTCAAGGCTGCTGGAAACGGTTACTGAGTCTGGTCCACCCGCAGCAGCTCATATCTGCTCCTCTCTGAGACGTTGCAGTCCTTCAGTCCCGACCCAGCCTGGCTGGCCAGGACCTGTGGTGTTACACCTGCTCGTTTTGGCTGAGCCCCTGAGGAGGCAGCCAGCCGCCCTTGGAGGCTGGGAAGCCAGGGTGAGGAAGGAGGCCTGTGGGTTGCTCCCCCACCTGTGCTCTGCATGGTCTGAGCTGCCCTCCCTCCATCGGGACGAAGGAGGAGATGCTCCCCTAGGTGCAGTGCAGGAGAGTCTGCCTCCAAAGCCTGCCCTCCACATCCAGTGCAAAGGAGGAATAAATGACTGACACTGAAATGGAGCCTTCCACCAGCATCAATAAACCCCACAACGGTCCACCTGAAACCATTTTTCATGCGATTTTCAGCTTGTGGAGAGTCTTGGATTTTGCTAAGTTTTCCTGGTTTTGAATATGAGTTTAATTTTAAATGACAAAACATTTCCATAGCCAGGAAGACCACGTCCTATTAGTGGTGGCAACAACCTGAGTGCCTCTTCAAATCATCTGTGGCTGTTGTTGTCAGAACTGTCACTAGTTACTACCTCATTTCTGCTGCTGGTTTGACACAACTGTGTGGGACATAATTTTATGATTTGGACTTCTTTGTGTTCCTCCCCTGAAACAATTAACAATGACAGAAAAATAATATTTTCAAAACGTTTTGGCAGGAAATGTATCTTTCTTCACAAAAAAGATGTTAACTGTTCATTCCCTTTTAACACATGTGGATCTTTTCCAACACTCCTGCAATGTGTCTTTCTTGAAAAGATAAAATGTGTGGTGAATAGTTAAAAAAAAAAAGATGCAAGTTAAGTGTATCTCCCTGGCTGTTATAATGCATTGACTTTATTAAGCAGTATCCCATTGTGATGAGCTGCTGGAATGGAAATGTTACTTCCTCCAAGCCTTACATTATGTTATTTAGACATTTTTTAAACTTGAGGTTGACAATCCCTGCAGGAGGCAGTGATGGATGCAAGGGGAGTGGCAGGGAAGACAATGAGGGAGCAGAGAAGTTACAATAGATGGAGCCAGCAACACCACCATTTCCCCCTTTGTGATTTTATTTATATATTTGACTCATACCACAACCCTGTCTCCTAAGGATTCCTTGAACATCAACTTCATTAGTTACGAAGGCAGCAATCCATAACCAATTTTCTTTTCATGTCAAGCTTGTTCATGTATAAACTCAGCCCTTTTGTTGGAAACATTTGCAATTAATCCCACAAACAAAGAAAATGCAAATTGCACAGTCTACCCTAAGCAACCCTTCTGACTTAAGGCCCTGACCACCATCTATTATACACTAAAATGAATTGAAATTCCCACTTTGAGTCTAACCTAATTTTCTAGTGATAATAGGCATGGATTCCCAGAAGCATTCTATACATCTAGATAGTAACATCCTAATTTTCTTTCCTGGTAAATGTTTTAAATAAGATTTTAGCACCAAAGGAAATTAACCTTTAAATTAATTGTAATTATAAAATGCCATCACTGATTTTGTCTTCAGACTAATTACTTGCTATTATTTAAACAAACTGCGCCTCCTCTGAGCTTTCTGTTTGTTTCTCGCTCTGCAGTGCAGTGCCAAATGATCACAGACCAGTCTGTGTAACATCTGCCAAGCCCTATGACACCTTGGGCTGCTGAGGTCCATTTGCATCTCAAATGCAGCTGGTTTCACTTGTTGTATCTTCCCGCCATAGGCTTTCTCCCCTGTGCTTCAGCCTTCCACTCTGCAGCTCAGACATTTTCAGCCTGTGCTTCCAAATCAGTGAGCATGCCTTGTGGGACGTGGAGTGCCTGTGCTCTGCACTGGTGAGAACGAGATGATCAACACCAGCCTTCTGCTCGGCGAAAGGTCCCCTCCAAGACAGGACATGGCTGGAAATAATGACACAGGAACCAGCTATTGGTATGTGCAGAAGGTTGATGCACTTCAGGGAATTTCCTAAATGTTCCTGGTGGCACTGTGGCTCTCCAAGGCAGCTGTCTAGGATGACAAGCATGAGGTGGTACCATGGGATTTCAAAGGCTTCTCTTGCTCCACACTTCCATCAGCATCCTGACAGCTGAAGGCATCCCATTTCCCTCCCTTTGGTTTGCTCAGTTCACATAACAGTCACCACACTAAATGAAACAAGTAAATTCCTAATTTAGCCATAGGCTGTAAATTGGAGAGTGCAGCTGAGCAAAACCAAGCTTCGGCTTCAGCTTTTGCAGCGTGCTCATTGAGTTCTCATTCATGAATGACCCATTCAACAGCTGGAGAACAACTGGGTTATAAATATTGGCTTGTATTTATTCCTGTTCTTATTTGCTCCTATGTTGCCTCTGCAGACTGCCTAGGCTGTCCTCAGCATTAACCAAACAAGCCAGACCAGCGATTCACCCTTTTGGGAGAGAGATGTCTACCACAGATAGGGCAAATTGCTCTTTGGAGTTATACCCCTGTCTCCACTGACTGTGCTAGAAATCTCAATTGTTAGTTTAAACTGCAGGCTTAATTACTTGTGGCCGTGGGTGTGTGGGACTAAAGTCACCTGCGGCAGCATGGAAAAGGAGAAGATGGAAGATGGTGTTTTCCAGACAAAGACTGAGGACACATTACTCAAATGCTAAGTGCGAAACTTACAAAACATACAGCTGAGGTACTGGAACTCCTTCTCTTGGGAGGCTGTGTTTGATAAAAACCTCCTTGGTTCAAACATAGGTGGACAATTTCAGGAGAAAAGACCATTGTGGGAAACTAAGTACAATGAGACCACTTCTGGCTAAGGAAGTCCCTGAATTGCAAATCGCTGTCAGGACTTTCTGGGAACCACAAACTTGCTGTGCTCTTATATGCCTATATGGCAAGTAGATATGGAGGAAGGCATCAGTTGTTCTTCACTACTGGGTATTGGATATGGGGCTGGATAGATGTAGTAGCTCCTATCTTGTGTTGTGTTACACAAATGTCACAGGTAACCCTGCACTAGTAGGGCTGAGCTTACACTGTGGCTGTTGCATCACCTTGCAGCTGTGGGGAAGAGCCCTGTCAGGCTGCCCAGGACAACAACTTCCAGAGATGCATTCAAGTCCAGTCTTCACTGCAGAAAGGTGGTTGCAGTCATCTTCAGCCATCACCCTCAGCCTTAGTTTTCGCTTGCTTCCAATCTTTCTCCTGTCCTGGGAGTCTCAGGATTTACAGCCATATTCATCAGAGAATGGGAAGGGAAGCAAAGAAGCAGAATTCATAGCTGAACGTTTGCCACTGGTTTCTCTTTGTCTTTATTTTAGAGATTTTTAAGCAGAGATGGAAGCTGAGGTATTATTTCTCTGTAATGTCTTGCTAAGCAGATTGTGAAAAGCATTTGGCACAGAAATAAAGTGGTACCTGAGCATATTCCACACTTCAGTAGTGCCTTTCATGCCAGAAGCTCAAAGTTACGAAGCAACATGCCTGTGAGTTTGTCCCTGTCATTATTTTAATTTTAAATATGGGAAACAGAAGTATGTGGGCTTAAAAAACCTGCCCAAAGGTGGAAGGCAGCATTTATCAGAAATAAAATTAACAGGCTTTTCTACCTATCCTAGATGTTTGTCAAAATGTCACATCTTTCACATCCAATGAATTTAATATTATCTTTTATAAGAAAATCTTTGTCATCACCTTCATACTGGTCATCACCTTCTTACTTCCCAGGTCAGGCCTGGTATCCCAGGGTGGATTGTGGTTGGCCACTGAGTTTATTGGCACATTATCACTATACTGTATTGCTCACCAGTAGCTATCCCCTGTCTGTGGTATTGTCTTCCTGAATGTCTTAAGTAATTCAAATAAATCTTGAATTCAAGGTTTTACATGTTTGAGAGTGTGTGTGTGAAATAATTTTAAAGAGTTATCTAGAGCTTCTGTGCCAGACATCCCCAAAAACTAGGCTTGAAGAATATGCAGCAGCAATCTACTTAATCTAGTTGCAATTTATTTTGCTTTGCAGTTTACCTGGAAACAGTGCCAAGAGAAAAGAAGATAGTGTATGTGCAAGTTGGATCCCAGCTAGTGTGACTGCAAAGGTTGTACCTCAGGGTAGTCAGGGAACAGTCAGACAGGCCATATTTGTTCTCTAATTGCCTTGCCATTGCGTTATGGTAGGTAAACGCTGTTTCTTCTCCCTGTCTGGGTCTGCAAGGGAGACTTCTGGATTAGGATTTCACTGTGGGATACAGACTGATTTGGTGATTTTCTCTAGGCTGGGATTCTCTTCCAGTCAAAGCTGTCCCTCTAATAACAATCCAGTCCCCTTTCCCTGAACAGAATCTGCAAGGTGAGTGCAGAATTCCCACTTCAGTAACCCAGGTTTCTTTTTCAATCGCTTACAGACAAAAAAGCCCCAGGGGGATGCTGCTTTATTGCTTACATTCCAGAGTTTTTCACAAAATATCTGTATATTTAATAAAATTTTCAAAAATACATTGAATATTCTTTTAGTAAGGCAGTAATATCTTATAACAGGGAGCCAAACTGCTAGGGAGGAAATGCACATTAAATGCACATCTTAATGTTATTAATAATAACGTGCAGCCTTTGAAAAATGCAGGCATAATATGATTTTGGAAAACAAATGAGGAACTCTGATAAGTTTACAGCCACTGAATGCCTCCAAGTAATGACTGTTGCTGACATTTTCATGCTTTATTTTTAATTACTGCAGCTAATAATGACAGTGAGGTAAGAATGACAATGGCTTAGGTCTACCAGTGGCAACAGCGACGAGGAGAGCATTGAGTCAGCAGCAGCCCTGCTGGGAACCCATCCTTCCCCATCTTTGCCAGATGGAGACCTGAGGTGCTCAGGGTTCCTCCTCCCTATGCAGCCATGAGGAACATGATGCAGAAGGGAACTCTGGGAATGACAAACTACCACCAAGGGAAGGAGCTGGGGAAAAGCCATCCTTGTCTGACCCTTGAGGATGGGTGCTGCAGTTCACCTCTGGTGCTTGGGACTGTACCAAGAGGGAAAGCAACTTCCTCTTTAATCCTTGGTGCAGAATTAACCCAAAAAATATTGTTCTCGTGAAAGGTAGTGCAAACTTCTGCTTTGATTTAGGGAGCCTGTTGCTGGATTTATTTGGTGTGTGAGTAATTAAACCCTCTAGACTTGCTGATTAAGCCCTAGTTATGATCCTGATTTGATCACTGTATTGTTCCATTCCTAATCCTTTAGTGAGCTTAGAGTAGGTTAATCTTAGTGAAATGTTTGCTTAATTCTACTCTTGCTCATTTGTTGTCTTAATAAAAACTGCATAAAGAATGGAAAAATATTTTTTTTTGGCTTGTTCCAGTTACTCTGAGAGCAAAGCTAATTCAGCCCAAGCAGCTTAAGAGCAACTTGATTGTGCTTCTACAGCTGAAGCTTTTCTCCTTCACATCCTCTCAGTCTGCCTGAGGTGACCCCATGACAAGTTGCCCATGAGCCAGCAGTGTGTCCTGGTGGCCAAGAAGGCCAGTGAGATCCTGGGGTGCATCAGGAGGACTGTGGCCAGCAGGTCCAGGGAGGTGATCCTCCCCTGCTACTCTGCCCTGCTGACACCGCATCTGGAGTGCTGTGTCCAGTTCTGGGCTCCCCAGTTCAAGAGAGATGGGGAACTGCTGGAGAGGGTCCTGTGGAGGGCTACAGAGATGATGAGGGGACTGGAGCATCTCTCTTAGGAGGAAAGGCTGGGAGAGCTGGACCTGTTTAGCCTGCAGAACACAGAGGGGATCTTATCAAAGCATATAAATTTCTCAAGGGCAGTTGTCAAGAGGACGGGGCCCGGCTCTTTTCAGTGGTGCCCAGCGACAGGACAAGGGGCACTGGGCACAAACTGCAGCACAGGAAGTTCCTTCTGAACAGGAGGAAAAACTTCTTTTCTCTGAGGGTGACAGAGCCCTGGCACAGGCTGCCCAGAGAGGCTGTGGAGCCTCCTGCTCTGGAGACATTCAAAACCCACCTGGACGTGGCCCTGTGCAACCTGCTGCAGGTGAAGCTGCTTTGGCAGAGACCTGGACTAGATGATCTCCAGAGGTGCCTTCCGACCCTGACCGTTCTGTGATTCTGTGATTTGTGAGTGTACTGAGGAAATTACACTTAGGCATCGCCTGGAGTATAACTACTAAATAGCATGGCATCCATAAAGGACATATTGCTTCTCAGAGAAGCACGATAGATGGGTGTGTTGCCAAAAGGGAAGGAAAAGGGGAGAAAACATATCTAAATGGAAATAATCTAAAATTAAACCTGAGCAGTGATTGTCTGTACAGACTGCAGCCCCTGGCTGCCACAGTGAGTGCTCAGCACGTGTCAGGGTGGGTGTCTGAACACAGAGAACACTAGAATCATTCTTACTCTCTACTCCATGCAGCTCTCAGTAGAAATTAAAGCTGCTTTAATATTGCAAAACCTTGAGGGGCCAAACCTGATCTGAACTTTATTACAGTGTTAGGACAACTCAGCCACAGAAGTCCCCTTTTTCTCTTTTTTTCCAGCCATGCTTCCAAATCTCACCAGAGATGAAGCTGTGGAGCCTGAGCTTGTGCTGGCTTCGTTGAGCTGGGTGGGGATTTGCTCTGCTACTTCAGAGAGATGATCACAGATGGGTAAGACGATTCTTTGGCTGGAAGAAGAGGCCTGGCTGAGGTGTACTAATAAAAGCCTCAAAACAGGCAAGATGACGGCAAGAAAAGGTTCAAATAAACATGACGATCTGTGGCTTCTGAACAACAGGGAGCTCTTGCCACAGTGAGTAGAAAACAATACCATATTGGCTGTGGCACTTTGCTGCCAGGAATGCCGCTTTACAGACCACAGGAGACATCTCTCAAACGTGCGCCGACTTCTGCGCTTGTTTGGTGAGCCAAGTCACACGTCCCTTCCATGCTTTTTACTAAATCGTGCCCTAAAGCATTACAGAAGAATGAAAAAAAAAGATTTAAGCCTTTGGAAGAGAGGGCAGAATAGTATTAAATGGGATTTCATTTTGGGGAGCAAAGAATCACTCTCCTCCAGCTCTGTGGATAGTGAATACACTTAACGGAAAATTAGGGGGAAGTACATATGAACTGGGTCCTTCTCCCTAAAAAGACAAGACTTATTTGCAACATCCCTCTGCTCCACATACCTGTCCCAAACCCTTTTTACTCTTCTGCCTTCCTCACCTCCACAGAAACACAAAGACAACTGAAATGAGGATAGTCAGAAAGACCTCCAAAATGTGGTTTGATTTCAGCACTAAATCTCCCCTTGATGGCTCACATGGCACTGTATTGCCAATAGATTATAGGGTTGCAGCTATTTTCTACGCAGGAGAACAGACGAAGAAACCCCCAGCAGCCCTAGCAGTGCTCTCAATCAAATAAAACCCCTTCAGCTTCCTGTTGCAGAGCTCTCTCTAGAATTCATGTATATTTTATCAAAGTTACATGCAGTTCTGAAACTTGTTTTTAAAGTGCTTTAGTATGAATCCCAAGATGTACCAAAATGCTGCAGTGGCCCTTTTTAAAAAATCAAGGTTAGAGAAAAAATGAAATTGTTTGACTCCATAGCATGTAATAGGAGCAAAGTCTGCTCAACAGGCTTCTATTGATATAGATAAGCAGAAGAAACACAAACATACATCTACAAGAAATCATTTTGCTCCTTGTAATTGTATCCTGGGAGCAGCAGGAACAAAGAGGAGCTCCACAGTTTCACCTCTCATAAATGCATGTCCTGCAATGGTCTAAAGCTATTTTTTTGACAGAAGTGCTTTTAGAAGCCAACACACAAGTCAACGGAGAAGAGCTATACCCTCAGTGGTAACCAATTGCTCTGAGGATAGCTAATAACAATCTGCAATAAGAAAAAAAAAAAAAAAAGGTTTATTTACCAATTGGGAGTTTTGCTTTTTTAATGCCTTAAGCTAAACTGTGAGGAAAAAAGTTCACAGTGATATTTTCAGAAGAAGGGATTTTTAAAGCTGCATTTCATGAGTCCTTTGTCTTTCAGGCATTTGCAAATTTTAGATCAAGAAGGATGGACAGAAAGCATGTTCTGGCTACAGTATAATAAGGCATTTTGGTTGAAATCAGCAAAAGCCAGCATAGCAGAGGGGTGATTTAAAAAAAAAAATAAATCCATTTTGTATGTAATAAAGCTTTAGTACTTACAGCTGTCCTCTTCTTCAGTAATACATTTCACAACATAACAGGCATAGATGAAGCCCGCCAGCTGAAACAAAATGTAATAGCGTTAGATATAAAGCAAATAGAATAGAAAAACAAGAGTTGGTTTTAGAAAAGCAACAACAGAAACAGAAATAACAAAATTCAGCAGATTCTGATGAGGTAATGATAATTTTTCACAACATTTTGGTAATTTTAATTGGAAATAGTGAGGGGAGTTTTGCATCTTTCTTGAAAAACACACCCTTCAATAAATCTTCCAAAAACTGATCAAAAATTTTCCATTACTGAATTGGCTTCCTTTTAATTATTCAAAACCAGGAAAACAAATGGCTGATTAGATGGATGGATTTTTAGCCACTGAAAATGTAAATATTTCTGTCAAAATCAGATTTGTTACCCAACAAAACCTGACCCTCTAGATGAACTCTGGTTTTTAGCAGAACCTTGCTAGCTAAACTGAGGATTAGTTCCGTGCACTTGTAAACTGTCTTTATAGTGATATTTTATCAACTGAAATTAGGGCTGCGGGTTAGTGGGACTTGTTCCCATATCTGCAATAGCCCTGAAGCCTCAAGACATATCTAGCACTTTGGGTAGGTCTGGATGTGTTTACAGCAGTGTCTCATGCTTTAGCTGGCAAATTTGTATCTTGTTCACTTCATTCCTCTCCTCAGAGCATGCCCAGAAGTGGATTATAAACAGAAGCAACAGGATTTAATGAAAATGAGGATCTGGAGTCGTTCTCAAGTACTATGGCAGACTGCTTATCTGACACTATCACCTGAAAAAATAACAAAAGGGAATAAACGGTCAATATCACACATGCCACGGGCCAAGTATCATCTGAGTCCTCTGCCAGTCTCTCCACAAAGTTCTGTCATTGCTGAGAAGTTACACCAGAAGCAACAGAACAGATACTGGAGCAGCAATATGTGCCATGTGTTGCCTGCTTTGCACAGCTTCCCTTACATGTAGGTCTGGAGAGTTTTCTCTACTGATTGCCAGCAAACCGTTTTTTATCCTGCAGCTCATCACTGAAGTTTGCATGGTAGGATCTCAAAGGAATTCAGGTTATTTGATCTCTTTGTAGTGAAAAGTGAGCCATAGTGTCAAAATGTTTTATTCTGTACAGGTCACCTCACAGAGGTCTTTTCATGAGCTGCAAACCCAAATACTGTAGACTTTTGGAATTAGTTCCTTATACAGATAATAAAAATGCCTAAAGGGTGCGGCCAGGACTGAGCTCTCTGTGTGCGTGGTGCAAAACCCATCATGTCCGGCTGAGGGAGATGATGATCTTAATTTCAGACAAAGTAATCAGACAGTAAAAGGGGTGAAATCCAAGAGAAGACTATGAATGCTGGTTAGTGCAAATGGATTTTTTTTTCCTCATTAATCCAAGGGACACCTACATTCACTGCAGTATTGTGGGTTCTTAGACGCCTTAATATTGCCCATATACATGAAATGCAAACAAATCCATTCTGTTTCCTAGTTCTGAGGCAGTGACTGCGCCTAATTTACTCCCGCTCTTACACAGATATTCCTAGTATTTCTGTCAGTTTTCTATGTAGAAAGCTCTCTATACCTATGAATGCTAGCTTCTAACATCTGTATGGGTGAGAGATGGTTAAATAAATAAAAAAAAAAAATAGGCCAGCCCCAAGACTTTTCTGACCAGGACTTGATTTGAAGATCACACTGCAGCCAGCATAGATGTTGTCTGCTAAATGCTTAAGTTCCTGTTGGGAGCCCAGAAGCTGCATTACAACAGAACTAAATCATTAATTTTGTCATTTATTATAAATCTGCCTTATAGTGCTGCTGGGAAGATTTTACACCTGGGAAGGATGAAATATTCACTGCTGGACACAAAGAACACACTGTACCAAGAACAGTGGCATTCAGCTAATATCAGCATTTCATCTCTGTTTTATTGGACCACTCTTTCCTTTGGTTTCTTGGCTTACAGACAGGGGGCTAATTTGCTCCACTGACTTATGCCCTGCATAACCCCATTGACTTCAATGACATTACATGAGGTTTAATTCAGCAATGAATGAGGCCTGGAAAGGTTGTTCATAAATGATTCCATTCTTGGATGTGAACCTTGGCTTAATAGTTTCTCTGTTCTCTTTTTACAGACCATCAGATCTAAGATAGCTGAATAGTTGCATCTCTAGTAGGCCACAATGGTAAAGCTTTTCTTGCAATAAATTTCAATACTATCTGCTAAAACACCACAAATCCACATGTTAATAATTAAACTTTTCTCACAACATGCAGAAAAAAACTATTACAAACTGTGCTTGCAACTGATCTTTTAATTGTATTCAGTTGCATCCTCTAAATGTCTAGGGGACTCCTTTGATATACAAGTAAATCCTACAGCATTTCATCAGATGAACATGCTGATTAAAAGAGTGCCTTAAAGCTAGAAATTGTTCTGTCCTAAATACAAATAGAAGTTTCTTTCCCATGAGATAATCAGAGTTCATAACATAAACCTCCTTTTCTCCCACATTTATCCAACCCTTTGCTTGGTACACATAATAACTTTGTTTTAATTTGAACATCACATTAGTTTTTTGTTTTTTTTTTTCCCTTTTTTAACCAAGCAATTTCACACAATCACAGGATCACAGAATGGTCAGGGTCGGAAGGCACCTCTGGAGATCATCTAGTCCAGGCCTCTGCCAAAGCAGCTTCACCTGCAGCAGGTTGCACAGGGCCACGTCCAGGTGGTTTTGAATGTCTCCAGAGCAGGAGGCTCCACAGCCTCTCTGGGCAGCCTGTGCCAGGGCTCTGTCACCCTCAGAGTAAAGGAGTCTTTCCTCCTGTTCAGAAGGAACTTCCTGTGCTGCAGTTTGTGCCCAGTGCCCCTTGTCCTGTCGCTGGGCACCACTGAAAAGAGCCGGGTCCCGTCCTCTTGACAACTGCCCTTGAGAAATTTATATGCTTTGATAAGATCCCCTCTGTGTTCTGCAGGCTAAACAGGCCCAGCTCTCCCAGCCTTTCCTCCTAAGAGAGATGCTCCAGTCCCCTCATCATCTCTGTAGCCCTCCACAGGACCCTCTCCAGCAGTTCCCCATCTCTCTTGAACTGGGGAGCCCAGAACTGGACACAGCACTCCAGATGTGGTGGCAGCAGGGCAGAGTAGCAGGGGAGGATCACCTCCCTGGACCTGCTGGCCACAGTCCTCCTGATACACCCCAGGATCTCACTGGCCTTCTTGGCCACGAGGACACACTGCTGGCTCATGGGCAACTTGCTGCCCACCAGGACTCCCTCTTCCGTCTCTGCAGAGCTGCCTTCCAGCACGCAGCCCCTACCTTGTACTGGTGTGTGGAGTTATTCCTCCCTATGTGCAGGACCTTACACTTGCCTTTGCTGAACTTCATGAGGTTCCTCTCCACCCAACTCTCTAACCTGTCCAGGTCTCACTGGATGGCAGTGCAGCCTTCTGGGCTGTCAGCCACTCATCCCAGTTTTGTATCATCAGTTAACTTGCTGAGGCTCAGTCCCTTCATCCAGGTCGTGGATGAATAAATTGAACAGGACTGGACCCAGCACTGACCCCTGGGGAACACCGCTGGCTACAGGACTTCATTGAGACTCTGCACCACTGATCAGAACCCTCTGAGCTCTACCATTCAGCCACCTCACTGTCCACTCACCTAACTTGCTTTTCCTGAGATTATCTATGAGGGTGTTATGGGAGACAGGGTCAAAAGCCTTGCTGAGATTAAGGTAGACAACATTCACCGCTCTCCCCTCATCTACCCAGCCAGTCATTCCATCATAGAGGGCTATCAGATTGGTCAGGAATGATTTCTCCTTGGTAAATCCATATTGACTTTTTCATAACCTTCTTTTCCTCCACGTGCTTAGAGATGACCTCCAGGATGATCTGTTCCACCACCTTTCCAGGGATGGAGGTGAAACTGACTGGTTTGTAGTTTCCTGGGTCCTCCTTCTTGCCCTTTTTGAAGACTGGAGTGACATTGGCTTCCCTCCAGTCCTCAGGCACCTCTACTTCCCTCCATCACCTATTAAAGATGGGAGAATGGTTTGACAATAACATCTTCCAGCTCCGTCAGCACTTGGGGGGTGCATCCCGTCAAGGCCCATGGATTTGTGGGTGTCAAGTTTGCCTAAATGATCTCTAACTCAATGCTCATCAACCAAAAGAAAGTATTCTTTTTTCCAGACTTTGTCTCGTCTCCAGGGTCTGGGATTCCTGAGGGGTTGCCTGTATCCGTTCTGATTCAGTGATAGCCATTCAAAATTTGTCTTCTAATTGCATCAACAGCAAAGGGCATGCACTCGGAGCTGAAGTTCAGAGCCAAATGTGGTAGTTGTGGTAGTTTTTACTATGAGGATGCTCAATGGCCTGAGCCTATCGTGACTACAGAGGCCTCTGGGATGGAGACCAGGGATATGCCTCTTCCACAGTGGACTAGGACTTCCTGTAGGAAGGGTACAGCTCATCTATGCATGTAGCAGAGGTCTCTTGGGGACCAGTTAGCAAAATTTGATAATGAATTCCCACATGGGGGAAGGACTCTCACAAAATTTACCACCTTTTTTATAGTGCAAGATGTATTCTTTTGGCTTTGTTTCTCTAAGAAAAACACACTGCAACGTACCTATGTACAGCACAAAATACATAAAATAAATTCCAAACAAAACACTTTGCTGAACACAGTCCCCCCCCCTGGAGAGGAAGATGAGTTAAAAAAACCCAAACCCAAATGATAAAGGTTAGTCACATCACTTAATATATTCCTGGGAAGCCCCTGAATACAGCAGTGCTGAGTCTAGTGTGAGAATTGCATGGAGCAGAGTATTCCTGATTCAGTATCTCAGAAATATTTTTGTCTTATGTGAGAAGGAAGGGAATAAGTCCTCAGAGATAAAGAAGAGATGGAGCCTGACTGTCTCAGAAAATCAGTTTAATACTAGGAATGCCAGGTTTAAAACTCTTGTTGCTTTGCATCTCTCTCTTTTTTTTTTTTTTTTTGTTTTTTTGTTTGTTTGTTTTGTTTAATTAACTGAGCTTTCTTTTATAAACCATGTAGTGATAAAAAGAAATAAGTGCAATGAACAGAAGACCAGTTCTGGATCCCAGACACATCCAGATTAGCTGTCTACATCTGTCCCATTCACATTTTAATACTGCAGTACGGCCTCCAGAGGAGAAGGAACTGTTAACAGCACTCCTGTTCACTTATACTTATAGTGATTAGTGAGTGCATGTTTTTATGAACCTCATTTTCTGCAGCTTGAAAATATCTGCTTTTTACATCTTTCCTTGATACATCCATATGAGAGTATAAACGAACACTGCTCTTTCTAAAAGTCCCACAGTGGCCATCCCTGCACCATCTCCCTGGGTGTTACTTTGATGGCATCTGATGACCATTTTTGTTTGTGATGATCTCAAACACTTCTAAAATGGCTTTTATTTTATTTTGTTTTCCATCTAAAACACCTGGATAAAACCAGCATTCCTTCTGCCAAGTCAAAAATGAAGAGAAACAAAAGCCTAAAATAAATCAATAATATAACAGCACTACTGAAGGTTTGGCAATGAGATTAATTACAGAATTAAGTCAATGCATCTTAGTGACTTATTCTAGCCATATAAGGCAAACAAAAAAATAGACAGAACATTCCCTACCCAAGTCGGCAGTGTCCTGTTACACTGCTAGAGACTCTTAGCATATCCTGAGTTTCCTGTGAGTGTACTTCCACACTTGCTTAAAATGTCAAGTGCTGTGATCAAACTTAATCAGAATCGGTATTGATCAAAAGCCTGTCTTGCTATTTTTTCTCACTTCTTTTATGGAGATGAATGTTTTCTTACACTGCAAATAGCACCAGATTTGGGAAAAAGGCTGTTATATGAAACCCCATCATTCCTGGTCAAGGACCCCACCTTTCCCTCTTTTAAAGCAATATCTGTATAGATAATTATTAAGAGTTATCTTTATCAAGCCAGACAACACCTTAAACAAAACAATGGCAGCAAGGAAGAAACAAAACCTAAAAGTGGGTAAGATCTGAGTGGGATAAGGTGATGACGACAAGGATCATGATGAAGATGAATGAGTTAAGGGTTCTGGAAATAGCACGTGGTCTTGGCTTCGCTGAATAAGCATATTTTATTCTACAACTGGACATTTTCAGGAGAAATGGACAGTAGACTTAAACCCCACAAACCCATTGTGCATTGCTATGGAAAGATGTATCTTCTGAAACAGCAGAGGCTTGTGTATTTACTTTTCATTATTAAGTTTTTGCAGGATTCTAGAAACCCTGTGGTTTTAAGAACTTAGCAAAAAATGGGCTATTTCAAGCAATAGTAATGCAGAATTACAGGGATGTTAATTTTGGCCCTGGAAACTGTATTACAAAGCTGTGATGCTACATGTCTACCAATGTGCAATTTACTCATATTTCTTAAGCTTTCAGGGGGCTGCACATACAAAGCCTTTGTAACGCTGTGCATTTAAGGAACAATGTTTCTTTAAAATGGGTTTTTGGAGGCTGGAGACACACACACACACACACATTATGAGCATCTGAGGAAATGGAGAATTACTTTCTAGGAAGCTTCCAGTGCATTGATTCTCAGAAAAATCATACTCATTATTTAGCAGAAAAGGTGATACAAAGACCTTTCTCTCAGTATCTGTAGAATTAAGTCAGTGTCATGGGGGTTCTAAAGCTGCCCCCCGCATAAACCCTTTCAAGCATGATTTCACTGCCTGCAGCAGTGCTGCATCAGTGAGTGAACATCATTGCTAGAGTTTAATATAAAACTGCTATGTTCTGTGGAAACTACTCTGTTGAGGTATGCTTTTATTTGTGCTTACATTTAACATTATGAGAACTCTGTCATTCCTCCAAGTTTAACTATCTTTCATCATAAAAAGAGCATTGGAAAACTATTGATATCGAGCCAGATTCCTGATGGGGAATGTAGAATATGTGGCCCTGCAGTCATTATTATAGAGAATTAACTATCTCTGTGCTATCTGGAAAGAATAATTCATTATTATGTCCAAGTAGCTTTATTCTGTGCAATAAAATAATTATGAAAGAAATACAATGTTAAATTGTCATGTCCACAATAACATCTAGTGGACAATAATGAAATTTAAAATCAGATCAAAAGAAACCAAAGAAACCATAATTTCTAGCCTATGTAGTTGTCAAATTATTTTTCTTTCTTTTTTTAAGCTGAAAGATGACCCAGAGGTTTTCTTTTTTTTTTTTTTTTTTTTCTTTTTTTCTTTTTTTTTTCAGCAGGCATGGTAAAAACATGAATCATAAATACAGATAAATCTAGACACATTGGAAAATAGAAGAGTGATAAAAAATGCATTTATTTCAATAGTGCATCATAATCTTTTTTATATCAGCTGTCTAGAAGGTGCTTAGCATAAAGTCTTTTTTTATTTCTCAGTGGACAATTCAATTTTCTGGAGATTTCATTTTCGTATAAGCATTTGAAGATCACCGTGAAGACCTGCTAGAATGCTTGTTTGAAATGCTGCTGGGTGCTTGAGAATGGCTCTGTCTTGTTCAGGGCAGCCGTTCCCTTAGCGACTTCCCTGGCAAGCTTTTTCACCTGATGAATTGAAGAGACCACAGGGGCACTGAAAATCACAGCACTGTGGCTTGTCAGATAAGAGCTGTGCAAACCTTTAACAATGGTAGAAAGCAAGAGATACTTACCTGTTTCGAAGCTGTATTACAGACACTTGGCTTGACCCAAATTTCCTGAAAGTTTAGTGAGACTTTTCTGCAAATATGACCTAAAACTTTCTAAAAATCTTCCCTCTTCCTAGGTATTTCTGAATGATTTATGCTTTTGATAACCACATGTTATTTGATGCTTTTTCCATGATTTCATCTAACAGCTAAAGAATAGGACATGCTTTTTTTCTGCTTCAGGCATCAAAGATAATCCAAAATTCAGGGGCTACCAGTCTATATGAGATGGAACTAGGGCCTGCTTATGGCTGACCTCTGTGTTAACTGAACTGCGGAGCATCTTGTAGATTCAGGCTCAGTGCTGAACTGTACATTACTGCTCCCACAGGTGAAGTGCCCCAGCTGGGACTTTGCTGGATTTCCTCAGGAAGATGAAGCAGGCGTATATCAAGGGTCTGAGGGGAGGTCACAGCAGGCTGACCTGTGTTGATCCCCAGATCCCAGCTTAGAGCTGGGAAGCCAGGAGCAACTTCTCCACCAGCTGCATTCAGCAGGTACTGGGTACAGCTCAAGTGTGCATTGCTCAGTGCAGGCTGAAGGCATTAGAGCTGCGAAAAAACCTGCCAAAAACTAGAGAGCTTTTAATTTTCTCTTTTCTGCCTTTGTAAAATTGTCTCTACTCTATCTTTTCTCACTTGATTAGGGTTAAAGGATATTTTTGGTTACATATTTTCATTAATTCCATCCATACTGAGTCTATGAGATGTCCTGAAAATGGAAAAGTCTGTCGCTCTGTTTTCTCTCATGGTGTAGCTCTGAAACTCAACTTGTCACTGTTAGAACAGAGCTCTGGCTGTACAGGGGTCAACAGTGTGTGGTGACTGCTGTTCACATCAAAAGGATTTAGCCATTAGAGCTGTGTAGATTGGGAGAAATCATCCCATTTATTTTTCAAACAAGGCCAGCTGCCTCTATCTACTCGGCAACAGCAAAACAACAAAACAAAGAATGAGGCTGAAACAAAAAAAACCCTAAAGTAAAAGGCTTTAAAATACATATCACCGTGGTGATTCTGTTAATAATAAGAATCGGTTATTAAAGCAAAAGTATAAATGTGTCTGTATGTGTGCTTTGCTCTGAAGGTTTTATAGCAAGAAAACTTCTATGGAGAAAACACTTTGGACCTTTTTCCCCTCTTGTCTTCAGGGAATACTTGGAATGGTTTAATCATCTGGCTTTGGTATCTGACTGCCTTTGGCAGCAGTAGCTTTTCTTATCATTATGTCTAACCGTGTGTCACCGTTTCCAGACAGCCATAGGATTAGGATAAGAAAAATTGGTTCTTTGCGCTGCAGATCTAACAAAGCCATGGACTGCTCACAGCCCACCAAATGAATGCCTAGCATTTTAAATTGAACTGCATTAGAAGAAACAGTTGATTATAAATGCTACTTACTGTTTTAAGGGGCAGTAGGAAAAAAATGCATATTTGAAGTTTGTGCAGATTGTATAGGGAGAAATATTTTGATAGTACAAGAGAACTCTGAATTCGTGACAAACAAACACATATGAGTGCTTCTGTTCAGTGAAAACCCATCCTTCCATGTTGAGGCATCCATATGGCAAATGAACCTTGGTGATGTGAGTGTGAGCACTGGGCTCTCCGATCTGGGAAGCAAGTATTCAGAAAGTGAGTAGAGGGTGAGAAAGGGACTGAGGTGTTGTACGTCTGCCAGTTTCTCAGAATTGTGACCAACCATGAAAACTGAGCAGAGTAAAATTTGTTCAGACAGGTATCACAGGTAATTTGCTCTTCTCCATTATTACATGTGAAATTAAGCTAGAGCAATGCTGTCACATAAGCAGTAAGAGCCAGAACATTTAATCGGAGGCAAGAAAGACTTTCCAATAACAACTGACTCTTTCCCTGTGATGCTATTTATTTTCCCTGTGATGAATTGCTGTTTATTTGAAGGCTCTGATGGTGGCCATAGGGTCAGGAAGCTGGTACATGACAGCTTTGGCTCTACGCTGGCTTCATGGTGGTGGTCATGGTGCAACAGCTGAATAATGCTCTGATCAAAGTGCTCCTATGATGGCTGGTGACGGTGGTGTTGACAAGGCAGAATGATGGATGGTCTGCCAGCTCGGCTGAAGCAGCTCTTCATCTTCAGCAGCCAGAAAAGTCAAGTTCATTACTTTAACTTACAACCAAATAAGGCATTCGCAGGAAAAGCTTTAGATGGTGTGGTCTAGATGAATATGGCTTGAAATGATAAAACCTGAGCATTGATTGATTGTTCAAATACAGTAATAGTAATTCAGAAGCCCAGTGGGAGTTGTGGACTAACAGCAGAGGAATAGACAGATTTCTTGGACAGTGCCATCAACAACAGAGCTGCCGGGAAGGTGACTAAAAGTCAGAGGGAAGTTTTGCCTGTGTTCTTTGGCTGTCTGTGCCCATGCACAAGATGGGAAGGCAGGATATCGGACAGGGTAGCCCCTCTCTCTGGCAATGCGTGCAAGGAAGGTGAGGAAGAATGAACTTATCTTAACTAAATAGCTCCCTCAGGCCTCATGCCCTGGAATAATGAAAGAAAGGTATTAGTGAAAATACAAAGCAGTCTGCATGGGGTGCTTCACATGATTGCATCTCCCTAGGTTCCATACATCTAGCAAATTCATTGCTTAGCACAAACATTTTGCTCTAGATGCACAATATAACAGCACCAAGTGTCAGGGGGAGGTTTCAAGGTCAATAAAACCTCTTCCTGTGGCATCTAATGTTTAAAGTAACTGAACTCAGCTCATGTTTCAATGCTATTTTTCCTCTCAGCATTAGCCTACCGCAGGCTTTTTCCACCTTTGTAATCTATAATAAAAGATATGTTTCAGTGCTACCTTTCCCATTCAGCAAAATCAGCTAAGCAGGCTTCAAAAAGCAAATGCCAAAGCTCTTTTTGAAACCCTTCCTGCAAAAGGAGAACTGCTGGAGAGTTTAAAGGAATATCACACCATGCAGCCTAGGCTGGTATGAAGAGAGATTACCCTCTAGAGCCTCCAAGCGGAAGGACGGTTTAGATTCCATGGCCAAAGGCACCTTTCCCCTTACAACCCTTGTGCTGAAAGGCAGGGGATCACTCCCTTGTTTATTCAGCATAAGAAATAGTGATCTCCTTGCCACGAATGGAAATAGCTTGATGGCAAAGGTCCCAGTCACTGCCCGGGGTGACAAAATACATATGAAAAAATTCTGCACTGTGTGTGACCAAAAAAACCCTGGTTCTTTTAGCTGAAGATTCCAGTAATATCATATTGCAAGGTATTTGGGGAGAATGATGAATTACAGAGAGAGAACATTCTCGGAAAGGCCGTGTCCTCAGAGTGCGTGCCTCATTGCAGAGAGTTAAGTGGATGAGTTATATCTTACAGTTTATGAACCTTGTTAATATAATGCAGTACCTGGGAGTGTGCCAGCCATAGTGATCAAGGAAGTCTAAATTAGACCTCTGCCACTGACAGACATCAGATGCCCATTTAAAACTAAATGTTTCATCTGAACCGGGCATGTCTCTTGCTATCCTTTAAAGTAGTGATCATCAGCTTGAAGCTCTGAAACTCTGTGTGGCTCTCAGTAGCCAGCACACACCTCTCCCCTAGGTCTCAGTAAGATGCTTTTTAACATGCTGTTGCAGAAGCTGTTCTGGTAAGAAAGGCCACAAACGACAACAGCACTTTAACATGTTAGTTTTCATGAAAAATGTGAGGTTTGTGGGCTTTTTAACCCATGTGTGGTGAAGACTGCAGCTCTGTCACCTTTTCCAGGCACAGGTCATTCAGGACAACCCATCCAGTGGCAGATTGGGATGCCTTGGCCCCTGCAGGAGAGGTGAGGGAAAGCTGATGCACCAGCAGAGGAGGACAGTCTCCATCCAGCCTCCACACTGGCAATAAACTGCATGAAGTGAGAGAAAAGGCCATAGCCCTTCTCCTTCTGCTCTGGCAGCAGCACACACAGTAGCCACCATGCTGGTACAGCAGCTGTGTTCCTTCTTTGTGCCTGAAAATGCTCTGCCTTTCTCCTTGCCTCCAGAAGCTCCCACTTCTGTGGTGCAAAGCCACAGTATTCCCTAACTGAAGCTTCAAAACAGCACAATCAAGTTGGCATTTATTTTTTTTTTCTTAGCAAATCTGTAAAATGGAGATAATAGTGCCTGTTTCACCAGGGCATTGTGAGATTCCAGTCATTGTTATGACTTTTGGGTTGAAATTTTGGATGGAAAGCATGAAAAGTGCTACAGCTATATATTCTATTTTATTTGTTATTAATGCACTATATTAGAGCGCTCTGCAATGTATAACAGCAATGTATTAATGCTTTATTTTAAATATTTTTTATATTTAACTTTTCTATTCCAATTTTTTATAGGGTAATTTTTTTTTTTTTAATTCTCAGACTTAGCTCCGGCAAAGAATTAATTTTTGGTAGGTAGAGATTTGGTGATATTGACTTGAACAGATGCACCAAGTCTTTGAAAAATGAAGTACAATGTTATATCCCACTGAGGTCAGAGGAGAAATGATTCTTAGATGTCTGGGTCTCCTACATCACCGATTCATTGCCAGAATTGAGAAGTATGACCTTATTTCATCTGGTTGTATTGTCTTGGCAGAATAAAAGGCAGGGAGGATAATTTAATTGGCGAGACATAAGAGAATGCAATAAAACACTGTGCAATGATGTCCAACTTGCACAATCATCTTTGAATACAGCCAAGCTGTGCAGCTGCATAGCACCAATAAACATAGCGTAAAGCCAAAGCATGTCATATTTAACAACAGTTTTTTTCCCCTGGTTTCTTATATATTCACAGTAAATGGACAAAGTTCTATTGATATCTTCAAAAGTTAATGAAAGAGGTATAAGAGTTTTAGGGAAAGTGTGCATAGTATTGAGTTAAACCTCTCAGAAGAAGGAACAAAAATTTCTGTTGTCGCAGGTCAGTTCTAATCATGTTTCCAGTTCAAGAGCTTTCTCACCTGTAATATTTTCTAAGATGTAGCCTATTTTCAAATATCCAGATACATGATGCTAATCAGCAGCAAACAAATTGTACCTTCTAAGGAGGCATCAGGAGAATGTTCCAAAAGAAGATGAAAAACAATTGCAATATAATGTACTGTAGTATTGCTTGGAGAAAAATTAAAAGTACCTGAAGGTATAAAATACGCTGTCAGAGGTGAAGGAATAGTTGCCAGGACAGGTGGAAAAAAGAGATCAGGTGCTTGCTTAGGTGCACACAGGAATGCCAATCTGCCCTTCATTTTTTACTGGTGCCCTAATGGTAGAATATATAATCTAATGTGAATAGGAGAATGTTGGGAATTAGGAGATATGTATAGTATCATAGGATGGTTTGGGTTGGAAGGGACCTTAAAGATCATGTAGTTTGAAGCCCCTTCCATGGACAGGGACACCTTCCACTAGACCAGGTTGCTCAAAGCCCCATCCAGCCTGGCCTGGAACACTTCCAGGGATGGGGCATCCACAGCTTCTCTGGGCAACCAGTTCCAGTGTCTCACCACCCTCCCAGTAAACAATTTATTCTTAATATCTATAAATCTACCTTCTTTCAGTTTAAAGCCACTGCCCCTTGTCCTATCACTATGTGCCCTTGTAAAAAGTCCCTCTCCAGCTTTCTTGGAGGCCCCCTTAGGTATTGGAAGGCTGCTATAAGGTCTTCCTAGTGCCTTCTCTTCTCCAGGCTGAACAACCGCAACTCTCTCAGGCTGTCTCCACAGGAGAGGTGCTCCAGCCCCCTGATCATCTTTGTGGCCCTCCTCTGGACTTGCTCCAGCAGGTCCATGTCATTCTTATGTTGGGGGCCCCAGAGCTGGATGCAGTACTCCAGGTGGGGTCACTTCTCAAATGTGATGGATAGTGGCTTAGTCACTCCATCCACCAGTTCCTTCAGGGTCTCCAGATGCATCTCATCAGGTCCCATGGATTTGTGCACCTTCAGCTTCCTTAGATGGTCTCAAACCTGATCTTCTCCTACAGTGCATAGTTCTTAATCTCCCAGTCCTTGTCTTTGCCTTCTGCAAATTGGGCTGTGTGCCTGGAGCACTTGCTGGTGAAGACTGAGGCAAAAAAGTCATTGGATACCTCAGTTATATCCCGAGTAACCGGGTCTCCCATCTCCTTCCACTGAGGGCCCACATTTTTCCTACTCTTTCTTTTATCATCACTGTAGCTATAGAAGCTTTCTTGTTGCCCTTGACATTCCTGACCAGATTTAATTCTCTCAGGGCTTTAGATTTCCTAACCTGATCCCTGGCTGCTTGGACAATTTCTCTGTATTCTTCCCAGGCTATCTTTCCTCATCTCCACCCTCTGTAGGCTTCCTTTTTGTGTTTGAGTTTGTCCAGCAGCATCTTGTTCATCCCTGCAGGCCTCCTAGTGTTTTTGCCTGCCTTTCTCTTTGTTGGGATGCATTGCTCCTGAGCTTGGAGAAGGTGATCCTTGAATATTAGTCAGCTTTCTTGGGCCCCTCTTCCCTCCAGGGCTTTATCCCATGGTACTCTACCAAGCAGATCCCTGAAGAGACCAAAGTCTGCTCTCCTGATGTCCAGGGTTATGAGCTTGCTGGGCACCCTCCTTCCTGCCCTAAGGACTTTTAAGTCCACCATTTCAGGGCTGCCCTTGAGCTTCATATTCCCCCTCCAGTCCCATTTTGTTGTTGAGAACAAGGTCCAGCACAGCATCTCTTCTCATTGACTCCTTTATCACTTGGAGAAGGAAGCTGTCATCAACGCATTCCAGGAACATCCTGGATTGCTTATGCCCTGCTGTAAACATGAGGCCGCTCCTATCTGTCTACAGAGAGTCTCATCCATTCAGTCTTCATGGTCAGGCAGCCTGTAACAGACCCCCACTATAGTGTCCCCTGTCCTTGCCCTCCTGACCCATAAGCTCTCTGTCAGCTCTTCATCCATCCCCAGGCAAAGATCCATGCACTCCAGCTGGTCCTTGACATAAGGGGTGACACCCCCTTCTTATCTCCCTGGCTTGTCCTACTTAAAGAGTATCCTTACATTCCAACACTCCAGCCATAGGAGCCATCCTACCACATCTCTGTGATGCCAATAAGATCACAGCCCTGCAGGCATGTGCGCATGTTTTAACTCCTCTTGTTTATTCCACATGCTACGTGTGTTTGCATAGAGGCATTCAAGTTGGACCCCGATGAAGCTGATGTACTGGCTGGAGTGGTTGGAATTCCTTTGTGCTGCTCTTCAGGTGCTCTCCTGCTGACCTGTGATCTCTCTTCAGGCTTTAGGCATCTATTGCTGGAACTGGCAATGCTGTCCATACTGTCTCACAGCTGTCTGTTACAGCTTCTTTAATCATGGACACCTTAAATCATCTACTGACAATCAAGAGACACTACAGTTTGGCTCCATCGCTAGATATGTAGTTTAGTAGAGTATGAAGACATCCTGCTTCATCAAAACTTATGGGTTAGGAAGTTAAGTTACTTATTTAGAATGATTATGCGATTATCAGGTCAATAGCTAGGGAATTATAACATTATTGAGCTGGGATATTTATTTCTGAAACCATCCTGCTTTACAGAATAGAATAAACCAGGTGCCTTCACCAACTAGTTATTCTTAGCATCCTCATCTTTCCTTGTGCCATTGTGTATGTCACATCTGAAGCACCATGGATCATGCCTTTTTGCATAATTTGTGCAGTTTAATAAATAAATAGTATAAAAACCCCCAACCTGAACCTTACTTTAATTATCTGAAATACATCCAACGAATACCGTTCGTAAATCCCTTGGCATTGGCAGGTAAATATGAAAAATATTCTCTGTTAGGAGAAGTGAAGACAGAATCTGACAAACAGCTGATGACACGGTGTGGAAAAACTTTACTTTGAGCTAGCAAGCATCCCTTACCAGCTACTTTGGACTTCTGCCTCCCCCACTGACAAAGTGCCAGAGATGATAATTGAAGCAAAAATATGTATGACCTGGTGTTACGAATCACTGTGAAAAGTGATTACTTCTATAGGCCACGTATTTGCAGGAAGGTAACAATCCATTTTACCAATTTCTGCTCTGTGATTGAGACAAAAAGTTTAGCAAGTTCTTCTATACTTATACCTACAAAAGAGAAAAAAATTGGACGGAGTGGGCAAATATTTTATATAAAGTAAACCTGACATAGAAGCCCCAATTTTAAATTAACCAAGGGACTTAGGAGCTCACTGATGACCTTCAGTTGGAGAACTGTGTGAATGAATTTTGAAAGTGGGATTTGAGAGCTTTTTACAAAATTTTATCTTTTATACAGATCATATCAAGTTAGGTATCCATTTTATTCTATATGGTAACAGTGAATGCAAAGAGATAGTGGTAGTTTGTCTACACAAACTTAAATCATAACATCAATTAAACCATAACATCTCCTGATAATCCTAGCTAATCAGATAAATAGATCCTGGAACCCTTCACTATGGATGAAAAAAATTGTCTTTTAATAAGTCCATCCCTATTATGTGTTATTACTTTGTTAAATACTGTGCACATCACTGGGAAAGTTATTGTAATTCTGAAGATATTCATTAATGTATTGTTTGATCTAAGATTAAAATAAACCATCTTATCTTTATGATGGTTCTTCTTGTTACAAATGATCTACGCTTTCATAAACTCAGATTTGTTTGGGTTTTTTCACATCCAGTGCAGTAAACCACTAATACTATCTTTTGAATGCTTGAAAAGATAGACAGATCTTGGAAAACGTGTAACAGTTTTCCAAGTTTCATCAGCAGGTAATAAATCATCAATCTGCAGTAACAGAAGTCTGCAGCCTGAACATGGAAACGTACAAGGTAGAAAACATTAGGTATGCAAATCCAGTGGGAGGCCAGAGACATTGAAGAATAGATTTAGAGTTATAGAAGACGGAGGAAACCCAAAAAGAGTCTGAAAACCCCAATATTTTATGCCATGACAAATCAAACAGCAGCCAAACATTCAGTAAATGGGGACTGGAGTGGCAGCAGGCCCTATTAGAGATAAAAGGTACAATTTGCAAGGTTTGACATATGAATGGGCTACCAAAATAAAATAGATCCTTTGCCTGGATGTCTACAAATTGAAGTTGACACAGGTCCAATAAGCAGGTCTTTGTTTCCCAAAGAACTGAAGCAGTGAAGTAATAATGTGAAGATACGGGTTAAAATTTAAGTTGAAAATGCCAGCAGACATCATACCCAAAATTCTTCAGGGCAGAAACATCCCATTTCCAAAAGTGCTACAGGTTGTGACTAAATGACCAGTTTAGCTAAGCTTATGTGATCTGGTGGTCTTGGTCCTTTCACTCAAATGACTGGGGACCTGGTTGGGACAAACACAGATCCTGCTTAACATGTATGCCTAGATTTTTTTTGTGGAAACCAGGACATCAGAAAGCAGGAGATAAGTGGTCTGGGCATGTGAGAGTGGAGATCTTTCTTTCACAGCCTTCACAGTCCTTTGTTCACATTTTCAGATGCCCACTGTTCCTCTGCAATGAAAGCAACAAATTTGCAAAGGCAGGTGGCTGTTCATGTGCCCAGGAAGCCTGGGTGCTCACAAGTTTCTCATGAAAAGTTAGCAAAGTTGACACCAAAGACATAACTCCATGACGAGGTGTTAGACTTCATGCTTTCTATGTGCCTGATTAGCTGTTGCTTGCCTCTGAATTTCACTCTGACCTTCAGTATGCAGCAATTTATCCAAGAAGGAAGACCTTATACAACTGGGCAGCAAACAGATGTGAAATTCTACTGGTATTCTGAGACATGTTAATTGCCTGGCTCATGAAGATATCTATTTTACCTAGAGAATGTCATCTAGCACAAAAGCCTGCTTTGGGATCCTTTTGTTTTGATCATTCAGTTAAGCCATCTCATTCAACTTCAACACAGAATCTGAATGATTCCCCATCCATCTGATCTGAATCTGACAGAGTCATCCTAAGACTCTTTGTTCTTTTGGAGACATCTTTCCAAATCCCCTTTAGCCTTCTTTTTAGGTTATTACATTTCTGTACCAAATATGAAGGTCCTGATGATGGCATATTTTTTTTCTTCATTCTTATATCAATTTAGTTGATCTTGAGGTCTTATTGAGCTCACTAAGTAGTGCAGTTGTCTTCGTTGTCCTTGCTGCTGCCTCAGCAGCAGTCTTTCACTACTGAGATTTTTCTCTGATAACGATATTTTTTTTGATCAGTTTAGGGTCATCATTTTCATCTTTCACATGCAGCCTTTTGCATGCTTTCAATATCTATGGCTTCTTCACATTGTTATTGTTTCTGAACAGATATTGTCATGGGCAGGTTCTATATTCTAATATAATATCTTTTGTCTTCCCTGTGTCAACTACTCTGTTTCCTGCTATCAAGCAACAACAATTTGTGGTCATACAGTTTCTATTAACCATTTATCTGTTGAATTCTTGTGCTGTTTCCCTCAATTCCATTTCCCCCCCCAGTCAACCACTATGTCACATGTAGAAAGAAGTAATCTGGTAACAGGTATACTGTAATGTTGAATTAGTGGCAGCATTTACAGCTAACCTTAACATAGCTTGTTGTTTGAACGTGGTGACTGTAGTATGCATGGTAACTTTGAAATAATTTCCAGTTACACCATCTTTGTTGTGAATTATGCACTTTTCCAAAACCATTAGGGTAATATCAATGCAAGCCTTGTGCTTAGTGAGGGATTAATGGAATACCAATGTACTGATGTTTCAAGAGCCAACTATTCTTGCTTGTTGCTTCAGTCTTTATGACACAGGGGAATGGTCATGACAGAAATGTCAGACCACAGTTTTGCCCTCAATTTTCACTTGCTTAGCATTGTTTTAAGAGCTTCTGAAAGTTTCACGCCTGGAATCGTGAACATAATTGATGACAATTATAATTACCTTCCTTTTTTCCCCATGAATGCAAAAACAAATGCTGTCAAGCTTTCCTGTGTAGTCACTGGTGAAAGACAGGCACTTACAGAACAAAAAAATCTGTTCCCACCTATTTCAGGTATCTAAATTATCTAAATTAGTTTGGAATTAATCTCCCCAGAAGTGTCTTTTTTCCATGGCTGGGAAAGAAGCTCCATTGCTGTCTAGCTTCAGCTAGATACTAATTTTTAGATGACTGAAGCCTGGTGATTTGAGGTTAATCCTGCTCTAGCAGAACAAAGGAGGTTCAGAATATCTGTATGCTTACAACAATCTTAAAAATCAACTGAATTTAGAATATGCAAAGCCTAGAGGAATGACACTCCTTCAGAGCAACCTCTACCTCTTGTTATTCCAAGTACAGGCAAATAAAGTGTTTGAACACAGAGAGGCAGGAAAGCCTGGCTCACAGATAGGTTACCCGTGGAGCAGTGACTTCAGACCTGTGGTTCATAGTACATAATTAGCTCAATGAGGATTCCCAGCTTAACAGTGGTTAAACAGATAGTACATTCTATGGTTATTTAAATGAAAAATCTGAGTCTAAACAAAGATGTTACATTTTGTCTGTAATTAACAGTGGTACCACTCACACGTTTTCAAATATTTTTCTATGTCCACACCCCGGAAAGCATTTTGAAAAAAATGGAGAAGGTTCAGAGAACTGTGAGAATGCTTAGAGGACAAGGAGGAGGAGATTAAACAGGTTAGCTAAGCAAAGGAGATTAAATTTCACCACAAATCATAAGAACAGGAAGTAAAATGTTGCTAATGACAAGATGATGCAGTTTTCCAGAGAAATGTTGCTAATGACAAGATGATGCAGTTTTCCAGAGAAATTGTAAGCACCTAGACTGAAAGTTAGAAATTTAGACAAGTTAAAGGCAAATTTTAGTAAGAATTATAGTGAGCTTTCCATCATGGGACACTTTAAGATCAAGATTAAATGTATTTTTAACTATACTTCACCCATAAATTAATTCAGGGAAATCTATGCCCTGTGTTATTTAGGAAGTCAAACTAGGTAACTGCAGAATTTTCTTCTGGCTTCATGACTTTTGACTCTAATATGGTGCATGCAATATTGGTATGCAACAATTTTAGCGTATAGTAGTATCTGTGAAAGAAATTAATTCCACAAATGGGGAAAAATGAACACTTTGCTTTAGTGGAAGAGCAGCAGAGAAACTTGTAGTGATAGTAAAGTATTTGCAATTAGTATCTAGCTCACTCAGATACGGCAGGGTACAATTACCTTCAACTGTATTATGAATTCTTTTACTATTTTCTTCTTGAGTAAATTAACTTCAATTTGCACATTCAGTAATAAGTAGCACATTGCATATTACAACCATTAGTACTACACCTAATTCAATAGATGCATAATTTACATTGCTATTTATGTAAGTGCTGAATTAAATCCAAATAATCCCAGGAGAGTAGTAACCAGCTTATTCTAGACCTCAGTTTAATATTTAGTGTAGAAATATGGGGAAACAAGGTGCATCTCAAAAGCTTTAACCCTTATGTCAAGAATTGCATCTGAATCTCCAGAAAGGAAGAAAGTAATAACTTAAAATATACCTCTGAAACAAAACGCAGAGGATTTAAAGAAGGTGAAAAGCAGTTGGCAGTAGGGCAGAAAAAAAGAGAGTGAGGAAACATGTCACCTTGACTCTTCTTACACTTATTCCTTTTTTTTAATTTTTCATTTTTACGGAGCATAATATTACTGACTTCTCTATTCTACAGACAGCTGTGGACTAGTATGAAATGTGCAGAGGGACATTTCAAAATAAACATTGTACCACTGGCAGGAGGTTGCCTGAGGCAAACACAGCTCCTCTCCACCGATCACCATATAACCACAGTGCCAGACATTTGCTCTTATGAAATGATCAGGCGCAGGGACTGAAGGCTATGAGTACACCAGGGCAGTGCACCACTGGTGGTGGTGTGTCATCACTCTACCACATCAGCAAGTGGCCTTCATGAAACGTATTAAAAGAAATGAACTGTAGAGACAGCAATGACAGGAGGTTATACAGTGACATAAATCAAGTGTCTTATGGAATAGGGCCACACTAATGAGGCAGAGGCATCGTGCTGCCTGAAGAACTGGAAATATTTTTTCTTCATAAAATGGAGTACATTCTTGGGACTTGGGTAATTAATGATGCAGTGAAAGATGCTCTGGCTCTAGCTATGTTGCTAAATAGGAAAGGGCCAAGGGCCAGTCTCTGACTTCAAGGCCAAATGTAGGCTGGCTCCTGTCTGCACTGCTTTGGTGCAGCTCCAGCTAGAGCACAGGGGCTCTGCACAGGCTGCGTAGCATACAACTGAGACTCCTATGAGTCCTGCATGGTGAGATATACAGCTTGGAGGCAATGCCAAGTTCTCTGTTTTTTTTTTTTTTTTTTTTTTTTTTTCCAGTTCAGAGTGTCTGCAACAGAGGGCTGTGTTGCAGACCAAAAGAGTGAGGTTCTGCCTTCTAGTACACTGTTGCTGTATTATAAAATGCCTGTGTCTTATCATACCTGCCCAAGATTCTTCAGTACTGAAGGTGGCAAGGCAGAGGAAAGACAGCAGAAAACATTCATGTTTGATATTGATGCCCATGTTGAGATATTCCTTTGATTTTGCCTTGTCTTTGACTCTGCAAACTGCTCCTGGGCACAAAACCTGAGGATTGTGTCATGTTTTTGGTTGTAGCAGGAGGGTATGAGGGGGTGCTTGGGGGTTTGAAACATCTAGGGATAACACTGTGAAACTGTAAGCTTGAAGAAGCTAAACATGGTGCTGTCTTATCCATCCTGTCTTTTGGGAGAGGTCTCTGAAAGGACCTATCTCCAGAAATGTGTGGACGTACTGTCGTAGAAAATGCCTGTGGGAGTACTCCAAACAGAGGCAGGGTGTAAGCTAAAAAAAAAAGTAATGTTATTTATCAGGAGTACAGTGCCTGAGCTCTCTCTCTGGCCCTCTCTTATGAATGCAGATGTACCCTTTGAGGACACTCATTTTTTAAGCCTTTCAACATCTATGA